>NC_079189.1:378681752-378999480 GCF_029499605.1 Hyla sarda | reverse complement strand
ACACTTTAAAGGAGAGTTGTCTAGGGAAACAAATATTTCTGCATGGCTGGTGGTGGTGCAAAAACAATAAGCAGCTATAGTCCCCCATCCTGCCCCTGCTAATTTCACACAGATGCTACTAATCCTCTGGGTTTCTTCTCTGTGATGTCATAACCATGAAATATCTTTCCAGCTTAGCCAATTACCGATTGAGGCTGGTGGTGGTGCAAAAACAATAAGTAGCTATAGTCCCCCATCCTGCCCCTGCTAATTTCACACAGATGCTACTAATCCTCTGGGCTTCTTCTCTGTTATGTCATAAGCATTAAATTTCTGTCTAGCTTAGCCAATTACCGATTGAGGCTGGTCTTGACTATGGCCATTGATAGAGAGTCAGTTCATGACATCACAGGAAACAGGAAGAAGCTAAGAGGATGGGGGACCAATAGTGTTGCAGGGGGTATAGCTTGTTTATTAATTTTACAATACCCTCCCCCAGCTATGAATGTTTTTTTTTTTTAAACATGTTTAAAATATAATAACAAATGCAGGTATACAGTGAAAAAAAAACTCAAGTTTGAAACATTCTTTTTATCTAACAAAGAATATACAAAGTATACAAAGTGTTGTTGACAGTAGAAGAAAAAGTGTGATATTATGTAACAAATCTATTTATATGAGTAATAAAACCTGAAGTCATGCTAATCCAGACTAGGTAAACAAGAACTCCTGATACACCTGCAGGCACCTTTCGGCAAGCAATGCTTGACATATGTGCTGTTGCAAGCAAGTGATGGCTGGACTATAAGTAGCTGTCACTCGGGACAGAGCGTGTACATTCCACTTTATTCATACAATACTCTTTTTTAATTGACCACTGACAGCTGGGACTTGGCTTATTGCTTCAGGGGCATACTTATAACAAACTCTATAAAAATATTTAAGTTATTTATCAAAGTTCATCACATAATATGCTTTAAAACAAAGAGTTCAATCTAAACGACCAGTGCTATCATGTATTTTAATACATGCCCTTGTGTAAAAATATACTCCAATAATAGATAAAAGAGAAATAAAAATAAACCCAAATCTTGAATAAAAAGCCGAGTAGATTATACATACAGTAAATTCTAAATTGTAACATCAGTTGTGAAATACCAGTTTCCTACCTTTCAGTCCAAACTTGGAGTGTCTTCCAAACTTTAAGATGATTAACATTATCACCAACCCAGTACAGACCAAAGCTGCAATGCCGACAACAACATAAACCTGCAAAAACCCACATAAAAAGATTAAACAGGTTTAAAAAAAATTATTTCCACTAAATAATCTGCGATCCGACAAATAGTCGGTCTTCAATATTCAATATGTCTTCTCTAAGGCTGGGTTCTCATGATGTGGTTCACAGAAACAAGTCCCCATACGGTGGCCAATTACTGTAGGATTTACTGTAAAACTATGGCCACTACATGGCATGGTCTCATCTGCATGTATTGATTGCTGCAGCACAAGATCCTGACTACATACTGCAGTCAAAGCCCTCACTGAACTAGTCTACAAGGTCTACCTCATAGACTCATTGAAAACAGGCAAATCTATTAGGCTGAAACATGGTGAAATGGGAAACTAAAAAAGAGACCTCATTTAAATACATCTGAGAATATTATACAAGCTGCAACTGAAAAGCAAACTATATATTTTGTAACCTTGAATGAACTATGAGAAGCATAGCTTCAGCTATCATTATCGAAACATATTGGAAACATTATTAAAGTGCAAATACTCAACTATCTTTACTTTTTAATTTCTCCCAAACACCAACCTAACTCCTTACATCTAGGTTACTTTTTAGCCATCTAGAATCGGGTTACCGTCATAATCATTCTAATAAACAAAAGTGCCCAATGTCCTTCTTGGCATCAAAGCAAGATGTCACTTTCTACACATCCTTTTTTTTGCATTTGACACCGACCACCATCTGCTATTACAAAGGCAGCAGCCATTCAGATGTGGGACTGTCTCTCTCCTGTTTCTCCTAAGACTAGTCTTTCAAGATCTTGGACAATTTCACCATACTTTATTTGGTCCGGTATAGTGATGAGCGGAAGGGGCCATATTTGAATTGCAATATTTCGCGAATATATGGATGAATATTCATCCTATGTTTGCGAAATTCACATATTCAGGATGTTCGTTCTCTTTTTTTTTTCATTCGAAAATTCATAATGAAATTCGCATAGTGCTAATGCGCGATTATATCTTTCACCTAAAAGAAGGGAGGGATCAGTGTCCTCTCACTGGAAGTGCAGATATTCACGAATATTCACATATTCGTGAATATTTGCATATTCGCATAAAAAAACGAATATTCTTCATTACGAATATTCTAAATGGTCGCAAGATCGTGAAGTGGCAATATTCATTATATATCAAGCGTTTGTTTTTTACCCAGCATTGTTTTCTACCCAGCATTGTTTTCTATCGATGCTACACTATACCTACTTTCCATCTATCGATTACTTACAGTAATGCTGTCTTCATTCCCTCCATTCGAAACATCTGTTGAAGTGACCCCATTGTCTGTGCTGGTTCCACCAATGTCATTAGAAGTAGTCTCATAATCTTAAAACAAAGAGAATTAGCAGATTAGTTACAAAATATAACGATTATCCAGTATATTCAAGATTTTAGACAAATTAATCACTCAAATAATTCTACTGCACCCAACTCAAACAAGTATAAAATGCTGTCTGACTGACATATTCCTATCTTTATATAAGTTGGAAAAATACTAATTCTTTAAACAAAATGGGGGAGATTTATCAAAACCTGTCCAGAGGAAAAGTTGCTGAGTTGCCTATAGCAACCAATCAGATCACTTCTTTCATTTTGCAGAGGCCTTTTCAAAAAGGAAAGAAGTGATCTGATTGGTTGCTATGGGCAACTCAGCAACTTTTCCTCTGCACAGGTTTTGATAAATCCCTCCCAATAATCTTTATAAAATAGTTTAAAATGAATTTGAATAAAAAAAACACTAAATATGTATATAAACTATTAAACTATTTGGGTGGTATTATAAGTTTTAGGTACGTTTTGGACACTTTTTTTGCTTTGCCCAAGCATAGGATGTAGCATTTGTACCTGCTTTTTGTTTGTGGCTAATTCGGGTGTTTTTGTGTCATTTTTTTAAACCGCATTTTTTTTATATGGAATAATTTTTTCCTTTTTTCCATTATTTGTATAGGCTTTCCTATAGGACATGGAAAATCCCAGAAAAACTCTTGTTACAAATCTAATGAACAGTAAACATGCCAAACTAAAGGAATTAAAGAACAAATAAACTATTTAAGAAAAAAATATTTTTTTCAGATGTGTATTTCAAAATAAATAAATCTACAAAGACACATCATAAGACAGTGAAGGAGTCCTCAGAAAAGTAATACTATCATTTCTTTAATTGTAATCATCTACATCAAGTACAGTAGGTAAGTGCTTGAATTTCTTAGTATGTTGAAGTATACTTAATGGTCACATGAGTCTTAGGCTTCTTATTTTACACCACCTATCTAATGTCTGGATTCCCTTTTATGTTTTCAACAAATATGGGAGGACCCATTTAAGAAAATTCTTTTTTCCAGGATATTTTTGCAAATAAAAAAAAGCCAGTCTACTAGTTCAGTGTTCATTAAGTATATATGTTAATGACAATGAACTAGTAGACTGGCTTGATACATTTCCTTTTTTATGTTTTATCTTAAGTTCACACAGTGTTTTTTCACGTGTATTTCATTTGT
The DNA here is from genome assembly GCF_029499605.1 of Hyla sarda. Classification (NCBI taxonomy): domain Eukaryota; kingdom Metazoa; phylum Chordata; class Amphibia; order Anura; family Hylidae; genus Hyla; species Hyla sarda. Next base: position 378,995,707 of record NC_079189.1, on the reverse strand, counting down.
TAAAATGTGTCTGTAAAATTGAGTCCGCCTTTATGGGCTCCATGTAAGTCTAGTGGAGTGTAGTTCGGAGTACCTGGAGTGCGGTTTTTTTCCCGACAGGTATTTTCCCACGGCATTTACAAATTTTTTCCTATGTTTTGCATTTTTCCCTAAGTTTTGCTTTCTTTTTTTTTACACCTGTTCCAAACTGTTGGGTTTTCCAGAGCTTAAATCCACCACATTTTACGTGGGAATGTTAATAAGTTGGGATTTTTCAAAACTGTCAGGAACACGCCCCTTTCCGGTGGCCATGCCTCTTTCACATCTCCCATATTGGATTTTCCATTGAAAATGGAGTGATGGTCGAGTATGAAGGGTTATATGGTCACAGTTTTTGGCGCACAAGATGTGCACCAAATTTCAGTCATAAAACCTCAGGAAACCGATGACCCAGTAAATAACAACCAATATGTAAAATACAGAGGCATTTTTTGAAGCTGTGTAAATAAATGACATGTAACTTATATACGCGACTGTAAAAAATGTGTCTGTAATTTTAAAATATTGTATACGCAGACAACCACTCTCTCTTAGATTTACATAGACCACATTAATGTTAAAATATGGAAGCAATTTGTCTGTGATTTTGCAGACGCATTTTTACACATGAAATACACCTGAAAAAACACTGCGGGCGATTCTCAAAAACTGCTGTATTAGTACGTTGTGCTAAACAATTACGTATTCAATTTTTTTCCTCATATTTTCAATTGGCTCTTATCTAACTTTAAAAATAACTTTTTTTTCACGCCATATATTTTTTTCACGCCAAAATGTTTAATTCTTGCACCCAAATTGCAGAGTTTTGCTCCACTTTTTAAAACACATTGGAAAATAGGTGTGGCCACTGCATAGTGGTCTCTAAACTGTAGCCCTCCAGATGCTGCAAAACTACAACTCTCAGAATTCCCAGACTGTTCAGCCATGCTGGGAGTTGTAGTTCTGCAACATCTGAAGGGCCAAATGTTGCAGAACTACAACTCCCAGCATGCCTGGACTGTCGGGACATGCTGAGAGTTGTAGTTTTGCAGCATCTTGGGGGCCACAGTTTACAGACCACTATACAATGGTCTCCAAATTGTGGACCTCCAGATGTTGCAAAACTACAACTCCCAGCATGCCCAGACAGCCAACAGATGTCTGGGAATGCTGGGAGTTGTAGTTTTGTAACATCGGAAAGGCCACAGTGGGCACCTGAACTGCTGATCCCTGCCTGATCTGATCGCCGCCTGCTGTCGCTGATCGTCCCCGCCGCTGATCACTCCCACCGCTGCTCGCCACTCCTTTACTGGTTCCCTCCGCTCTGCCTGGACTACCATGGGTGAGCAGAGCAGGGGAACTAACCTTTCAACCCCCCCATTCAACATCTGCAAGTACGAGTACGCCCTTTGTCCTTAACTACCAGGACGTGAGGGCGTACCTGTACGCCCTCCGTCTCCAACAGGTTAAAAACATATATAGATATATATATATATATATATATATATTTACATTATTCCAACATTATTTCAAGTAAAAAAATAAAAAATAAAAAAAAATATATACACTATTTTAGAGATGGTGTGAAATTCACACCATATTTTATATGTAATCTGGTCTCACAGGCTTTGAAAATATCATGTAAAGTAGACAATATACACGCCCACTTTTACAAAATTAACGTGAACAGTGTAAACCACGGCACAAAGCTAAATTTATTTTTTTGGGGGCGCAAAATTCTTTGAGAATCTCCCCCAGTGTGTGAACAAAATACTGTGTGGAAACTCAGGGTAAACCAGTTATATTTTGTATGAAATATTAATATTGGCATGGTTATTATTCTTTATATGTAAACCTTGATGTTCTGGCATTTTAAAGGAGAATGTACATCATATCATAAAGCATGGCATAGAGTATCATGAGACTTTCTAAAACATAGTAGACATGTTGAATGTTTTGCACACAAGTCTAAACTACAAAAAGAGAGCGATATGAAACAACTGCATATGCCTTAAATCTAAATTAACATTGTTAAATGTATTTATTTAATCTATTCAAAGGAACCTGTTACTACTTTCATGCTCCCTTAACTAGGGGCAGCATGAGAGACTAATACTCTCCCTAATTCTAGTGATACATAATTGACTATGAAGTGTGGGTCATTTCAGAGTAGTCATAGAAGCAAGGGGGCTCGAAGTCATCTGGGCAATTCGCTAGGTTTTGGGTGTATCTAGAATAAGGATAATTTCCTGGTTATGTGAATTAAAGTGCATGTGTTTTATACACACATATAATCTGCATTTCTTAATGTATTGCTTCCATATTTGCAAACAGACCCTCTTTCACAGCCTTTATAAGGGCAGGTCCACATGTGGTTGAATATTGAGAAAATATACATGTGTTAAGAGTGGATTGGTGTGAATCTTGATGTGGATTTAATCCCTGATACATTAAAAGTGGTGAATTCCACAATGAAAATCCACAACAGAAATATTAATCGCAGGTCAATGTCAATGCAGAAAAGCTTAGCAGAATATGGATGCGATTTGTGAAATGTCATGACTTGCCTGATACACTACATTATTGCAGGTTTTAACTGTGTAAAAAGTGAAGAATTCCCAACTACCCACATTGCAAATCCCCATCTGTGTTGTGATGAATGTCAGGACATTTAAGCCCTGAGCACACCTCTGCGGAGGTGAAAATCCCAGGTTAGCAGGCATGGGAACTTAGAGGGTCCCACCTCTTATAGTAAAAGGTGCAACTAAAGTAAGGCAAAGAATGCAGGGAACAGAAACTGTATGCAAAACATAAGTAAAGAGATAAATATTAAGAGCAAAATATTCAAGGGTTCATATATTCATGGGGCCTCATTTCAAAGCCTGATATGGGGCCTCATGACCAATGCAGCTCTGGACTGTAATACAGACTGCTTATATTAGGCGATGGTCACATCTGCTTTAGAGACTCCATTTGGTTTCTCTGTTGCATATTCCATTTAAGAAAATGGGACAAAAATGTTGTAGTATTTTTTTCTTGTTGTATTAGAATCCTAAAATAATTATAGAAACCTGATTAAAGTCAATGGAGGTCATGGGGGGGGGGGGGGGTTGTTGCTGTCACTCAGTAAATGGTCTGGCTCCATTTACCCCTCCTGAATGAAATCTTTGGTGAAGGAAGCATCAGTGAACCTAGCCCTACTCAGCCTAAAATATATGAAATACAATGTTTAAAATAAAAGCTGCCCCTGTGAAATAGAACCATTATTTGTCACTAAATCTATGAAACTGAGAGTCATTTTTAAACATATATCCTATTTATCTCAGGATGCTTTATACCAGAAAGTAAACATTTCTAAAAACTGTATGATATGAAGTGGGAGGAGCTTTGTGGATTCTGGGGTCAACACTAAGAAAAGGTCTGGTAAATATGAATTTTTGATGTCTAACATGACTGATGGGAAATACCCAAAGATAAATGTACTGTACCTTTGCCATAACTTGGCAAGTGTGAAAAAAAGAAATATGCTATTTCTATTATGAAATTTTAGAAAAAAGTTACAGGCCTCTTGGGAGTAGAATTCTGCTGCATTTGACACAAAAGACTTTGTGCTACTCTGGTCTTATTAAGCCAATTGGAATCCAACTTTCCTTTTCTAGTCAGCAAGTCAGGGTTGCTGAAGCCAAATTTGTCACAGAGACTATCAACTGAAGGACCTAAAGTGGCAGTCCTGAGCCTGTGGATGCACTGCCAAGGGTGGACGGGTCTTTTAGAAAGAAGCCCAGTAACAATAGGAGCCTGCCCGGAGTTGAGAAGATAAAAGGGAGGAGGTTTGGTGCCCATCAGGGTGGTGTCAGACCTTTGCTGTTGGCATTTGATTGGAAAATAGGGGTTGGTTTGTCTACTTGGGAGAAGAAAGCTCATTCTTTTGTGGAAGAATGCTGTTGAAGAAGTGGTGTACTGAAGGCTGAAGAACATGGTGTGGGCCTGTAAAGTGCTATGAAAGTGGGTCAACTGTTGTGTGAACGAGTCACTAGCGGGAAAAGATGTAGCTGCTTTTAAAAAAAAGCCTAGAGTCATGTACAAGATGGGGAGCTACATGATAGAAAACCTGTATATTACAGGCCAAGCATTGTGTTCCACGTCTCACAACATTTGAAACCCTAGAAATGTTAACATTAAAAGTAACTTAAAAATGATTAGAAAAGAAATGTAGATTTATTTTTTGCCTGGGGTTGTTAGTATAGGTTACTCTTGTTCCCAGGTAATTTTGTAAGAAAGAAACTCGACTTGTGTGGAGGGAGCCATACTCATGCATGATCAGCTTTCTTCCTCTTCTATTTCTATCTGCACCCACTTCAACTGCATCTGTCAATCACATGACACCACTTCCTATCAGTGATCACAATGTCAAGTCTCCTAACAGATCTAAGTATCATGGTCACAAACAGGGCCATAAGATGGAACAGAGCAGGGACATTCCACCCATGAAATAGGGTAGAATCCAAGGGAGTTTGTGAAGGAATTAGGCTTTAGGTATTGATGAAAAACAATAATACAATAACCAATGAACAGAAGTGTAACTCAAGGATGCTGGGTGCCAATGCAAAATCTATAAGACCCCTAAATATAACGCTTAATTTATGATAATTGCCCTCTCATATTGAAAGAGAGACCCTCCTCTGCACCCCCTAAAGTTATACCCCTGCTAATAAATTCTATTACTATTTCTGCTGACAAATAATGTTAATAAACTAAAAGGCAAGAAGATAAAGCCAAATGGGTATGTTTATCAAACAGTCATACACACTATTCACATGAGGCTAGTAAAAGAATATACAATAGCAAATCATTTTATTATACTGATTTATAGTATTTTTTTTTTTTTTTTACTATTTTCTATTTCTACAATTTTTTCATTTTAACTATTACATGTTCATTCAACTTTTAAGTCAAAGCAACAGAAAATATTATTTTCTTAGGTTACCTAATGGATTCATTTTGCTATGTTCTATTACTAGTTATGTGTGAAGCGATGTCATTGATGTACCGTATATATTATGTGTGCAATCCCACTTACCCACCCAACTAAGAATAAAACAAATACTTTATATGTACCATAAAATTCAGGTTCAGTAACTGGATCACTTAATTCACCTAAAACAGAAAAAAAAACAGAAAAGGAAGTAAGAGAAAATGTGTCACAGGTTCTATTTACTTAGCTCTTACCAATCTGTCCTTATTGTTACATATATAGCATTAAAGGGGTATTCCCGGAAAAAACTTTTTTTCTTATATCAACTGGTGGCAGAAAGTTAAACAGATTTGTAAATTACTTCTATTAAAAAATCCTAATCCTTTCGATAATTATAAGCTGCTGAAGTTGAGTTGTTGTTTTCTGTCTGGCAACAGTGCTCTCTGCTGACATCAATGCTTGTCTCGGGAACTGCACAGAGTAGAAGAGTTTTTCTATGGGGATTTGCTTCTAAACTGGGCGGTTCCTGAGACACGTGTCATCAGAGAGCACTTAGATAGAAAAGAACAACTCAACTTCAGCAACTCATAAGTACTGAAAGGATAAAACATTTTTAATAGTAATGTAAAAGTAATTTACAAATCTGTTTGACTTTCTGGAGCCAGTTGATATATAAAAAAAGTTTTTTTTCTGGCTAACCCCTTTAAACTACGCCAAGTTTAGACCCACATAAGACCTTCTATTTCTATTTTCGGTAATTTATATAAGCACTGCACAAAAATGAATCACTGATTCATATTTTAGCAGCCAGTACATATAACATGCATTTATCCCAAAAAACTAAAAGTATTATAAAAACATTAGCCAACCTCAAAATGAGACGTAGTATGATGTCCCAATGAAGTTAACAACAGTGTCTGTAGCCATTATGTATGTACATGTACTGTATTTGTAACTTTACTCATAACTCCAATGAAACTTCTTGATAAATAGGCCAACCATTAAGTGTACAGTAAATTCCTAGAACAGATCAATGGGACTGAGTTACAATAGCAGACACAACCAATGAATAACATTGATTCTGTTTATGAAAAATTACAAATGTTTTTTTCAAATCTTGAGAATCCTCAGTTTTCAGGTGTCTGGTTGTATTCAATTAATTAAATCAGGAAATTGCATAACTAAAAGGAACTCAGGATTTCTATAGTCATAGACTATTCTTAGATGACTTCTGGCACCTCTGATGATCAGCTCAATTAAAGGTGGGGTGCATTAGTAAATGACGGGTCCCCTTAACTGTTTATTAAGGCAAAGCACTGAACAAACAAACTATATGGCCACTTTATTCTCTTGACTGGTGATGGTCCTGGCCCTGAGCATTCCTAAGAACGTTTGTTTATGAAACTGGTCTTTATAAAGGGCCAGCAGTCAACTAACTGGATCTTTTATGAGAGGATGGGCATCTGATAGTAATGAATTTCATCACAATCCAGTGATCCTTGGGGCAGCTGAGCCAAACGATTGATCGGGCCTTGTGAAGGCTCAGTAAACAAGTGCCAATGACCAAGATCAGTGCTTGTTCTTTGGAGCCCGTCAACGCATGTAAAAGGGCCCTAAGGTGTGCACTCTGGAAAGGAAAGCATTTAGAGTGGATTCACCTTCAGGAAAAGATCATATATAAAGGATATATATATATATATATATATATATATATATATATATATATATATAAAGGAAATACTGAGAATTCAAACGGAAAAATAAAATCATTGTGAGAAAAAATTGAAGAAAAAACTGCATTTTGTAAATTTTGGGGGCTTCCGTTTCTACGCATTACATTTTTCAGTAAAAATGACACCTTTTCTTTATTCTGTAGGTCCGTACGGTTAAAATGATACCCTACTTATATAGGTTTGATTTTGTCGTACTTCTGGAAACAATCATAACTACATGCAGGAAAATTTCTACGTTTAAAATTGTCATCTTCTGACCCTTATAACTTTTTTATTTTTCCGCGGTATGAGGGCGGTATGAGGGCTCATTTTTTGTGCCATGAACTTTTTAGCAGTACAATTTTAGTATTGTTCAGACTTTTTGATCACTTTTTATAAATTTTTTCATGACATAAAAAGTGACCAAAAATACGCTATTTTGGACTTTGGAATTTTTTTGCGCGTACGCCATTGACCGGGAGGTTTAATTAAAAATATATTTTTATAATTTGGACATTTCCACACGTGGTGATACCATATATGTTTATTTTTATTTTTATTTACACTGTTTGCTTTTTTTAAATGGGAAAATGGGGGTGATTCAAAACTCTTATTAGCGAAGGGGTTAAATGATCTTTTTTTAAGTTTTTTCCATTTTTTTTTTGCAATGTTATAGCCTATAGGTTATATCACTGTATACACTGATCTTTTACATCGATCTTTGTTATCCCATAGAATAACATTGATCGATGATTCTGCCGCTTGACTGCTAATGTCTGGATCTCAGGCACTGAGCAGTCATTCGGCGATCGGACACCAGGAGGAAGGTAGGGGGACCCTCCTCGTGTCCTACAGCTGTTGGGGATGCCGCAATTTCACCGCAGCTGTCCCAAACAGCCCACTGAGCTAGCCGGGAGCAGTTTAGTTTCACTTTAGATGCGGCGATCAACTTTGAACGCCGCGTCTAAAGGGTTAATAGCACGTGGCAATGCGATCAGTGCTGCGCGCTATTAGCCAGGGGTCGTGGCCGGACCTGACCCGCTAAGTGTGTGAACATAGACTAAAACAGTATACTAACCACCCCATTCAACTACTTTTCTCAGTCTAGCCTATGTAGTCAAATCGGTGGTCTTAGTTAGTGACTAACACTTCCCTCGACATGTACAGTTTTACACACACACACAAAGCCGTCAGTCTCTGAGTAGGACCACCCACAGGACTACTTAGCCCAGGATGAGCAGAGATTTAGATGAATAAATGACAAGTTATCCCACAAAACTATATATATATATATATATATATATATATATATATATATACATATATATACTTAGCTCCTCTGGCTCTATAACATGATGCCTGCAAATTGGACTGTATTTTCAATGTGACAGGTTCTCTTTAACTCATTTCCAGGGGGCAGAGCTTAGTGGAAACAGTAGTCCAAAGAGTAAGACCCCTACTTTCCTAACTTGGTGAGTGTGTTGCCACATGTGCAAGTATAAGCAAACGTAAATTTAAATTTATTTTTTTAAATCAACTGGTGCCAGAAAGTTAAACAGATGTGTAATTTTTTTTTTTATTATAATCCTTCTAGTATTTATCAGCTGCTGTATGCTCCACAGGAAGTTGTATTTCTTATTGGAGTTCTTTTCAGTCTGACCACAGTGCTCTCTGCTGACACCTCTGTCCATGTCAGGAACTGTCCAGAACAGGAGAGGTTTGCTATGGGGATTTGCTTGTACTCTGGACAGTTCCTGACATGGACAGAGGTTTCAGCAGAGTGCCCTGTGGTCAGACTGAAAAGAACTCCAATCTGTATGCTCCACAGGAAGTTGTATTTACAGTCCAATCTCTATGCTCTAGTGGAATACAGTCCAATCTGTATGCTCCACAGGAAGTTGTATTTACAGTCCAATCTGTATGCTCCAGTGGAATACAGTCCAATCTGTATGCTCCACAGGAAGTTGTATTTACAGTCCAATCTGTATGCTCCAGTGGAATACAGTCCAATCTGTATGCTCCACAGGAAGTTGTATTTCTTATTGGAGTTCTTTTCAGTCTGACCACAGTGCTCTCTGCTGACACCTCTGTCCATGTCAGGAACTGTCCAGAGTACAAGAAAATTCCCATAGCAAACCTCTCCTCCTCTGGATGGTTCCTGACATGGACAGAGGTGTCAGCAGAGAGCACTGTGGTCAGACAGAAAATAACTCCAGAAAGAAATACAACTTCCTGTGGAGCATATAGCAGATGATAAGTACTGGAAATTTTAATAGAAGAAATTTACAAGTCTGTTTTTCCACCGGTGTACCCCTTTAAACAGCTGATCAGTGGGGGTGCCAATAGTCAGACCTCCACAGATCTAATATAATGTAGATGATCTGTCCTGAGGATAAACCATTAGTTATAAAATCCTTGATAACCCTTTGAAGATTATGACATAGTGTACATATTAATAGAAAATATTTGCATAGAATTAGTCTACATATATGCATAGATAAGAATACACAATTGCATTACTTGTTTTATAATGCAGGGGGCAGTAAATATTTCCCAATGGTTCTATCAACTACTGTACAGTGCCACATGTAAACATTGCACTTGTGCAGGACCTAAGAGCAAGATCTGTGCAGACAATACTTTAGCAAGAAAAGCCTGAAACACTTCAGCTTTCAGAAGAATTTAGAATCTATGTAAGTAATGCAATGTATTTACACATTTTCTATATTCATTCTCAATGTAAATGGCAAATGTTTTTGAAAGGGAAGTGAGAGGAATGAAGCTCACGGCTCTCGATGCGCTGGCATAAAAGTTGCTTCTTTATTTCAAACCAAGGGATTCACAGACATCGGGAGTGGAGACAAAGGGGACAGGTCAACGAGACATCGGGAGTGGAGACAAAGGGGACAGGTCAACGAGACATCGGGAGTGGAGACAAAGGGGACAGGTCAACGATTTCACCGCTCCTGTGGCTTCTACTGGACCATGTTCCTGGTTCAGTAGAAGCCGTAGGAGTGGTGAAATGGTCGTTGACCTGTCCCCTTTGTCTCCACTCCCGATGTCTGTGAATCCCTTGGTTTGAAATAAAGAAGCACCTTTTATGCCAGCGCATCGAGTGCCGTGAGCTTCATTCCTCTCACTTGCTTTTTACGTGGATCTTGTACTAGTGCCTTGTACTAGTGCCACTGAGCACCGAAAGACTGGCTTTAGGATTGCGACTGCTCCTAGAATCGGGCACCTCTACAGTCAGCAGGTAATAGAGGGTGGACATTCATACAGCAGTGCCGCCCCACATCTTCATTGTTTGTTTTTTTAAAGGGCATTGATTCATTGTATCCAAATTCTTCCATCTTGCTTTCTATCATTTTAAAAGATGTCATGCTTTTATGTAATATACTGCTTAGGTGTTAGTGACATCTTTTGGTAACTGTTTTGTTGCACATTAAATATAATGCAATGTATGTCGTAGGTAGTGTAGCCAGGTCCCATTCATCATCTCAAAAAGAAAACATTGATAGCATAAAAACAGAAATACAAGCAAGAACTAGAAGAATACAACAACACTGTACATTGAATAGATGTGCAGTACTAAACAATGAAATTGTAATACCTTCATTAATACTGCTTCTAGGAACAATGACGCAGACACATGATCAGACTTTGTATTATTATAGATTCTTTATTTATATAACACCAACACATTTGACAGTGCTTAACAACTCAGAAAGCAGAAAATATGTAGAATGTCAACTAACGGAAACAAATGGACAAACAATGAGACAAAAGAAGAGTTTACCCGACTTAAATAATCTTACAAACAGAATGAAGGGGGGGGGGGGGTGTTGCCCATATGGGCACACAAGCTTCCTTATTGTACTCCTTTATGTGACACAGGCATCCTTCTTGTACTCCCAATTGAGAAAATAAATGATGCTGCATGACTTAGTTTTCTAGCCAGGAACTTAGTCAACACAGTAAACACTATACAGTAAAGTGCAATAAGCATAGCAAAGGACACAGCAGAATGGAGAGGCATCTTTGAACAGGTGGTATATTGACTACTACCAGTGGTTGTAGCTTAAAAAGGTTTCTAGGTAAATATAAGCTTGCAGCATACTTACCTCCCCCTGCTTCCACACACACTACCACTCAGCTCTGTGATTTGCTGAGCAGAAGCAGAAAGTCATTGTATGGAGAAAGTTGAGGACAAGAGTCAGAAATGGAAGATCTAATAGCAGCAGTGGGGGGAGCAAGGGAGGTAAGTATGATTTTTTTTGTTTAACTGCACAGGAACAAGTCCAATGATCAATACTTCTTTAGCATGAGTGCAGCACAGAAGACACACCACAGATCGTAGAAAGTGGATGTAATAAGGAAAGATTAAAATTGTAAGTCCCTAATTGAGTAAAGGACATAAGTGGGTTGGTAGATGAAGATGAGAGTGGATATGTGTGATCAGGCAGCATTGTGGAAAGTTTTGTTGACTAATAGGAGAGTTATTCATTTAATTTTAGAGGAAACTGGTAACCAGGGCAGAGGTGTAACAGATGGGTAGAAAGAGATGAGGGATACATAATCGATTGGATCGGAGCAACGTCTGTTCAGTCAACAAGTGTATAATAAGTTACAATACTAATGGTAAGAAATAATGAGGTCCAGAGTTGGTGTTGCAGCAGTATGACTGTTCTTTGCTCGGATTGTTGTGATGTTTGTTTTCTATGATTTTTTATTTATTTAAATGTACAACATTTAAGTACTAAAGACTTTCCCCAACACTGTCTTAGAATATAATATCTTTATTGTCTTTATTATCTTTGCTGTCCAGGAGTAGTTCCCCAGCATGGCAAGGGCCCAGGATTAGCCAGCCCATCTCCTCTTAATCTCAGTCCTCAGCAGGCATTGACTTCAGAACAGAGAATGAGAAGAAATGAACAGCAACCTCAATCTGTGTTGTACTACTGGTAAGAAATCCATTGGACACCGGGAGACTGCCCCCTAATCTACAGCCTGCCTTCCACTGCAGTGAATGACTTAATCTAGTGTCTTTACAAAACCATGCCAGCTGAGTACCTTTCCATAAACAACCCAAATAGAGTGTCAACCATAAATGCCCATCCCATAACCATAACTAACACCAGTAGAGTCTCCACCATAATCAGAGTATCCCTATAACCACAAGGGGAGAGGCCCTATGTATGCCCTACCTATATAAACAGTGGCAGCTAAGTATCCATTAAACAAGCTCTTGTATTCTTACACATATTTGGATTGTAATGTGTGGATTTCAAGTATATAAAAATTGTACTGTATTTTACAGGGTATTTTTGTAGTTAGAGAAATGCTCAGAACCATGTTAAATGAGAGAAAAAAATGAAATCTCAGGATTACAAACAGATTTTTGGGTCGCACTGTACAGCCCAGTGTCAGAAAGCTGAGTTTGCACCCAAGGTCTTGGGTCTTCCAGCAGGAAAAGTACCCCAAACATACATCAAAAAGCACCCGAAATGAATTGCTGTGGGGACCTGGAGCAGTTTGCAAAGGAAGAGTGGTCCAACATTCCGGCTGAGAGGTGAAAGAAGCTTATTGATGGTTATAGGAAGCGACTGATTTCAGTTATTTTTTCCAAAGGGTGTGCAACCAAATATTAAGTTAAGGGTGCCAATAATTTTGTCCAGGCCATTTTTGGAGTTTGCTGGGACATTATGTCCAATTTGCTTTTTTTCCTCCCTTTTTTGGTTTAGTTCCGATACACACAAAGGGAATAAACATGTGTATAGCAAAACATGTGATACTGCAATCCTTTTCTGTGAGAAATATTTCATTTTCTTGAAAAAATTTCAGGGGTGCCAACATTTACGGCCATGACTGTAGTTTGTATTATTATTATTACACACATTATTGTTTGTAAACATGGTGTGATTTCCCATTTACTGTGATAAACTGACATACATAACCATACACAAATACACACAGACACACACGCATACATTTGTAAAAAGTATGAAATGTTTAGTGCTACCCATGCTACTGATGGGAAAACTGACTTTAACAAATGATGTGGAATGCTGTGGATTAGGCACTCTGCATGGATCAGTGTTTATTTTACTTGTACCACCCATGTATACCGGTTAACTACACTGGACTGAGGGGTGTTAAATATGAGCAAGGAATGTGGACTGCACTATGGGGATATCGATCACGTAAACACACATTCTTCTTTAGTGATAATTTAGCAGTAGTCAGACAAATATAAAAATACCATAAGCATGTCATTGAGGCTGACCTTGAATCTATGTGCTATGATGAGCTCTATGAATTTCATTATGCATCTTGAATGAAAAAGCATACCCATTGTCATAAGGGCATAATACATGCTGGTGGGTGGAGGGTGGGGGGGGGGGGGTTGACTTTCTTGGCAACTGTCCCACCGTGTGAGCAGTAGTATCTCTCCATGCCTAAAGTCAGGTTGGGTAAACAAGAAATGCTCCCCACAACCCCTTTAAGGATATAAGCATTAACCATGCAAATACCACTGTGGAAGCCACAGCCAGTGGTGATCTGCATGGGGACTCTAGAGCCATTCCCTCTAGTCGAGACGTACCCTTATTAGTCATATGGCTTCTAGATTTTAGATGTTAGATACACTTACTGTATCTGCACTTCAGACTGCAAAGCTGCATTTTTACTTTCAGTTTTGTATAAGAACCTTTTTATATACTTTATTATCTTACTAGTTAGCTTGATTTCCACACTTAACTTCTTCTGCCATGGCTTGATGAGGTCAGCTTATTTTTGTTTGTACTCTGTAATGTACTCTGTATGGTGGTGGTTCCTTTTTTAATTCTAAGTGCCTATGTTTCTTTCTATCATTTCAATAAAAGCATACACTTTTTCATAATCAATATCACAGGTCCCCAATGCCTCACACACTGTCCCAAGAACCTTGCAGGTGAGAAAAACAGTGTTCTGATGCAAGCGACTGGTATCCAGTCACAGGAAAGTAGCTGGGGCAACTCTAGTCACACCCACCACACCCTCCTCCTAAACAGCCTCAATGCAGGTTTTGTTTAGGTGTTATATATATATTTATATTACTTTCCTATGCAAGTGGAATATCACTTGGTATTTAAGCAGTGTCGTGCATATTTTTTTCACTTTAAAATAATATACTTGTAAATTATGAAACTGCCATCACCTTTTGAGGTTTATATAATGCCTTAAATTTAAAAATTAAAGAATAATTTCTTCACAATGACCTCAACGGAAAACACTAACTCGACTATTAAATAACTTTAATAAAAATGACCGATCCCTAATATATAGTGAAACACCTTCATTATCTCTTATCAGATAATAACACGAAAACTCGGGGTTGATTCAAATTTCCATGGGACGTTTCTATCAGCAGGCTAAAGGCTATAAATTACAGACCTATATAACTTAATGGGATACAGATATCCAATAGCTGTAAAATAGCTTGAATTCTGCTAAAATGCTCATTGTTTATAGCACAGAGCAGCAGAAAAGTTAATCTAACAAGATTCCTTCAATCTAGAACTAATAGGACCTGAAAGATGTGGGATATACATATATTTGATAGTCAGTCATGAAAACATATATGAAACCTAAACCTATTTTTAAGACACCCCACCCCGAAGGCTACATAATAGACCGCAGAAATAAAACAAGCCACTATAACAAATGGTTGTTGTCCTCCACACTAAAATTTTAGATTATTTTGAATTTCGTGTAGCTCTTTGCAGAGCTTCTAGACCAAATATGGGATTACATTTCTTTTTTAGCACAGAAATTATGTAATACCAGCATTTTTAACAAGATGAATCTAAAACTACAAAATATTATGTACTTGTATACTTTAGTAGGTTTATGGGCCTCATTAACTAAGAGTGTTGGGTTTTTACTAGTGGGAAAAGTTCTTTCAGACTTGCAGGATTCCTCTCTATTTACTATTGGGAAAAGTCGGGAACATTTTCTGACCAGCTTTTTCTAGGTGGAAATTTCCAGCCATTTATCCACAGGATTTTTTGTGAATTCAATAGTAAATCGGTCAGGTTGTGAAACCACGCCCCCTTTTCTGGCCGACCACGCCCATATGTGACAGACCACGCCCCCTTTGTGGATTTTCACAGTGCAATGTCTGGTTTGTTGGATTTTTCAGGCGCACACTGTCGCAAACTGTCGCAGACTGGCGCAGACGTGTCTCAGACACTGCGCCAAAATAACCAGACAAAAACTGGTCGGTTTAAAGGAAAACTGTGACATATTTTCTCCCGCACTATCCACAGGTATTGGTGGATAGTGCGGGAGACGCTGATTAAAACGAGCCCTACCTTGGTCTGATCCGTGCCGTCGTTCGCCCACAATTGTAGTTTTAATCTCTGTGTATATCCTGCTGTAACCAGCAAAGGCGGGGCTTCTGTGGGCTAACTGACACTGACGTCAGCGCCACTCAAGAATATTCATCCCTCCTGTTCTCCCTCTCTTTGCCGCTCCTAACCAGAGGGAGGGATGAATATTCATGAGCGGCGCTGACGTCAGTGTCCGTTAGCCCGCAGAAGCACCGCCTTTGCCAGTTACAGCAGGATATACACAGAGATTAAAACTACAATTGCGGGCGAACGGCGGCATGGATCAGACCAAGGTAGGGCTCATTTTAATTAGCGTCTCCCGCACTATCCACCAATACCTGTGGATAGTGCGGGAGAAAATATGTGACAGTTTTCCTTTAACCCCTTAAGGACCGGAGGTTTTTCCGTTTTTGCATTTTCGTTTTTTGCTCCTTGCCTTTAAAAAATCATAACTCTTTCAAATTTACACCTAAAAATCCATATGATGGCTTATTTTTTGCGCCACCAATTCTACTTTGTAATGACGTCAGTCATTTTGCCCAAAAATCTATGGTGAAGCGGGAAAAAAAATCATTGTGCGACAAAATTGAAAAAAAAACGCTGTTTTGTAAATTTTGGGGGCTTCCGTTTCTACCTAGTACATTTTTCGGTAAAAATGACACCTGATATGTATTCTGTAGGTCCATACGATTAAAATGATACCCTACTTATATAGGTTTGATTTTGTCGGACTTCTGGAAAAAATCATAACTACATGCAGGAAAATTAATACGTTTCAAATTGTCATCTTCTGACCCCTATAACTTTTTTATTTTTCCGTGTATGGGGCGGTATGGGGGCTCATTTTTTGCGCCGTGATCTGAACGGTACCATTTTTGCATTGATAGGACTTATTGATCACTTTTTATTCATTTTTAAATGATATAAAAAGTGACCAAAAATGCACTATTTTGGACTTTGGAATTTTTTTGCGCGCACGCCATTGACCGAGCGGTTTAATTAATGATATATTTTTATAATTCGGACATTTCCGCACGCGGTGATACCACATATGTTTATTTTTAATTTTATTTACAATGTGTTTTTTTTTTTATTGGAAAAGGGGGGTGATTCAAACTTTTAATAGGGGAGGAGTTAAATGATCTTTATTCACTTTTTTTTTTCACTTTTTTTTTGCAGTGTTATAGGTCCCATAGGGACCTATAACACTGCACACACTGATCTTCTATGCTGATCACTGGTTTCTCATAAGAAACCAGTGATCAACGATTCTGCCGGATGACTGCTCATGCCTGGATCTCAGGCACTGAGCAGTCATTCGGCGATCGGACAGCGAGGAGGCAGGTAGGGACCCTCCCGCTGTCCTGTCAGCTGTTCGGGATGCCGCAATTAGCCGCGGCTATCCCGAACAGCCCGACTGAGCTAGCCGGGAACTTTCACTTTTAGCCGCGCGGCTCAGCTTTGAGCGCGCGGCTAAAGGGTTAATATCGCGCGGCGCCGCGATCGGCGCTGCGCGCTATTAGAGGCGGGTCCCGGCTTCACTATGACACCGGGCCCGCCATGATATGACGCGGGGTTACTGTGTAACCCCGCGTTATATCGGAAGAGCAGGACCAAGGACGTACCGGTACGTCCTTGGTCCTTAAGGGGTTAAGCTTAGTAAATGAGGCCCCATGGGCCTCATTTACTAAGCTAAAACCGACCAGTTTTTTGAATCTCACAACCCGACCGATTTACTATTGAATTCACAGAAAATCCTGTGGATAAATGGCTGGAAATTTCGACCTAGAAAAAGCTGCTCCTGACTTTTCCCAATAGTAAATAGAGAGGAATCCTGCAAGTCTGAAACAACTTTTCCCACTAGTAAAAACCCGACACTCTTAGTAAATGAGGTCCAATATGGCCATTTTATGGCCTTCTTCTTATTGACAACCTATTGGGATTTTAATGCTGGATGTAAACCAAAAAATAAAATAGTTTTATTTGACTGTGGTAATGGTAATAATAATAATACTGATGATAACAACAATTATTATTATTAGTAGTAGTATATGAATAGCATGACCACGAAATGAAATAATTATGAAAGTGAACACTACTCCATTGTTGCCATGTAAAAGTATTTACTGGCCAAATACAGTAATAAAGTGTTTAGTAAAACACATAGATAAAATATTTGTACGTTTAACAAACAATATTTTTAGACATATCAGAAAATATGACAGTTAAATTGAGAAATAGTTTGATTTTAGATTTGATTTGATAAACACAAGTTTACCTGAATCTCCACTGATTTTACCAAAACAGTATAGACTGAAACTTTCCCTTAACTTACTACATGCTACATGTAAAGAAATGTCATGTATCTGAAATAACAGAGTCGAAAAAATAAACATAAAATGTACTTACCATCCCCAGGATTTTTCATGAAGTGCGCCATAATTGTACGCTCATCCTTTCCGTATTCATTCTCTGCACGTAATGTATAAAACCCATTGTTCAGATGTGTCGGACTGTCTAGTTGAAGACAGCCATGATGTTCACTCAAGTTGCTGCTTGACTCATGAATTTTACTCCAAATAAAATCTGTTTCACTTAGCACGTTTCCTTCATGAAACCACTGCAGCTTAGGAATTGGGTTGCCCCTCACGCTGAAAGGGATACACCAGTGATGGTCCAAGGTTGGGTAGTCCATTAATGTAATGTTTGGTGGAACTAAAATGAACAAATGGCAGAAATTAGCATTTATTTTGTAAGGGAACACAAACAATTAAATATAGTAAAATAACAGGCACAGCATTCAGAATTTTTAAAGATCACAAGTAACTGTGATTGAGAAGATCAAAGTCATTGGGGGAGATTCTCAAAGAATTTTGCCGCAAAAAAAATCTATTTCGCAGCAAAATTTTGGTGCGAAAAGTATCGACCACATTTCAAAGAGCTTTATGCCTTGGTTTAAACTGTTCACGTCAGTTTTGTAAAAGTGAGCAGTTCCTGCAAGAGGAAGGTATTGATGCTATGGACTGGCCCGCCCGTTCCCAAGACCTGTTAGATCAGCCTGTAGTGTGGTTTTCAATTAAAAAAAAAATTTTTAAATACATTTTATTGGAAAATTTTTCAATACACAACTCATAAAAATACAAAAAGGGAAACATGAGTACAGTCATACAGGCAATATACAGCGATGTGTGTTCTAAGAGATCAGTCATATGCTTTTGAGGTAACACGGTACAATTCAGATAACCAAAGAAAGGCGAAACCAATCGCTGTATGTGTTGAGGACAAAAATTGATGGAGGGAGATCAACTGGTGATCAGATATGGAACAACGGTGGTAATTGTAAAGCTCCCAGCGCGTTCCCTATTGCCCCCAGACATTACCAATCAGTGGAACTAAAGGGCCTACTATATCAGCGATTTCACAATCAGTGTAATGAGATAGAATAAACACCTTCCATTTATCAAAGAACTTCTCGGTGTGAGTGGTCTTTTGTCTTTCTGAGTCAATTCTGTCTATCCCACAAAGTTTTTCAAGCTGTGTTATCAACATAGGCAATGTATGGGTAGAGGGCATGAGCCAGGAGGCAAAGATACAATGTAAGGCTACTAAAAGGACAATATGTACCATTTGGGGTACTTTAGAGGGAGTCTGCTGGTCCAGTTCTGGTGGTCGGAATTGGTGAAAGAGCAGAGCCCTTGGGGTAAATGGTAAGGTCACATCCCACGTGTCCTTAACATATGTCAAGAGCAGTTGCCAATAAGCAGCAATATGAGAGCAAGTCCACACACCATGCCATAAATTTGTCAGGGTGGAACATTTGGGGCAGGCAGTGACTCTGTCAGGGAAGTCTGGGGATGGGAGAATATTAAAGCCATAAAGGGCCTTATGGGCAATTTTATTATAAGTTTCCCTCCACCTCTCATTTATAATACACCTGCGTATTATATTCCATCCCCGTAACACACGGTCAGAGATATCATCACCCAGCACCCAAGTGGACCACAAGGTGAAGAGGGTAGCGGGGTCAACTTTCAGAAGGACTCTCATGATGGTGGAGTAAATGGTGGAAAGTGAGAGCTTATGGGGCCCTGAGCCTGGGGCCAATGATAGTCCAGCCTATGATCCTGCAATTCATTATCAAGATTTCTCAGACGAGTACTAAAAAAGGAGTATAATTGGTTTAGAGGGAACATATGGGAGGTCGGTAGATTAAATGTGGAACACAGGGACGCTGGAGAGAGCCAACGTCTATTAAGTTTATCAATGAAATGTCTAGCCATGGTCATTCCCTTGGCCGCCCATACTGTGTACACCTGAGGAGGAACACCTGTTGGGAGTTCCGGATGATTTGACAAGGGTTGGTGTTTAGAAACTAGAAAAGGGAGTTGGTATAATTTGCAAACCTCCATCCATGTTGCCACAGGGTTTCTCAATAGTGCAGAGTGCTTCACCAAGGGTGTCAATTTAGCGTAGGAAGTGTGAAGAAGAGCCGAGAGATTTCAGGGGTCAGCAAATGCTGTTTCCAGGTCATGGACGGCATGGAAGGAGGTATCATGGATCCAGTCCACCACAAATCGAAGTAGTCAGGATAAGTTATAACCTCTTAAATTAGGGAAGTTCAGACCATCATTCTGTTTATCCAGCAGGAGTTTAAAAAGGGCTATCCTAGGTTGTTTACCCACCCAAATGAATTTTGTAAAAGCCGAGTTCAAGGATTTAACATCGGAATGTTTTAACATTAAGGGTAAAGTCTGCATATTATAAAGGAGTCTAGCAAAGCTGATCATTTTGATGCCCAAGTCTGCCCATAAAAGTAAGCAGGATATTACCACACCTGGAGAATAGGGGGGGGGGGGGGGGGCGGTAGTTCAGGGTATATAACGTGCAAGGAGTTTTACCTACTTTAATCCCTAAATAGGTGGCAGAGGAGGAGGTGACAGGAATACCTAGTACACAAAAAGAGGGTTGCAGCAGCAAAAATGGAGGCTCTTAGCGCACTTTTTGATCAAAATGTGTCCCCCATCCACCACACAGAGGTGGCCTCATGCTGGATCCACTATCAATAAAAAAAATTAAAAAAAAACACCTGTGAAACCAGGAGGGGTGCACGGCTACAGAGGGTGCCACCCCCCCTAAATTGCACAGCAAAAAGAAAACATGAGTGTTAGGGTACCATTCGAAGTGAGGCCACCTCCGCATGGTGGATGGGGGACACGTTTTTATCAAAAAGTGCGCTAAGAGACTACATTTTTTGACTAAGAGTGCTGCTGCAACCATCTTTTTTGTATACTCTGTATTTGCGACAGCAGCATGCACCTGTGTATTAGGTAGTTGTGCTGGCTATTTTTCTTTTTGTTATTGCTGTGCAATTTTGGGGGAGTGGCACCCTCTGTAGCCGTGCACCCCTCTCTGTTTCACAGGAGGTTTATTAAATTGATAGTGGATCCAGCATGTCACCCAGTCAGAGGCTATATGCCCAGCAGAGGTGAGTGAAATGCGTGTTAGGGTTCCCAACCGAAATCAGGCCACCTTCGTGTGGTGGATGGGTGACACGTTTTGATCAAAAATTGGCTAATGGTTCGAGAGCCAGGTCAAAGAGGAGGGGTGAAAGTTGGCACCCCTGTTTTGTCCCCTTGAATAAAGGGAAAGGGGCCGAAGGTATACCAAGTGTGTAGACATCTAGCCATAGGTGTTCTACAGGAAATACCCCCACAGATAATCTCGGAAGGCACCCTGTAAGCCCATCCAGTCTAACACCATTCCCAGCCAGTCCCAGCGCACATTATCAAAGGCCTTTTCAGCATCAAATGCCAGTAGAGCCGGCTGTTCTCCTGGCAGGGGATGGTGTGGCAGCCAGTCCAAAACCGCTAGGACAGTGCTTAGATTCAGAGTAGCAGATCGGTTTCTGATAAATCCCACTTGATGGGCCCTGATCAATTCTGGCATGAACCTAGACAAGCGATCAGCTAGAATTTTAGACAGAATCTTGATATCCTAATTAATTAAAGATATAGGATGGTATGAACCTGGGTCCTTAGGGTCCTTGCCCGGTTTTGGTAATACTTTGATATATGCTAGTGAAGCCTCCTTGGGGATGGAGCCAGAAGTCATGTATTCCCAGAATACATCTACCAATAGCGGAGATATTTGGGGCAGTAGAGCTTTATAAAATTCTCCCATGTAACCACCAGGTCCGGGGGCTTTGCTGTTATGTAGGTATGTAATGACGCCTTGAATCTCCTCCTCTGTCACCGGGGCATTAAGGTCATCCCTCTGAGCATCCATCAGGGAGGGGAGGTTAAGACCTCTAAGAAAGGCCTCTCCAGCTGATAGAACAGAGGGAGAACTCCCATAAAGATCAGAATAAAATAATTCCAGAATCTTATTGATGAGGTTGGGGGTCAGTATGCAGCATTCCTGCTTCGTCTTTTAAAGCTGTAATGTGGGATGGGGGGGGGGGGGGGGGAATTTTCCCTTCCGCCAAGTGGGCCATAAGACGGCCAGCTTTGTTTCCATGGTGAAGGAGGGCAACCTCAACCTACGGTGTAGGCGTTCTCTTCTATCTAATTGGTATTTAGCTTTGAAAAGTGCGGTACAGATTGTACTAAAAGCTCTCCTGCGTTTTCCTGTGTATCACCAGCAGTTGGGCATCGGAGAGGAGGCACGGAGGAGGTAGGCAGCTGGTAACAGTCGGGCGGGAGTGGGAGCTCGCCACTAGGACACAGCTGGAGGGCAACAGGTTTGACACAAGTGGGGGCAACTATAGTGCTCTGGTGACACTGGGGATGTCAAAGAATTACTGAAGTTTTGCGCAAGGGTAAAAACAGCATTACAGTTAAATGGAAATTGTCATTTGCTTAATCTTTTTTAATATAATGTAGATAAAACATTATTTGGATATTTGTAATATACATTGTTAACAAAGGTGTAGATTTTTGTGTGAAAAAATGCTGTCCCTGCAGCTGTTGCCTGTGTGTCTGTGTAGAGACAAAATACAGGAAGAGAGGGGACAGAACAAGCAGAGCTCTGTGCAGGCTCCTGACTTGTCAATCATCCTGCTGTGTGAGCAAATGAGTGAGTCTCACTGCACAGAGCCCTGCTTGTCCTCAGTATACATAGCCCTGCTTGTCCTCAGTATACAGAGCCCTGCTTATCCTCAGTGTACGGAGCCCTGCTTGCCCCCAGTGTACAGAACCCTGCTTGTCCTCAGTGTACAGAGCCCTGCTTGTCCTCAGTGCACAGAACCCTGCTTATCCTCAGTGTAAAGAGCCCTGCTTGTCCTCAGTGCACAAAACCCTGCTTGTCCTCAATGTACAGAGCCCTGCTTGTCCTCAGTGCACAGAACCCTGCTTGTCTTCAGTGTACGGAGCCCTGCTTGTCCTCAGTGTACAGAGCCCTGCTTGTACTTAGTGTATAGAGCCCTGCGTGTACTCAGTGTACAGAGCCCTGCTTGTCCTCAGTGCTTAGAGCCCTGCTTGTCCTCGATGTACAGAGACTTACTTGTCCTTGGTGTACAGAGCCCTGCTTGTCCTCAGTGTATAGAGCCTTACGTGTCCTCAGTGTATAGAGCCCTACTTGTCCTGAGTGCACAGAGCCCTGCTTGTCCTCAGTGTACAGAGCCCTGCATGTCCTCAGTGTACAGAGCCCTGCTTGTCCTCAGTGTACAGAGCCCTGCTGGTCCTCAGTGTACAGAGCCTCACTTGCCCTCAGTGTACAGAGCCCTACTTGTCCTGAGTGCACAGAGCCCTGCTTCTCCTTAGTGTAGAGAGCCCTGCTTGTCCTCAGTGTACAGAGCCCTGCTTGTCCTCAGTGTACAGATCCCTGCTAGTCCTCAGTGTAAGGAGCGTTGCTTGTGCTCAGTGTACAGAGACCTGCTTGTCCTCAGTTTACAGAGCCTTGCCTGTCATCAGTGTACAGAGCCTTACTTGTCCTCAGTGTATAGAGCCCTGCTTGTCCTGACTGCACAGAGCCCTGCTTGTCCTAAGTGTACAGAGCCCTGCTTGTCCTCAGTGTACAGAGCCCTGCGTGTCCTCAGTGTACAGATCCCTGCTTGTCCTCAGTGTACAGAGCCCTGCTGGTCCTCAGTTTACAGAGCCTCGCTTGAGCTTAGTGTACAGAGCCCTGCTTGTCCTCAGTGTACAGAGCATTGCCTGTCCTCAGTGTACAGAGCCTTGCTTGTCCTCAGTGTACAGAGCCTTGCCTGTCCTCAGTGTACAGAGCCCTGCTTGTCCTCAGTGTACAGAGCCCTGCCGGTCCTCTGTGTACAGAGCCCTGCTTGTCCTCAGTGTACAGAGCCCTGCTTCTTCTCTTTGCACAGAGCCCTGCTTGTCCTCAGGGCACAGAGCCCTGCTTGTCCTCAGTGTACAGAGCCCTGCTTGTCCTCAGTGTACAGAGCCTTGCCTGTCCTCAGTGAGCAGAGCCCTACTTGTCCTCAGTGTACAGAGCCCTCCCTTTCCTCAGTGTACAGAGCCCTGCTTGTCACCTGCTTGTCCTCAGTGTACAGAGCCCTGCTTGTCCTCAGTGTACAGAACCCTGCTTGTCCTCAGTGTACAGAGCCCTGCTTCTCCTCTTTGCACAGAGCCCTGCTTATCCTCAATGTACAGGGCCCTGCTTGTCCTCAGTGTTCAGAGCCCTGCTTTTCCTTAGTGTACAGAGCCCTGTTTGTTCTCAGTGCTCAAAACCCTGCTTGGCCACCCACACTTCCTGTATTTGGACTCCTCATAGAGACACACAGGCGATAGCTGCAGGGACAACATATGATTTTTTTTACCCAAAAATATACTCATTTTGTAACCAATGTATATTACAAATATACATATAATGGTATTATCTACATTGAATAAAAAGTTTTTTCAAATAAAATGTATGCTTTAAGGGTATGTTCACACTGACAAATTGGAGAGGAATTTCCACAAGTAATTCTGCTTGCTTTTTCCTCTCCAATTCATTCAGCAGTGAAAATCCCCATAGAGCTGTGCAGAATTTCTGCCCCTCAGTTCACACTGAGGAATTTCCTCAAGCAGAATTCTGACGAGGAAGTCTGTTCCGCTTGAAGAAAACATGTTCTTTCTTTCAGGCAGAATCAGCGTCTAACTCCCATAGAGATCAATGTTAATTTTTTTTTTCAGTCAGAATCATTTCCACGTGGAATTGGCGCGGAATTGGCGTGGAATTGGCGCAGAATTTCCGCATGAAAAAAAAGAGGATAATATATATATATTATACTCTTCTCCTCATCCGCTTGAAATTTTCATTTCCGCTTGTGGAGTTCTAGTGGAAAAGTAACAATATTTTGAGGCAGAAAATTTCTGCTTGATTTCCGCCCCAATTCCTCAGTGTGAACATACTTTAATACTACCATAAAATACATATCTTTTATTTGATTTGTGTCCTTTTTAATATCTCGGATAGCTCAACATTATATTTGACACAATTCCTTGATTTAGAAAATGTCCAAGGCTTTGTCCACACATTATTCTGGTCATGATTTGCTCAAGATTTTTAGCCAAAGCCAGGATTGAAACTGACACCAAAAAAAGGTGCAAATCTTTCCATTATAGTTTCTCTCTAAGTTGGTTCCACTTCTGACCGAAATACTATGGGGGGGATTTATCAAAACCTGTACAGAGGAAAAGTTGATCAGTAGCTCATAGCAACCAATCAGATCCCTTCTTTCATTTTTCAGAGACCTTTTCAATAGTGAAAGAAGCAATCTGATTGGTTGCTATGGGCCACTGGTTAGCATTTCTGCTGCACAGATTTTGTTAAATCTCCCTCTATGTGTGAATATAGCCTAATGGTGGTACATTGTGTGCAAAATTAAATGCAAATATATTTTTTCTTTAAATTTTCCACGTGAACCTTGAATGTCAGACAGGTCTTAACCAATTGTTACTTACAATGCACGTTGAGTTCCACAAAGACTTGCTCTTCTCCAACATTATTTTCAGCTGCACAGACAAGAGTTTTCGTGTTGTCCAGTGAAGTCACATTCTTCAGGGTGAGGTAAGCACCATGCTTTACAGTCTCTATCTGAAGGAGGTAGAAGAATAATAGTGTCATACTTTTCCTTCCTTTTGACATTACCTGATAACGTTGTTCTTTGTTGGTGGTGCTTACCGAAGTGTTAGACTTAATCTGTGATATATCCCAGGAGACATTGGGATCAGGAAGTCCCGTGGCTTCACAGTAGACAACGGTACTGTTTCCTTCAAATACTGTAAGTTCTTGAGTGCTTGTATTAGCTTTAGGCAAAACTGTGGATAGAAAAACAAGACTATAAGTAGTAAGTTACCATGTTTTATTGCATTAGAAGCATCCGCACCAAAAGTTACATTAGCTAGGGGTATATTGTTCTACTTTAGGAGAATTTGCAAACAGGCCTCTTCTCCTGAGAAAGGAAAAGCTAAAGATTACAAAAGAGGACAACAGTCTTTGTATGTTGTCAAGATAATCGTACAGAATAGTAAACGTGCACATACTGTCTTATTTTACACTTCAACATTGTAGTGTGCTAGAGCAACATGTCTCATGGGGCACAGATCACAGCCCTACATAGTTTGTATAGATATTTTTATTGTAGATTCCCTGGGCCGGGCACTCTATATCCAAACCAGGCAATCTCTGCCGCAGGGACAGTAAGCTAGGAATGCTTTATGCATCTTCACCTTACTGTGAAATCATTCCCCCCCCCCCCCCCCCGGCTAGGCACTGTGTACCCAACATGGGGAATCCATTCCCAGACATGATAAGCCTGTTTTATCCAGTGCTAGCTTGTCTAATGCTTAAAGGGGTACTCCACTGGCCAGCGTTCGGAAGTAAATGTTCCGAACACTGTTTTCGCGCTGCGGGGGTCGGTCGCGCCCCTCGTGATGTCACGCCCATCACACCCCCTCCCATAGACTTGCATTGAAGGGGCATGGCCGTGACATCATGAGGGGCATGGCCGACCCCCACAGCGCGAAAACAGCATTCGGAACATTTACTTCCGAAAGCTGGCCAGTGGAGTACCCCTTTAATGCCAAGGGTTTCCAAGACAAACAGCAGAAGAGGCACCAGATTTTGGTGCATAGACCAGGCCCTGTGATAAAATAAGGTGCCACTTCTGCTTTTTGCTTTGAAAGTCCCATGAAATTAAGTGCAAACAATGCTGGACCCAGGAGAGGTAAGTATGATTTTTCTTTTTGCTTGACTTTTTTTTCCATACACCTTAATACAACAGGTTATTTAGCAAAAATACTAACTTTTTAAATCCAATTTTGCAGCTGAATTTATAAAAAAAAATGTCTATGGCTCATTTTGCACTGTTTAGAATAGTCTGACAATGACAGATTTGTTTAAACTTAAAACGTTTTTGTTTAGAGTCATTGAGGATAAGAAACACCCTATGGGAGAAGGTTTTTGTGTGTTGTCTATCTTAAACCCAGTTCTGTTCAGCTGAGTAAGAAGGTATCAATAAAATATCATTTACAGCAATGCATTCTATTCTATCTTTATATCATCTGTCTTCCTAACTGTATTATTACATTACACTTAGACTTGATAATGTAGACAGCAATTCCTTCCTGAATTATCGCTCTCTGTTTAATTGGGCCCATAAAATGAATTGGAATCATTAACAGCAGAGAGGAAAAAAATGATTTCCCATTATTTGGTCTCTTCTTTCCAGTATGTAAAACAGAAAAGATGACTATGTTTCAAGGCAAAACATACTATCAGTCATACTTCATATGTTTTAATGCATTAGCACTGCATCCCGGGCATGATCGCATGAGCATTTCTTAAAATCTCTTAAAGGGGTTATCCAGCAGAATGTTTTCTTTATGTGTCTATCTATTTATCTATCTATTCATCTCTCTATTTCATATCTATCTATATCATATCTATCTATCTATCTATTATTTATTTATTTATCAATTTTATCTGTCTATCTCATATCTATCTATCTATCTATCTATCTATCTCATATCTATCTATCTATCTATCTCCTATCTATCTATCTATTTCATATCTATCTATCTATCTCATATCTATCTATCTCATATCTATCTCATATCTATCTATCTATTTCATATCTATCTATCTATCTCATATCTATCTATGTCATATCTATCTATCTATCTCATATCTATCTAACTCATATCTATCTATCTATCTATCTATCTATCTATCTCATATCTATTTCATATCTATCTATCTCATATCTATCTATGTCATATCTATCATCTATCTATCTTACTCATATCTATCTATGTCATATCTATCTATTTCATTTCTATCTGTCTATCTCATATCTATCCATCTGTCTATCTATCTATCTATGTCATATCTATCTATGTCATATCTATCTATCTAGCTATCTATCTATGTACTATCTATCTATCTATCTATCAATCTATCTCATATCTATCTATCTAATATCTATCTTATATCTATCTATCTACATACCTTTTGCGCTATATAAGAGGTTCCTCTTCACAATACACTGTGTTTAATGCTACAAATCAACTCAATTCATTTTATTGCAGATGAATATAATGCCTAATCTATCTAAAAGATTATTTGTGAAAGAAAGCAATAAAGTTTCTATGACCTCATCCAACCCTTTTTAACATTTTCTTCAAACTTCTAAATCAAATATTTAAATGTTTGGGGAAATGAATTGTCCTGTGTATATTCATCTTCTGCTTTAGCTAAAGCTATAATAGTAGTGAAACTTTTTTTTTTTTTTTTTTGAATGGAAAACTAAAATACATGTCAATGGTAAGAACATTGGCAGAATAGCATGTCTAGGGGCATGTTCACACCTAAATAATCCGCTGCGTATTACTGCATGTATAAGAGGGACATAAGGAGCAAACATTACCCAGCAAAGGATCCAATTGCCCTTGAGGGGTCAGGGAGGAATTCTTTTTCCACATAAGACAGAATTAGTTGCAATTGTTCAGGGTATTTCTTTATTTTGCCTTCCTTTCCCATGATGTCATTATAACTGACCAATGTATCATAAAATACAAATTGCAAAATTACGAAATGAGGCTTTATAATAAAACTTTGAGCAGCCATCTTAAATGGATAAAACTGAGACTGGAGAAAATGGATGAAAGAAAGAAGCAAACATTCCAGTAAAGGGCCAGTAGTCAGCTCCTAACAAAGCAGACAAGCTGCAGTAAAGCAGGGATGCTATTCAAGTCCATGTAAAGGCCGTTTTATCTTGATTTTCTAAGCTACATTGTAAAAGAACATCTGACAGAATTCTATGGTTTGCAGGGGAGAGAAGGAAATGATCAGGAACATTTCACCACATGACTAGTTTATTCATTTCTGTGTTCTGTTTCTATGGAAACAAGTGAGAACTAGAATTACATTTTCACTAGCGCAGTGCCTCTTCATGTCTGCAGTGGCAGGGGTGGGGAGAAGGAATGGTGAAAATCTCGAGGAGGAACCGAAGACAGGCAAAGATGTTTGTTACAATCTCAGGTCAAGCTGCTAACAATTCTTTATCGTCATTGCCCGTGTTGAGTGTGTCGAAGGATGGAAAGTAGCTTTTTTTTTTTTTTTACAGAATAAGCGTAGAAAGCAATGAATAGCAACCATCACGGCTGAAACTAGAAAGATGTCATCTCAACATAACCTTCACAGTTCATATCATCCATTCCTGTGCCTGCAAGAAATACACAATACAGAACATTACACTGCCTTGTTGTCACATTTATACGTCTATAGATAAGGAATACCGAAGAGCTGTTTTAGCTTTCATGTACCATTGCTGGTATCAGGCACAGGTCTGCCCGTATAAAAGAAACCTTATTGGGGTCTGTGGTGGTCTGAAAACAACCTGCTATCAGATCAGACTCCAGCTCTCTTCCTTCCACTAAGGTCGGCTTTACATGACCATAAAGATCCATAATATGGATCTATATCCATGCCAGTAAAAAAAATCAGTATTCCATTCGAATTTTGTATACTCATGATCTGTTTTTAAGATGGGAACTTAAATTATACTTTAAAAAACTGTATAACAAAATAAAAAAAAATGATGAATTATCGATACACTATGAATCAAATACAGACACTCGCAATTTTGATCCCTCTCCATAAACCTCCATGTCTGCATATTTATCTGCAAAAACGGATCAAAGTAGCACATGCTGCTTATTTTACACATATGTAAACAGCCCTGTTCACTAACAATGACATTAGTACTAACAAAACCGCAAAAAAACAGACATAATACACTCATGTGAAACCAACCCAAAGCTCTTTACTGCTCTGCTTGTTCTGATTGGCTTCTTTGTATCAGCATAACCTCACCCAGATGTCAGTTCACAATAAGTACGGACAATATCATTTTACATTACAAGCAATTTAACAACCAGTGTTAAAAGTAAGTGAATCTAGTAACTGCTACATATTAATGGGACGGGAAAAGGCAAAGTTGGTCATTTAATGTAACATTGAGCGGTGGGGCTCAACATATACATTTATTCAAATTAACCTTTCAATTGCTTAACAATCTATTTCCCTCTAATAAAAAAGCTCTATGGAATAGTGTGGAAAGAGTCGACAATATTGTCCATTTGACAACTATGTAGAACTGCAGGGGATTTATAAAAAAAAATAAAAAAAACATTTTAGGCCACATGTTTCTTGCGGGGAAAAAAGGAGAAATCTATGGTTGCAGCTTTGTTGAAATTTACAGTATTATCTATGATTTGGAAACAGTTTTTTTCCCCTGACCTTTTTAAGGCCCACTATGCTGTGATCAGTTTTACATGTTCTTCAGATATCAGAATCCAAATCTAGGCATAATAAATTAGGACTGAATTTACACATAAACTATAAGGCTTAGTTACTTTGTAAAGGTTAGGTTTTCATTTTTGCCATGTGATTCTCATAAAAATCCTTACAACTCCCTGTGTAGAGAATTTCACACTGTCTTCTTTTTATATTTGTTCACCTGCAAGATAAAATCTATCATATCCTTTCCCAGTCCCTGGACTACTGCCAGACTCTCGACTCAAAACAATATGGGATGTCAGCTCTTGGCGGAAGGAATTACTTTCCAAGTGCGCCGGATTAAGTCAGTCTGTATGAGATGTGGATATAATAAATTAATTTACCATAAGTAACAGTTTTGTCAAGATAAGATGGAATAGATTGGGTATTTAGGGTAATGGTTACAATGTGGTCCCAGACTATAGATGGTGGTTATAGCAGTTGGGATAGTGAAGTGGCTACTTATAAATCATATTATATCACTATGAAATACAGCACTCTCCATGGAGTATTGTAATCCCTACTGTAGATAACAAACCTGATAACTAGTATTAGTGCTTGTTTCCATAATAGACTATGTGCCATAATAATTGATGTATACAGCCAGACTTGGCTCCCCCTGTTATATAAAGATGACTCATTGGTTAATAAAATGAAATGCAATTTTTTAACATTATTTCTCTATCAGGTCCTCATAGTTTTGAAGATCTCCGCTCGCTGCCATTTAATAGAAAACTTTATTATTTTTTTACAAAAGATAATGATCTGTAGTGGCTACTATGATACAGGGGCATGACTCAACATAGAGTTATCAGTATCACACCCCTGTATTTGTAATGATCCATGTATGATGATCAGGATAGATTATCAGTAAACAATTAAAGGGGTACTCCCATGGAAAACATTTTTTTTTAAATCAACTGGTGCCAGAAAGTTAAGCAGATTTGTAAATTACTTCTATTAAAAAATCTTAATCCTTCCACTACTTTTTAATGGCTATATACTACAGAGGAAATACTTATCTTTTTGGATTTCTCTGATGTCATGACCACAGTGCTCTCTGCTGACCTCTGCTGTCCATTTTAGGAACTGTCCAGAGTAGGAGAAAATCCCCATAGCAAACATATGCTACTCTGGCCAGTTCCTAAAATGGAAAGCAGAGGTGAGCAGAGAGCACTGTGGTCATGACATCAGAGAAATCCAAAAAGATAAGTATTTCCTCTGCAGTGTATAGCCCCTAAAAAGTACTGGAAGGATTAAGATTTTTTTTATAGAAGTAATTTACAAATCTTAAAAATAAGGTGCAGCTCACAACAGAAGGACCGAGGCAGTTAAAGCTAAAGCCGGACCCCACCGGCAACAATAATATAGAATAATAAAAACCTATAGCTTATGCCTCTAGGACCTCACCAATGGTGCATAATGGTGTGGGCAAAGATAGATATAACAGCGTTTATTCAAAAAAATTTTTAATTCAGATTATAAAATATAAAATGTAATATATATATATATATATATATATATATATAAATAAAACAGTAACAAAATATCACATAACACTGGCATTTATCTAATGAAAATCTCACTGGGCCGTAGTGAGATATCAAAAAATGTATGAATAAATTAATATTCAAATGAGTCCATAGTTCATTAGATAAATGCCAGTGTAATGTGATATTTTATTACTGTTTTATTTATATATATATTCCATTTTATATTTTATAATCTGAATTAAAAACAATTTTTGAATAAACGCTGTTATATCTATCTTTGCCCACACCATTATGCACCATTGGTGAGGTCCTAGAGGCATAAGCTATAGGTTTTTATTATTCTAATTTACAAATCTGTTTAACTTTCTGGCACCAGTTGATTTAAAAAAAAAAAAAAAGTTTTCTATGGGAGTACAACTTTAAGTTTCCTATTGAACGACTACAAGCAGAGAATGTGGGAACAATGTAAAAGTCTATGCTAAGCATGTTGTAAAAAAATATTTATACATTTTCAGTACATAAAAAATAGACTTTATTAACTAAAACTGGAATACTCTGCTCATTCAGGCTTTAGTAGTCCAGTGGGCAGCCCTACTTAGCTCTTCCTGTGTAAGTATGCATGCAGAGATGGCTGTCAATCATTGAATAAGTCTGCTGACTGGACTCCTAACAGCAGAGATTTTAATCAATAAGTTACATATAGACTGAATTATTTCTGACAAATCTATATATCAATTTGCTCAGTTCTCCTTGTTCTATAACATGATACCGGAAGATTAAAAAAAAATTTGGTGAAAAGTTCCTTTCAACTTTTTTCCACCAATGCTGCAATAATAATAATCCTAATAATAATAATCATAAGAATATAAGACTTTTGTTGGTAAAAAGTTTGTAAAAAGAAAACCATTCTAGTCAAGTCTTGTTGTGCAGTCAAGATCTTATTCTCTATAATATCAATTCAGACATTGGAAGAAGTTTTGATTTTATTTTGCATTAAGCAAAATTATTGTTAGGATTAGGTACAACTATAAGCGTTAAGAAAAAAATCATATGTCTTGATCATAAAAATTGAATCATGTTGATGATTATCATTATCATTATTATTATTATTAACAACCAGTTACAGATATATTCATGGTATACTGATATCTTCTTTTTTACAGTGATTTGCATTGTGGTGTATTGAGGCAGAGCACTGTGCACTACAAATCACAGTATACAGTACATCAGTTTTTTATGTAATAAGAATGTCCTATTATAACTACTGTATCTAATATAATTTGCAGAATAGACTACCACACAACACTAATGCTGGTATAAAATGTTTGGGTTATCCAATCAAAGCTATGTAAACAAACATTTTACTGTAATTGTAGTAATAAAGTATTTGCCAAAAAAAATCAATCAACCTTATCCATAATTATCAATCAGCATTTAACACTAGAAGTAATACACACTTGGGAATATTTCTCTTACCAGCACTTAGAAAATCAATATAGTGATGGGTGATCAGATTTCTTTTGAGGGTTGGGCACTTAGATGCTGAGATCCTATGCTTTACTATACAAGCTTACATAGTATTACTGTAGAATGCATACTGTGGACATTTTAAAGGGGTTTCTATCCAGGGGAATAAAAAATGGTAAAAATTTAAATAAGGCCCACTTGTATTGCTGGTTGACACTACATCAATGACAACTACCTGTTTCGCTTATTAGTTTTCCATCTATAATTAAAGAAGCAGTCTGTTTTTTTAGTTTTTTGTTTTTTTAGCCCATATAATGCTAACTCACAGACCAGTATTCATGCAGTGTAATTTGTTTCATCCAAGCTCAGCTGCATCCATGCATTTCATTACAGCAGATGATTATCATTATATGTGAAAGCACGTAGAGTAGATGTGGAAAAGGTTGCACTCCCCTGTCACAATGCCTGTCTCCCCTGTGTACCTATTCTCTTGTGTGTCCTGTATGATACAGCCTAACACTGATCTCACCTGTGTATAGGAGTTGAAGCCCCTCACAAATAAACATTCTAAAGCTGCATTACATCCATGCCCTTAGTCTGGCAAGCAGATTAAGGACATGAATTACTGTGGTTCGATACGATAAAGATAAACTTATTTGGTTCAGATGGTGTCAAGTGTGTGGTGGCAACAAAGCGAGGAGTACAAAGACAGCTTGCTTGAAGAAGTTTATTCACAAACAGTGTGGCATAGTACAGCGGATAGATACAGAGGAGCGGACTCACAGTGACAGACTGTTTCCGAACCCAAGCGCACTTCTTTGAGCAGCCCGAGGAAGTGCACTTGGGTGCAGGAAACAGTCTGTCGCTGTGAGGCCGCTCCTCTGTATCTATCCGCTGTACTATGCCACACTGTTTGTGAATAAACTTCTTCAAGCAAGCTGTGACAGGTGAGAGCATCCTTTTCCACATCTACTCTACATGTTTTCTCATATGCTTTTTCTGAGGACTGCACTCCAGTATATGTCCTATATGGTGTAGCCAGTACTATTTAGTGGGTGGACGCCAGTATTAGCAGCAGTGTCGGACTCTCCCTCCTTTTTCTTTGTGGATCGTACTTTATCATTATATGTGATTATCAGTCTGACCACCAGAAAATTTCACCTACAGACCACCTACAAACTACATTATCATTTATCTCACCAGCTCTGACCCCTCCCCTCCCAGCTCTACCCTCCTTGTCCATCTCTATGTCTCTGCCATGTGAAGACTCCTGCTGAAGATCTTATATCTGCCCTTGGAGAAAAGGGTTGCAGTGATTCCATACAGTGATTAGCAGCAGAGTTATACAGTTCTCCTGATCGCAATGCCTGTCTCCACTGTGTACCTATTCTCTTGTGTGTCCTGTATGATACAGCCTAACACTGACCTCACCTGTGTGTAGGAGTTAAAGTCCCTAACAAATAAACAGTCTAAAGCTGCATCAAATCCATGTCCTTAGTCTGGCAAGCAGATTAAGGACATGAATTACTGTGGTCCAATAAGATAAAGTTAAATTTATTTGGTTCAGATGTGTCAAGTGTGTGTGGCTGCAAGAAAGCGAGGAGTACAAAGACAAATATGTCTTGCCTACAGTCAAGCATGGTGGTGTAGTGTTCGGGTCTGGTGCTGCATGAGTGCTGTTGGCAATGGGGAGCTACAATTTATTGAGGAAACCATGATTGCCAACATCTACTGTGACATCCTGAGGCACAGCATGATACCCCACTCAGAGATTGGGCCACAGTGCAAGTATTCCAACAGGATAACAACCCCAAACACACATCCAAGACCACAACTCTCTTACTAAAAAAGCTGAAGGTAAAGGTGATGGACCGACCAAGCATGTGTCCAGATCTAAACCATACTGAACATTTGTGGAGTATCCACAAACGGAAGGTGGGGGAGCCCACTGTTTCTAACATCCACCAGCTTCGTGATGTCATCATGGAGGAATGGAAGAGGACTCCAGTGATAACATGTGAAGCTCTGGTGAACTCCATGCCCAAGAGGATTAAGGCAGTACTGGAAAATACACTTTGGGCCCAATTTGGACCTTTCCATTTAGTCAGCCACCAATTGTGCAAGTTCTCCCACTTAAAAAGATGAGAGAGGCCTGTAATTTTCATCCTAGGTATACCTCAACTATGAGAGACATAATGAGAAAAAAAACCCACATTGTCTGATTTTTTAAAGAATTATTAGCAAATTATGGAATTATGAAAAATAAATATTTGGTCAATAACAAAAGTTCATCTCAATACTTTGTTATATACCCTCTGCTGGCAATGACAGAGGTCAAACGTTTTCTGTAAGTCTTCACAAGCTTTTCTTTCGTTGCCCTGGCAGTGTGTTTGGGATCATTGTCATGCTGAAAAACCCAGCCATGCTTCATCTTCAATGCCCTTGCTGATGGAAGGAGGTTTTCACTCAAAATCATTCTTTCCTTTACATGGATCAGTCGTCCTGGTCCCTTAGCAGAAAAACAGCCCCAAAGCATGATGTTTCCACTCCCATGCTTCACAGTAGGTATAATGTTCTTTGGATGCAACTCAGCATTCTTTCTCCTCCAAACACAACAAGTTGAGTTTTTACCAAAAAGTTCTACGTTGGTTTCATCTGACCATATGACATTCTCCCAATACTCTTCTGGATAATCCAAATGCTCTCTAGCAAATTTCAGACGGGCCTGGACATGTACTGGCTTAAGCAGGGGGACGTGTCTGGCACTGCATGATTTGAGTCCCTGGTGCCATAATGTGTTACTGATGGTAGCCTTTGTTACTTTGGTCCCAGCTCTCTGCAGGTCATTCACTAGGTCCCCGCTGTGTGATTCTGGGATTTATGCTCACCATTCTTGTGATCATTTTGACACCATAGGGTGATATCTTCAATCAGACTGTGATTTTATGGATTTTTTTTTCTCATTATGTCTCTCATAATTGAGGTATACCTATGATGAAAATTACAGACCTCTCTCATCTTTTTAAGTGGGAGAACATGTACAATTGGTGGCTGACTTAATACTTTTTTGCCCAACTGTAATGCACGTGATGCTAACATTTTTGCCATAGTGTTGACCTTCTCTATGCAACAGTAGGCAAAAACTCCTAAAATTAGTAACACACATAAAATTTAGACTTGGATTAGCAATACCTCCAGAAAATACTATGACTTGCCTTTTTTGTACATTAACAGTGTTTACAGAGCTTTCTATGTGCACATTAAGACAGAATAACTACCTCCATTAGAATCTCCTAACACAGTGATTTATCATAGCTACATTTGTTTACCTTGATGTAATGTCACATTGGCAAATAGTTCCACATGTTTTACATGATCAGACAATTTCACAAGCTTATGCAATTTAGGAGAAAGGTTTCTATGTATTTAGAGTAATGCCAGTTTATTTTATTAGGAAAAAATATGACAAAGAACTGTAGTGTCTTTGACATTTACGTTGCTTTACGCTAAATTTGCAGACTCAATATAAAAATCGCTACATAAAATACATTCTTGAGTTGCCCTGTTCTCTCATATTGTAAATAGTCAGCTATTGGAACTTCCATAGGGGTTGTCCTACAACATTTTTAAAGTGAAGGTAGAAGCCGTGCATGTGACTGCATTTTTTTTTCATAAGATTTCTTCCTATATGAAATAGTACATAGTTTTATACAAAAACATTTTTTTTCCCACAAAATATATTAAAAGCTGTAATTTGTAGATAGAAAGCTTAATAATACTTAACTTAAAAATGCTGTAATAACAAGTACTCTTAAGGGTATGTTTACAAAGACAGAACTTCTGCAGAATGTCTGCACTTAACATTTTGAACGGACATTCCTCTGCTGCAGAGTCCCATTGATTTCAATGGGATTCTGCTGCACTGTTCACATGGCAGAATTTCTGCGCCAGAAGTTTCTGCTGTGGAAATTCTGATTCCTGCATCCACAGAAAGAATAAACAAGTCTATTCTTTATTCGGAGTCTGCAAGAAAATGTATTGCTGTCTATCAGGCGGCACATTTCCGCCTGACCAACGGATTGGGCAAATGTGTGGAATGTCTGTACATTTTCCTAACGTGTGAACTCGGCCTTACAGATACCAATAAGATATAAATTCACAGCAGACATGTTGAATTGGGTTGTTTCTGCAGCAGGTGCATAGAGTTTAGCTTTTACCATGTGTAAATACATCCCAACAATGGTAGAAACCTTGTATCATTCACTAGTCATATTGGACATATTGGAGTCTTGATTGGAACAGGAAAATATAAAATCAATAACACCATCTTACCACAGTTGGGGATCTGCATTAGGTTTAGAGGTATCCTCTTCTCATTTTCATTTGTACAAAATATGTTGTGTTTGTCTACGATGGTTGTTTCTGGAAACACTTTGATCCACATTATATCGCACGAACACTTGAATGGATTCTTACCTAGAATTCTGGAAGAACAAACAACTTCATTTCAGCATTTCTTAAAAATAT
Source organism: Hyla sarda (assembly GCF_029499605.1). NCBI lineage: Eukaryota > Metazoa > Chordata > Amphibia > Anura > Hylidae > Hyla > Hyla sarda. The sequence goes on along the minus strand of NC_079189.1, from coordinate 378,958,368 downwards.
ATAGTTTGCTACAATTTACAGTAAACGGGTTTCTCTTGCCCTCAATGAGGTATGATGTTCATGCAACTTAACTAAGCATTCCTGGATTCCTATTCACAAATTGGCAGATCTGACATTAAAGATTCAAGGAAAGCTGTCAGGGGCTGTTCAAAGTACACAGGACACTTACTGGTAGAAATAATGTATATAATACTGAGTACATTACGCTTTCTCAATTGAATGCTATGGTTACAGTGCAGGTACCCTGCAATATACATCAGAGAAGCTGTTTCACGGAATCCCAATGTGATCAGTCCCTAAGACAAGCTCTCTGGGATTGACCATGGTTATATTTATATTCATTTCAGTCTAAGTTTCCCAGAGCACAAATACATACTTTTTATTTTTTTTGGCAATACTCTGACAACCACTCTAAATTAATTTCTGATTAATCAATGTTTTGGTGTGTGTATACAATCAACAGACCTAACAGGAATAAACTGTACAAACAGTGTACTACTCCTATTCAAACATCTGGGTAATGGTGTAGGCTCAGCGGCATAGTTATACATTTGCAGAGAAGCATTTACGATTCTGTAGTTCATTTCTTCATTTTTATTGGATGCTTTTCATAGGTTTCTCACATAGTTCAGGAATAAAATACATCAGTAGGTATAAACATTCATATGCGCTGGCAGAGATCAATCACACCAAAAATTCACTAGAAGTCTGGCGTGACGTTTTGGGGTACACTCCCTTACTCATGCGTGAGTAAGGGGGTGTACCCCGAAACATCGCGTCAGCCCTCTGGTGATCTTTTGATGGCGCACCTGCACGAACCTGGCGCACAGCATGAAAAAACAGGTCGGTTTACAATAGTAAATAAGGGCCAATAAGTATTTAGTATATCACACAGTATCTTGACTATAGAATCAATATGTCCAACAAACATACCATACAATATCATAAGGTCTTTCCAGCAGTAAACTATCAATATGTCATCAGTGTATTATACAGTACAATAAGTATTGCATATTATACAACTTTTTTGTACAGAAAGCCAAGCAATCAGGATGCAATAAAGTCTCTATATAAAAAAATCAAGATTCCGTATTATCAGCATGTTATGAAGTCAGTACTTTGTACAACCTGGATACCATACAGTCAATATGCCATACAATCAATAACTCATAAAATCAGTGTACAATTCAATCGATATTCCATAAAAACCAACATATTATATAATCAAGACACTGTGCTATAGTAAATGACTCAATCCATATACCATAAAATCACTGTCGCATGTGAACAGGACAACATCCATCCAGTTACATAATCAGTATATCATAAGATCAGTACAACTTGCATCCCAATCTCTAGTAAGACATGTAGACAGATATAGAACATAAGCCTGTGTTTCTGTAGAAATGCCACCCTTGTTACTTTTCTGTTAGTACTATAATCACTTTCAAAGACAAGACTGTAATTTATGGCAAGACTGTTAAAGGAGAAACAGTGAATGGACTGCCCATCAGTCAAAGAAAGTGACATGGCTGAAACATTGGGCCTAGTCATTGAGCAGCTTCACTCACTAGAATGGTTAACATGGCGGAGTCCTGACAAGTAATGAGTAATCTATATCTGGTTTACTCTTAATTTCTCATGTTGTGATGATCTTGCATCTCACTCTCCATTTAATCTACTTTGTAGTGCTTTAAAGATTAGTTAACCATCATGCCTGGCTGTACAATTTCACAGAGATGTTTCTAAAGGACCCTTAAAAACTGTTTATCACTCCCAAGTGAATCATATTAACATTCCTTCACATAATGTAATCCAGCCGTATCAATGATAATGACAAATAACTCAAGGCTACAATGCAACCACAGACCATATATGACAAATGTGAATGATGGGGAACTGAAAGGGAAGGTTTTTTCACCATAACACGCTCTATGTTCAACAATGGCGACAGAGATCCATGTGTCATAGTAACACAACAATTTTATGAAATTGCTACTTGAAATCCTACACTCTTACTTTACATTCACTCTGAAGATATATATGCATATAATAATTTATTAACATAAAACAGATAAATAATTGTTAAAACCTCTTTAACCCCTTAAAGACTAGGCCATTTTTACCTTTTAATTTTACCTTTTAGTTTTTAAATCAAACAGCACATCAAGATATGGCAATTACCAGATGTGCTATTATTGCGTTGTGTGGTAAGAGGTTGAAGTAAAAAGTATAGTATTAAAGGGGTAGTCCAGTGGTGAAAAACTCATCCCCGATCCTAAGTATAGGGGATAAGTTTCAGATCGTGGGGGGGTCCGACCGCTGGGGCCCCCCGCGATCTATCTGATCAGGGCCCCGGCTCGCTGACCAGATAGCGCGTGTTGACCACTGCACGAAGCTCTGCCATAGAGTTGTATTGAGGGGGCGTGTCAGCCGCCGCTTCGTGTGGTGGTCAACATGCCCCCTTCCCGCGGGCTGTCGGGGCCCCGTACAGGAGATCGCGGTGGGCCCCAGCGTTCGGATGCCCCGCGATCTGAAACTTATCCCCTATCTTTAGGATAGGGCATAAGTTTTTCACCACTGGATATCTCCTTTAATATAGCTTACTAAAGTCAATCCCTTTTTAAGGCTAGGAGGTAGAGATAGGACATATGTTTACTTTAGGTGATTCGACGAAGTGCATTATGGGCAGGAAACAGGTGACATTATGGGCACTTTTTGGCCTGAATAATGGAATAAAGATATAACTTTTGGATACAGTATAGCTGAGTTGCCGCACTCAATTTCTTTCTATTGGAAGTGTTGAACTACGATTTGTTCTACCCCGAACACTGCACCGGCAGATGATATTTACTCAAGCAGTGATCACACCGTGCACTGAGAGTACAAGGCAGTGCTCAGCATTTTCTTTGCCTTCTGTTGGTTGTATGTTGCTTACAATTAGTTATATTTATGTAAAATATCAGGATGTATTTTAATAAATTAAAAAAAAGTACATATTTATAATCCGCACCGAACAACTTTTTCACACACTTGGCACATTGGCATCAGCACTGAAATAAGAACTTGCGGGTTAACAAATTGCAGTGAATGGCAGCTCTGTCCATTTCTGGCACTCCGTAATAGGTTGTTAAAGGACAAAAGAAATATAACTTCCAGAATGATATGACCTAGTGTTTGTCCCAACAGTTCAGGAAATTGAGGAAATATAATACACAATGGAAATTGGCATATCTCACAGCTTAGCGTGTTATGGGACATACAATACCCATTGCATTAGGTTAAAGCAATAGATTATTACACAATGATATCTAGAAAGCAGAGCGCAATTTGGCTGTGCAAGGGTAACATCAATATGCAGCTGCTCTGTGGACACATTCAGCCCATCCTAATATGACACTTCACAGGAAAATAGCATGCTGTGTATATTTGGGAAACACAATAGAAGATGATTTCCACATGTTTTAGCATATTTATATTGGTTTTAATCCTATGGTCAGGTTTTGTGGCCTAAGGGCAAGAAAGTTGAGTCTATGTATACAAAAAAAAAAAAAAAAATAGTGCATGCATAAAGCCACGAAGATCCCATTACAACCAGTCACTTTTCAAATTTTTTATGGTTTTAATCCTGCACTGGAAAATTTAGATAGTTACAATCTGATTGGTTACTATATTGCACGACTTTATATGATATTTTACTATATCAACATAATATAGATATTTATGGACATTTATCAACAGGTTTAGTCAGGTTTTCTTTACTACAATTGTCGCAAAATTGTCGCAACTGCGACTACGCAATTTTTGTGCGACATTTTGACTGGAAAGCGAGAAAAGCAAGTTTTTCAAAAATGAACTACGTAGTAATAATTTTAAAATGGACTACGGGTAGTCAGGTATTTATTAACTGCGACAGTCGCAACTGCGCAAAAAAAAGTCGCAACAGGGTTAAAAATTGACTAAATTTACTCCAGCTCAAACATGGAGCAGAAAAAGCTACTACCAAAGTAAAAAAGGAAAAATTGCTTACGTGAAAGAAAATTATCAACAGCCTGAAACCAGATGATAAATAAGTCACACATAAGCAAAAAAAAAGGTAAACATTGATAAATGTCCCTCATTGAGACTATATTCAGTAAAAATATTATGTGCATGAAAATGCAAAACACATCATAAATGACTAATAGACATAGGGGTAAAATAATATATAAAATAACTTTATAATGTCTTACAAGTGAGTCAAGGAGAGGTGGCGAAACAACTTTCTGCTCAAAGATAGCAGCTTATTTCTGGAGAGGTCTCTGAAATAAAGAAACAAGCATTTAGTTGACTGTAGATTTTAGTTAGTTTAGATTTCCGTCATGACTTGGACAGTAGTCTAGTTGCCTAAATTTTTTGCCCTGCTGCCTGAGCCAGAGACTTGTGGGAGACTATGGCATTTAATCTAAAAATTGTGAAGAAATCCGGTGCATGGGACTTCCACCAAATGGTAGAATGAATGCTGTAGTCTCGCACCAGTCTGAGGCTTGGGCGGCGGCAACATTTTTTTAACCTATATCCTGCGAGCCATCACTGAAGGCGCACTTTAAGAACAAAGGGGAGATTTATCAAAACCTGTGCAGAGCAAAAGTTGACCCATTGCCCACCGCAACCAATTAGAGTTCCTCTATTAAAAAAAGAAGAAATCTGATTGGTTGCAATGGGCAACTGGTCAACTTTTCCTCTGCACAGGTTTTGTTAAATCTACCTAAATGATACTACATACACTTTTTTTTTATTTTTTATTTAATGAAAAACAAGTCATATGATTTGTATAATACAAAAATAGACTATGCATTATGTATGACAAATACTTAGACAGTTCATACATACAGTCTTAGGCTATATTCACACATTGTAAAATCAATAGCAAAATATGTGCGTAAAATAGGAATAAAATACGTCTGTAAAATTGGAATAAAATATGTCTGTATTTCATTATATAATATACTGTAAAGAGCCAAATAGCATTATTCAAAGGGAATGTAATATGCACATAATGTCTATGTGGAGCAGATTACATCCTATACTTGTACGGAAGTATTAGTATAAGTAAGAAGTCAATTACTTACATGTAAGTAAGTTTAAGGTTCTCCCGGAATGCATGGCGAGATACCAACCTCAGTCCCGAGTCCACCACAGTTCTGAAAGAAAGCATTCAATTCAGAGGTCCACAAATAACACGGTGTGCTGCCAAGATTTGATAGCCTGGGACTAGATAAGGATATTAACTCAACCCGGTCACAGGAAAAACACATTTTTCTTTCCATATACACAAATTTGCTTAAATATGCATATATTAAATGATACTTTGTGAAATGCTAAATATAGATGCAGAGCTTCTAGTTAGACATGTTACAGAATGTAGCATTGCATGCAAAGTTAGTGATGCATCTGTCTTTCTAGTCATTTACCCAAACCATGATTAAGAATAATTTTTACTACAGCTTATGTTTCCCTTTAATAATGTTCTTTGACGCCCCCCCCCCCCCAAAGCAATCTTGTCATGTGTGAGTAAATGTGTAATATGTATTGTCATGTGTAAGTAAATGTGTAATCAGTAACGGGAATTAAAAGACAAAGATATAGAACTTGTTTTTTGTCTGAAACAGCACCACTCTTGTCCTCAGTTTATAGGTGGTATTGCAGCTCAGTTCCATTGAAATGAATGCAGCCAAATTGTAATATCACACATAATCTAAGAAGAAGATTGGCGCTATATCTTTCTAATCATGGATAATACCTTTAACTAACAGTCAGGGTCTATTCACATGGCGGAATTTCCGCTTGAGGAATCCTGTCTCAAATTAAAGCCCATAGACTTCTATGGGATTCCGCACTCTTATTCACACTTCTGAATTTACGCTTGCAGGAGGAAATTCAGAAGTGTAAATGGGAGTACGGAATCCCATAGAAGTCTATGGGCTTTAATTTGAGGTGGAATTCCACCATGTGAATAGACCTTAAGAGTGATTTTGGCAAATGGTGTTAGGGACAAAGGACCACATGAGCATATACATATATACACACACACACACATATATGTATATCTATATATATATATATATATATATATATATATATATATATAAATAAAAAAAAGCAGGGATTTATGTAAACCATTTTGATGACTACAGTTTTCTGTTCTGTCATTGGAAATAAATATACAACACATTTTAACAAGAATAATCTTTGCCCAATATAAACTAAAGGCCACTCTTATCCACAGGCTATACTGCATCTGCCACTGCAGCTTAGTACCATACAAACTGTGAGTGGCACTAAAGAAAAATAGAATATGTGCAGCTTACAACAAAATATGCGAGGTTAACCGAACCACTTTTATACCCTAAGCAGCACTCCAGAAGAAAAAATGCCCGGGCCCATATTGTACATAGTATTGAAGGACAGCGGAACTCCTATGCAGTGAAAAAAGTGATCTTTTAGTAAAACAAACGTGATCCAACATTTCGGCTAGCTCATCTAACCATTTTTTGATAACTTTCATGGCTTTGTTATTTTTATCCTGTAATGTATAGTCTATTATCAATTCTTACAATGTTAATGTTGGAATGTTAATATTCCAACAATCACTTCTTAGGCTGAATGGAGATTTCTCAAAAGCATCTACAGGTACCTGTGTCCAAGATGTTTCTACATAGTTCAGTAGATGAAGATATCGCACCATGTGAATGAATATGGGGTTTATAATATATAATAATAAAAACGATAAAATATGCTTACACCCCTTCCTCAGTGGTACAGACCATCTATACCACTGAAGAAGCGGTGTTAGCATATTTTATTTTATTATTTTTATCTACCCCGAAACATGTTTGGTATTTTAAGACTGTATCACATCATACATATTCATTCACATGGTGCGATATCTTCATCTACTGAACCACGCAGAAACATTTTGGACACAGATAGATGCTATTGAGAATTCTCCATTCTGCCTAAGAGGTGATTGTTGGAATACCATCTTAAAGGGGTACTCCACTGGAAAACTTTTTTTTTTTCAATCAGCTGGTGCCAGAAAGTTAAACAGATTTGTAAATTAGTTCCATTAAAAAATCTTAATCCTTTCAGTACTTATCAGCTTCCATATGATCCACAGGAAGTTCTTTTCTTTTTGAATTTCCTTTCTGCCTGACTACAGTGCTCTCTGTTGACACCTCTGTCCATTTTCGGAACTGTCCAGAGTAGGAGCAAATCCCCATAGAAAACCTATCTTGCTCCAGACAGTTCCTAAAATGGACAGAGGTGGCAGAAAGGGAATTCAAAAAGAAAAGAACTTCCTGTGGATCATACAGAAGCTGATAAGTACTGAAAGGATTAAGATTTTTTAATAGAAGTAATTTATAAATCTGTTTAACTTTCTGGCACCAGTTGATTTAAAAAAAAAAATTCTTTAAGGCAATTAACATTGTGATAATCGATTATAGACTATACTGTACAGGATAAAAATATCAAAGAGCACACGCTCTTACTATAGATTAGCTGATCTACAGCTGACCCAATAAGTCACACGCCATCAGAGATCTGCTGAGGAAGCCGGCCGCACACAGTGCATATTTGAGCTGCTACTGGTGGACACTGCCAAGTGACGAGACCAAGAATATGGCTCTCAAGTTATATCTGTATATGGAGTGATACATATGTGCATTAGCAATTAAGTGACCATCATTCTATACAGGAGACTATTGCTATATTCAATCTTGCACATTTGCACTTTCTAACTGCGTTCTCTACACTACAGGACCACCCTTATGGATCTGTTATCAGAACATTTATAGGAAGGTCCACAGCAATCTCTATTCATTTACAATCATATTGCATCATAGGACTGTGTTCAATATTGTCTTTTCCATAGCATGTTTGCATTGGAAATTGTTTAATCTCCAGATAAGCACCTTATTTATTTGTCTTATGTGAACGAGGGTATATGCTTGTAGGTTATAATGCCACAAGGGCCCTGTGGTGTCTGTATTGTAGATGAGATGTGAGAATTTTAAATTTAATCTATAAGAGAACATTTGTAATAAATGTTATTAGATTGCATACTGGTCTATTTCTATTTCTATAAGGTGACCAAATTATACAACATACATTTATATTGAGAGAGATGATACGCTGAGGACTGATACATCTATTTTGCACAATTTTCTCTATGATACTCTGTGAGGGGCACAAGTTTAAAAGCAGACCTCTTCTTTTTCAATCCTTGAAAACTCAAATAATTTGACAAAAGTAGAACTCCAAGGTGTGGACAGGATACAGAGGCGCTCGACAGCCAGGTAGTAAGACCAAACGTTTATTCACCCATAATGCAACTCGTTTCACAGCACAGCTGCTTCATGCCTGATGAAGCAGCTGTGCTGTGAAACGCGTTGTATTAGGTGAATAAACGTTTGGTCTTACTACCTGGCTGTCGATCGCCTCTGTATCCGGTCCACACCTTGAAGTTCTACTTTTGTCATAGTTGTACCGGACGAGATGTGGAGTGTCTGCTGACACCTCATCTTCATTATTCTACACCTTGATCCATTGTTGCACTTGGTGGAGTGTAACCCATTGCGGTAAGCGTGTTATCCACTAGAGTTACTCTTTGTGCAACAACGGTATCACACTATGGAGCGCTGTCTGTCTTTTGTTTCAACTCAAATAATTTGGCATTCATTTTAAACCTTTTTCCTTTTGTCGCCACCCTATTCCTCATAGATGGCAAGCTCTTTCTAACAGAGCCCTCACTCCTCTTGTTTTAAATTTAGTGTGTCATTTTGTCATGCCTGATTTCTGTCTTTACGTACCCTCCAAATATGTTGGAGCTATTTAAATATGTAAAATAATAAATAATAAAAATAATGATAATAAAAACAACAACTATTACTATGATTATGATGATTATTGTTGTTGTATCTGTTGGTGGATCTGTTACTTATTAAAAAAAGAAACACTAGTATAAATAAAGCATTATTAGATAAGCTTACTAGAATAAAAATGAAAGACTAAAAAGAAAAAAAAATCACATAGCTATAGAATAACATGAATCTGCTTTAGTGGAGACACATTTCTTGACACATTTTCAGGCCACATGCTAGAGTAAATCACTGATACTGTAAACTATAACTAGCTCAAATTAAAATGACCCAAAAATAAGACTTATTTCTTCAAAATTTCCATTCTGACAAATTTTAACCCCAAAGTTCAGAAGGAAGTAGCGGAACAAAGGTCCTTTCTCTCTGTCACTCGCTCAGATGGCTACATGTATATTCTACACCAGTGTTCAGAGGATAGATCAATACTTACAGGTTTTTGAGTCCAGTATAAATCTTAACATCGTCCACGTTGATTGAAGCAAATGAACGCTGATTTGCAATGTAACTAAAAAGAAAGAAGAAAAACATGTTTATTGGCCAAGTCCTTACCTATATAAACATACTTATAGTTGTACTCATTATTATCAATATCAAAGATATAAGTAGAGCAGAACCAATCACAGGCAGAACCAATCACAGGCAGAACTATACAGGGCAGGAGGTTGATCTTGTTTATGAAATTCACAATCTAAACTTTAGTATTACTTTGAAAATAATGTACAGATGTAGCAGAGCGGATTTTTTTTATGTCATTGTTCCTTGTGTGCACTGTATTAAAGAAGCAACATCTCAATTGGCTTAACAGAAAAAAATGTTTTGCATGTTTTCAGAGCCAGGGGCCCCTTCATCAGGTTAGTTGAGCTCAGTATTTCATTATCATTAAGATAAGCCAAAGCAATATGGTCTGCTCAATGTCATGTTTTCTGCTTACATCACTGGCATACTTTGGAAAGCTGTCAAAAAGACTTTTTGACAAGCTGCCACTGTATACCGGTGATGTGAATAGGCCCTAACACTGAGGTTGTTGTTACTGATGGAAGGGTAATAGTTCTGTAGAAATAAATACCAAACGTGAGACTACAAGATTTTTCAGATCCTTTATACAATACATACACACAATGCCAGTACAGTGATTCCAGTCAAATCTAGGACCTCCATTGCTGATTCTGTTGAATTTGTATGCAGCACTACTTCTTTCATCTGGTAAATGGAAACCACAACAGAACACATTGGATCCTGTGATAAGCCAATGGGGTCTATCGGGGACTGGTGGTATCAGTCACACACTGGATACAGCTATGCACTGTGATTTCCAATATTAACAAACCATAACACAAGTTTAAACAGAGACAAAGTTGCTTCAAATTAATTGGATACGGGGGCTTGAACAAAGAAGCTGATGCTATTTCTAGGATGCTTCTAATGAAAACCTTATTAAGGAAGAGCATGTATATAATGCCCTACAACATCTATATTCCCTATAGCTAACATGAAAGCACAGGAAAAAACATGTTGACAGGTAACATGTGAAGAGAGGTAAACATTAATTCCATGATTAAGGGTGCCTAGGGGGCAGAAATGCGCCAGTGTTCTGCCTGCTAAGCCATTTTTTGTAATGCATGGACATGATTAATAAAGTTAAATTCATTTGCTGTTTGTTCTTCAAGTCTCAGGTGTCTGGGATCATGAAAATGGAATCTGTGCCACTATCAGTTGAGACTCTACAGTGTGGTAAGCTGGATGGCACTCTTTCTGATATCCTCCAGGTAAAAAGATTCATTCTGATAGTTTCCATCAAAGAGAATGATTGGCTGAGGGGCTACTCGGCTGTAAGAAATTGCTTGTTGGTGTATTGTCATGGTGGCTGAAAGTGGGAAAGATCCATTTCTCAATTGGAAGCTAGCAAAGAGGGGACGTTTTAACATGTGAATGTTCCCAGAAAGAGCCTGCCACTGATGTGTGTTTAGACATTGTGGCGTTATGGCATTGTGCCACAGTGTTGATCCACATAGCTGAGAAATTTAGATAAAAACATGTGTTTTGGTGCCAAAGGGTCAGATGATGGTCCATGTGAATGGAAAGCTTGCATAGGCAAGGCCAGCCTTACCATGGTCCCTATTTTTGATCCTGCGCCCCACCTGCCCTCTGCCTGGCACAGGCACCCCCTCGCTAATGGAAATCCAGGACATTTGCCCCGGATCACCATGCGAGCAATCGCCACTTTCAGCTGTATGCGCAAGCCTGCATACAGTTGAAGACAGGGCGTTATCTCTGCCTGCCAGGTGCCAATAATGTCACTCATTGGTGCCTGCACTGTGCAGGGGAAAGGACACTGCCCGGCAGTTCTGGAGATGGCTGCATGGGACAAGGTGAGTATGTTTTTTCTTTTTTTTCTATCCTGGCACAAGGGAGGTGCCTGGCTACCTGTCTGCCTGCATTTTATTCTTAGACCCAGGTAACACAATGCCTTGGGCCAGCCCTGCTCGTGGGCTTGTTCACTGCAGAATACTGGCGGACTGATAAACCAGCGCGGCTGATACATTGTACATTGCAGATGGATTGGTGAGTTTGAAACTGAAGTGTGTGTTGGGAATCCTGAAAAACACCCTGCACTGTGAGTCTCACGTTTGGATGTCTAGACATGAGCAGACAGGAAGCTATCCTGGGGAATTGTTGTCATCTTAGTGCATTTGACTAGGATACACTAGATATGGAAGTCAGCAGCTTACTGAACTGTGTGGCCTGTCACTAATGCAGCATAGCTGAAAGCCCTTGTCCACCGGGCTAGTGGTCAGTTCTGGGATGTCTGCTGGAGCTGTGAGAGGTGTCAGTTTGGGAGGGAACTAAGGTAGGTTAGGAGGTTCTAGACTAATAGGGCATTAAGGCAAAGTACCACAGATAGTTACGGTATTTTGTCTTCCATTGCAGCCGGTTATTTTTGATATCTAAGATATATACTGGTACTACATTGCAGAATTCAGACAAACCAAAAGTACAATAATATGAACAAGTCTTAGACTTCAATGGGTAACCAAATCTGCCAGAAAAAATATACAGCAAAAATATGCAGCAGATCCTGTATGCGTGAACGTACCCTATAAGAGTTTTAGATTAAAATACAAGAAAATATCTTTGTAATCCCCATTATACAGAAAGGAGTTTATTAAAGGTAGGTTGTGATATTACAACAATATTGGACAAATCTTCCTCAGCTTAACAACAGCACAAAACACTTCTACTGCACTGAAAACTGAAATTTTGCTGAATTGTTGGCAACAAAAAAAAAATAAAAAAAAAATGGTAGGACAGAATAGAGTGCATGAAAATGCACAAGCTACAGGACAAACCCATTCAGATTATGTACCACACATACTTTTAGTATCAGGGCTGCTTTTTTTGATGGTGAAAACTGAAATGGCGCCCCCTCCATCCTCATTAAAAATCATAAGAAAGGTTTGCAGTATCAATACCTCAAAATAATAGACATACAGTTAACAAATATAGCACTATACAAAATACAAATATCATCACCATTCATATTACCATCATATTGGTGGCGGGGTCACCTATTCTTTCTGCTACCTAAGGTGGAAATCTAAACAGTGCTACCCCTTTTCTCCATTTTGCAGATTGTCAATGTCCCAATGGAGAAAATTATTGTAGTCCTGTGGTTCCGCTAGTTTGTATTATACATAAAGGGGGAGATTCATCAAGACCTCTGCAGAGGCAAAGTTGACCTGTTGCCCAAAGCAACCAATCAGATGACTTCTTTTTTTGCCTTTTCAGGTTGCTATGGGCAACTGGTCGACTTTTCCTCTGCACAGGTCTTGATGAATCTCCCCCCAAAATCTCTAATAAACTTTATTTATAATTTATTGTTATTAATTGTGACTACTTATCCATTCATTCTATTTCATTTTGAGCACACTTAGATAAATTCTATTAATTCTTTATATCTATTCATTTCTTTATTTATTCTATCTATTCCTAAAAGCTACTAGTCTTTTACCCTTACTGCCCTTAAGAACCAGTCTATCTTGCCTTTTATTCTATACCTATATACTATTAGTATACGGTGAGTCCCACACATGACCAACAGTTCTCGGACATATTCTCTTGATATATATATCACATATAGTAGGTTTACATACACCAGCACACATTATAGGCTAAAATGTGCTAGTGTCAAAAATAGAAGGCAGTGTTGTTACATGTGATTGGCTTAGATACACTAGTATCATCATATATTGGTGTATATATATCAGGTATAGAAGTGTAAAATGTTATACACTTAAATACACCTGTATCACATCTGAAAGGCTTAGAAACACTGTTGTAAGACATGATTAACTTAGATACACTAAAATAACACAAGATGGTTTATCCCACATGATAAGTCTGAGATATAAGTATCGCACATGATATCACCAGTATTACACAGATTGGCTTAGATACACCGATATCAAATGTCCAAATTATGTCACTAGAAAAAATACTTAGAAAAATGTCAAAATAATGCCCAAATTGGTTCAAATGTTTACTGATTTTAATGGGTACCAACTCTCCCACACACAGACAGACACTGCTGACATACACACTACCTACAGTGTGTAAAGGACTATGGGACTGAAGGCTAAATTGTCACCCTCTGCATTTCCCTATCGAAAGGATAGGGGATAAGATGTCAGATCGCGGGGGTCTCCCCCGCGATCTGAGATCTTATCCCCCATCCTTTCGATACGGGATAAGATGTCTAGGGGTGGAGTACCCCTTTAACCATCAAATCTGCTGTTTGTAAACATACTCTTATTGTGCAATATGAACCGATGAAAGCAGAAAAGTACAGCCAAATGTAAAACCCCGCTGTGGCCCTAGAATGTGAAATGTTCCTCCATACAACACATTTGGTACAATTCGTGCATTATACAGACAGTAATTTGAAATAATTGTAACAGGGATGGTAATATTGTACTTTTTTTAAATTTTAGTAAAAAATTTACAATTTCTTTGGTCACTGGTGGTGGTGTGTGTATAGGGGTGGGGGAAGGGTCTACACAGTCTGACAGTTTCCAATCAGTGCTGATAGTAGCAGTATAGAGATATACCCTATTAAATAGGAGAATGGCAACATCAGTGGTCAATGTATTCCTAAAATCAGAAAAAACTGCACATTATGGAGCTATAAAAATGAATGATCCAGAATTGTCATTTCATAGTCAAATACAAATATATACTAAAACTGACAGGTCAGGAGAGGCCACAGATCTGCTTTAACATACATTATTAGTAATTGTGATACCGTTTAAATTAATAGGCTATTTTACTCATAACTGAATTCATGATTTCTTTGTTTGTGAAGACCAAAATAAATATGCAAAACAAAAACAGAACTGTTAGATGGTAATGTGTTTCTTTATCCCCTTAAGGACATAGCGTTTTCTGTTTTTGCATTTCCATTTTGTCCTCCTTACCTTTTAAAAATCCTGATGAATCAAAATGAGGATGTATGAGGGCTAATTTTTTGCAACGTGATCTGAAGTTTTATTGATACCATTTTTTTTTTTTATGGTATAAAAAGTGACCAAAATACGCTATTTTGTTATCAGTTATCAGTGTTATCAGTGTTATCGCCACTCGACTGCTGCTGCTTGGATCTCAGGCACAGAGCAGTCATTCGGCAAGTGGACACGCAGGAGGCAGGTAGGGATCCTCCTGGTGTCCTGCAAGCTGTTCGGGATGCCGCGATTTCACCGCAGCGGTCTCGAACAGCACCACTGAGCTAACCGACAATGTATACTTTCACTTTAGATGCGCTAATCAACTTTGATCGCTGCGTCTGAAGGGTTAATACCGGGCATCACCGCGAGTGATGGTCACCGGGACCTGCGTGATATGACGAGATATGCATACATCGGGACCGATATGCATACGTCCTGTAGCGGGAAGGGGTTAATCTCTTACCAGGTATATAAGTAAATATATCTGAGTTCATTGCTTCATTATCTGCCTAGGTAATCCAAGGTACAGTCATGGCCGTAAATGTTGGCACCCCTGAAATTTTTCCAGAATATGAAGTTTTTCTCACAGAAAAGGATTGCAGTAACACATGTTTTGCTATACACATATTGATTTCCTTTGTGTGTATTGGAACTAAACCAAAAAAGGGAGGAAAAAAAGCAAATTGGACATAATGTCACACCAAACTCTAAAAATGGGCTGGACAAAATTATTGGCACCCTAAACTTAATATTTGGATGCACACCCTTTGGAAAAAATAACTGAAATCAGTCGCTTCCGATAATCATCAAGCTTCTTACACCTCACAGCCTTTGCAAACTTCTCCAGGTCTCTCTTATTGGAAGGGCGCCTTTTCCCAACAGCAATTTTAAGATCTCTCCACAGGTGTTCAATGGGATTTAGATCTGGACTCATTGCTGGCCACTTCAGAACTCTCCAGCACTTTGTTGCCATGCATTTCTGGGTGCTTTTTGACGTATGTTTGGGGTCATTGTACTGCTGGAAGACCCAAGATCTCGGACGCAAACCCAGCTTTCTGACACTGGGCTGTACAGTGCGACCCAAAATCTGTTCAAGGTACCCAGTGCCAGAGGCAGCAAAACAACCCCAAAACATAATTGAACCGCCACCATATTTCAATATAGGTACTGTGTTCTTTTCTTTGTAAGCCTCATTTCATTTTCGGTAAACAGTAGAATGATGTGCTTTACCAAAAAGCCCTATCTTGGTCTCATCTGTCCACAAGACGTTTTCCCAGAAGGATTTTGGCTTACTCAAGTTCATTTTGGCAAAATGTAGTCTTGCTTTTTTATGTCTCTGTGTCAGCAGGGGGGTCCTCCTGGGTCTCCTGCCATAGCGTTTCATTTTACTTAAATGTCGACAGATAGTTTGCGCTGACAATGATGCTCCTGAGCCTGCAGGAACTTGTTTGGGGTTGCTTATCTACCATCCGGACTATCCTGCGTTGACACCTTTCATCAATTTTTCTCTTCTGTCCATGCCCAGGGAGATTAGCTACAGTGCCATGGGTTGCAAACTTCTTGATAATGTGGACAAAGGCAAATCTAGATCTCTGGAGATGGACTTGTAACCTTGAGATTGTTGATATTTTTCCATAATTTTGGTTCTCAAGTCCTCAGACAGTTCTCTACACCTCTTTCTGTTGTCCATGCTTATTGTTGCACAGACAGACACACAATGCAAAGACTAAGTGAACTTCTTTCCTTTTTATCTGCTTTCAGATGTGATTTTTATATTGCCCACACCTGTTACTTGCCCCAGGTGAGTTTAAAGGAACACCACATGCTTGAAACAATCTTAATTGGCCACAATTTGAAAAGGTGCCAATAATTTTGTCCAGCTCATTTTTGGAGTTTGGTGTGACATTATGTCCAATTTGCTTTTTTTCCTCCCTTTTTTGGTTTAGTTCCAATATACACAAAGGGAATAAACATGTGTATAGCAAAACATGTGTTACTGCAATCCTTATCTGTGAGAGATACTACATTTTCTAGAAAAGTGTCAGGGATGCCAACATTTATGGCCATGACTGTAAGATCACTTCAATGTTTGCTATATGGCAAAAAATATTGGAACCCCTTCAAATATTTACCTGAGCTTTGAGGACATCCCATTCTACATTCATAGGGATTGAAGGGAAACTCAGATACATAAGTACTTTTCCCCTACCCCCAGGAGTGTCTGATTTGGGGGGGGGGGGGTTATGACCAGTGGCATCCCCGCGATCTCCTGCCCAACACCCGGCTCTCTTCGGAGTGACCTCTGCTCCATGCAAATGATTACTGTCAATCACATCACGAACCGGTGTCCGACACACCTCTCCATGCATCTCTATGGGAAAGCCAAAGATACATGATCGTTGTATAGAAATACATGGAGGGGCATGTTGGCCACAGCTTTGTGCCATGTTCATCAGTAATCTGGCAGAGGTCGCTCCAGGCATGGGGAGAGCCGGGGTCCTTTGCAGGGGGTCTACAGTCGGACCCCCCGTGATCAGACACTTATCCCCTATCCTGTGGATAGGGATAAGTACTTATATTGTGGGGTTTCCTTTTAATATAGAGTTGGTCACCCGCTTCTACTTTTCTGAGAAAACATTCAACAAGATTGCGTAGTGTATCTGTGGGAAGTTTTGCTCATTCTTCCAGAAGAACATTTGTGAGCTCAGATACTGATGTTAGACGAGAGGACCTGGCTCACAATCTCCTTTCTACTTCACGCAATGGTGTTTTATATGGTTGTGGTGAAACCACTCTGTGCAGGGTAGTAATTTTTTCTGGTTTGGCCACACCAAACTCCTTCAACCATACCTTTATGGATCTTGTTTTGTGCACTGGGGCACAGTCATGTTGGAACAGGAAAGGATTGAACCCAAACTGTTCCCACAAAGCTGTAAGCATACAATTGTTTTATATGTCTTAGTATGCCAAAACATTAAGATTTCCCTACAATGGAATGAAGGGCCCAATGCCAGCTCCTGAAAACCAGCCCAGAGACGTTACAAGTAACAATCTCTTTGCGTTCACCAAACCCAGGCTTGGCCATCAGACAGTCAGATAAAGAAGAGTGATTTGTCACACCAAAGACCATGTTTGCACTGCTCCAGAGTCTAGTAACCACCACTTTGTTCATGTAGTGCTTTTTGCCCATGCTTTTTTGCGAATGTAACTTCACCCTAACTGCACATGGTAAATATGTTGGAAGGGAAGTATCTACTTTCCATGCTGATGTATAATTTACTTAGGTAGGTTAACTGCATATTGCAAAATACAGCCACTAAAGAAAAAAAAAAAAAAAAAAATATATATATATATATATATATATATATATATAAAATATACATACATAAAAGATAGGGTCAGGGACTATTGATAGTATTCATAATATTGGGCAGATTAGGTGGGTTCTTATCTGCCAACACATTCTATGTTTTTTTGTTTCTCCACATTGCAAGACTGAACATGAATAATAAACAAGTTTATTCTTTTAAAAACTAGCCACAAATTCTTCAAGAGCTGACCACAAATTCTCCAAGTTTTTGGGAAAAATTATGAAGCCATAAGGAAAGAGTGGGCTTCCAATAAATTATACCTTTAGTTAGTAGTGAGCAAATCCAATGTCTAGCACTAAAAATCCCAATTTATTGGATATGTATTAAAACCAGTAGTACATCAGACCAAGATGCAAAAGCATCAAATAACTGACGCCCTTTCAGTATCAAAATTCCTTAATCATCCTTTATTCATGATACTCTGATTAAAGATTTCTGATATCTGAAACGCATTAGTTATTTGTTTTTGTTTAATTGTGTCTGCTTCTGGTTTACTGCATAGTTCTTTTTTAGAAGTTATTTTACATAATGCTATAATGTATTATCTCTCTGCAATCAAAAAATAAATAATATAACTACATACACATATTACCGTCACTGCTTGCTATATAAGAAAACAGCATACATGATTTAACCTTTTTCATCAATTAACAGGAATGCTCCATGGAATCTCCATTTTCTTATGAAGAGCCACATGG
The DNA here is from genome assembly GCF_029499605.1 of Hyla sarda. Classification (NCBI taxonomy): domain Eukaryota; kingdom Metazoa; phylum Chordata; class Amphibia; order Anura; family Hylidae; genus Hyla; species Hyla sarda. The sequence goes on along the minus strand of NC_079189.1, from coordinate 378,939,880 downwards.
CCATCAGTTATTTCAGTAAGTTGCTTATACCATCCACATTTAACATATATATGTCCTTCAAGTATAATGCTCTAGTAACATCATTAAAATTAGTTCCGTAAGGATATTTAAAGGGAACCTGTTATGTTAACCAAGCAATCTGATCTGTCAGCATTATCTTCTAAAGCAAGATACCATCTATAGAGTAATGTAATGTAATGAATTCAGTGCAACTTGTAATTCATTGACTGAAATCTGTACTAATTCTGAGTTAGGAGTCCAGTGGGCAGTCCAACTCTGTGATTGACAGCTTTCCCTACATGCTCATAGGGGGAAGGCTGTCAATGCCTCAGTAGGACCAACCACTGGACTTCAGTCCTAAGACAAAAATGAGCAGAGATTTAAATAATGAAAACACAATTTATGCAGGAACTTTTCTAAACAACAAAACTATATATCTATCTGCTCATATCATAACATGCTGCCCACGGACTGAACTACGAATTCACTGGGACAGGTTCACTTTAAAGAAACATCCCATAAACTCTGGAGCTGAATGGCAAAAAAACAAGCAAGATCCTAAAGAAAACACAAGGATACACAGTTATATTCCATGTAAAAATTCAACTGTAAGTATTGGAACATGCTCTCCCAAGATCTGACATTTTTCTTTATTTTTCTTTTTTAAACAGGGTAACTGGTAATAATGTGAACGATTGACTCAGGGATCTGTCTCATTTTCAGCAAGGATCAGTAAGAAATTGTTTCCTCCTTAGTAAATGGTAAATTAGATTGTTTATGGATGACTTTATTTTAACCAAATATGTAAATTTTTTGGAACTCAAAATCTTCCCTTGGGTTTTCCCACGTGACATATGTATCCCAAAAACTCATATAATAGGGGATAACTAGCTGATCACAGTGGATCTGACCATTAAGGCCCCCTGTCATTTTAAGAATGGGGAACCTGATCTCAATATCATTGGGGGACCTAGATATTCTGTTTCTATTCTGGTTTATTTACAACCTTTACAACATGTATGGGTTTGTATACAGGAATTATTTTTCTAAACAATGGGGGCAGGGAATTTTCCAAAGTAAAATTTGTTATAGTGGTATCTGAATTTGCTGTAAAAAAAAAAAAAAAAAAGCTGGTAGACATGCCTAAGAGCTAATGGACAAAAAGGGTTAATATTATCTTCAAGATACGCAATAGAAAAATAAGTAAGACCACAAATATAATATAAAAAGATACAGTCCAGAGATGGACAAAACCCTCAAATACAAAGCTCTGTACAAGGAAACATTACTTAAAGGGGTACTCCGCTGCTCAAAACAACCAAGCTTAATCTGAACTGACATATAATAAAACACCCCAGTAAGCACAGAATATAGAGCACTATAGAGATTGCAGAAGCATTTACAGATTATTACAGCAATACAAAAAATATTACATTAACTCTAAGGGGAAAGAAAAGCTCCTTGAGATGGCAGGAGAATGTCAAAACCAACTGTATTAGAAGGAGCCTTCTACTCCCCATACAAACAACACATAAAGAAAGGTGAATATATCATGTTAGCTGCACCAGACTCTCTTCCAAAGGTCTAGAGACAGCTATTTCGGGATTACTGTCTCCCCCCCGTACAGAACAGGGCACTGATTGGCTGAAGAGATGTCTCTGATGCAACCCATGGAGGGAAGGTAAACTATTTCTCAATGAGGATCTTCAGTTAGTTATGGAGGCTTATGTTAGGCGATGAATATGTCTCCAAGGTCTCTTTGATCAGAAACAGTACACCTTTGAACTTTAAACTCAAATGCGTTTTAACGTGGGTTCTGATAAAGGGGTTTTCCAGGCAAAAACATTTTATTCCCTATCCAAAGGATAGGGGATGAGATGTCTGGTCACGGGGGGCCCGCCGCTGGGACCCCCCATGATCTCCCTGCAGCACCCGTATTCTATGCGGGAGCTGCGTCTCCAGTTTTGGAAACCTCCGGGTTTCCGGGACTGGGGATGTGATGTTACGCCACGCCCCCTCCATTCATTTCTATGGGAGGGGGCATGATGGCAGTCAAGCCCCCTCCCATAGGCATGAATGGAGGGGGCATGGTGTGACGTCACGTCCCCAGTCCCAGAAACCCAGAGGTTTCCGAAACTGTAGACGCAGCTCCCGCATAGAAAGCGAGTACTGCAGGGAAATCGCGGGGGTGCCAGCGGCAGGCCCCCTGCGATCAGACATCCTATCCCCTATCCTTTGGATAGGGGATAAAATGTTTTTGCCCAGAATACCCCTTTAACTCTGCTAAAAACAAGCACAATGGATAATTGAATAAAAAGTGTGGTAAATGTGTAAGCCAGTTAAAAAGTTAAAAATGTTGTATTGCTCTCAATAGGAGAAACTAAATAATAATCTTGCAATTCTGATAACTTATAATGAAATGATGCTAAACAGCAAGCTTTCGCGATTACTTGGTCTCTTCATCAGGTATAACAAAGTCTTGAAAGCTCGCTGTTTAATTTTAATACAGAATTCTGAACATGTTTTCATTTTCAGGTTTTTTATGCAATTTTGAATTTGAAAAGAGGGGAAGTCTCAAATGTTTCCTAAATGTGAATTTGAATTTAAGATAAACACAGTAAACACATTTTACAAATTTTACAACTTGTCTTCAAGTGGTATTTCCATCTCAGGGGTTTTCTGGCTCCCTATGGACTGTTTGCAGCAGACAGAGGGGGTAAGGAGATGAAAGCAGCTGAAGCCGAAAAGTAACACAATTTTCGTAACTTCCATTGACTTTAATGGGAATTGTGCAAATGGAGTAGCTTCAGGCACTACACTGTTTACTGAACTCCAGGAGTACAGCTCAGAAATCTAACCAATCACCAGGCAATGTTACAATGAAGTAATACAGAAATATTTGTGAAATATAAATGTAATACAATTGTATAAATGCCCAAATGTCAATCAAGTTGTAACACAAATAATGTATAGAAGTTGGAAGTTATTGAAATACTTTTTTTTTTTTTTTAATAAGATGCTGACGATTCGATTTTATTATTTTTACATTAAGCTGGTTCATAGCAGGAGGTGCCGGCAGGGCATGTGCCCTGAGTACTTGGTACCAGAGAGATGTTAACAATCCACTCCGCTCTGGACAGGCCTTATAGATAAAGAGATAGGGCAGATAAAGAAAGTCTAGATATGATACTGCATGAACTATCAAATATATTAGAAAATAGCAATACTTGTTTTTGTTTTCCTTTTAATGTTTATTAAATAACATGCAATAAGCAAATGTTCTAAAATATTTCTTTGTAAGGCACAGGATATAGGATTTTTAAAGCATTTATCTCCTGCAGTGGATTTTAAGTGATTTGTAACATTTATAGATTTCATGTATATTCTCTATACAATAGGATTTTAAACTTTAATAGGTAAAATTAATCCAATCTATTTGTTCCAATTTTCCATTATATCATGATAATTACTTGTTTGTAGATATCTGTTTATTCTTTAATGGATTTAAATTTGAAAAATGTAATATAAGGATTTTTTTTGTCATTTATAAGTCATTAAACACACTCATTATTTCTGGACAAGAACATAAACTATAGGCAGGGGATTCACATTGATACATTGAATGGAAACCTACAATGCAATCGGAAAATCCTCAGACCCATTTACTTCTTTGTAGAGAAAATTAAAAGTAAAATTAAAATGTTGTATTGTACATAATTATTCAGATTCTTTACTTATTACCTAGCTGAAGCACTTTTGGCAGCGTTTACAGCCCCTAGTCTTTTTGAGTACGATGCCACAAGGTTGCACAACTGAATTTGGGGATTTTTTGTTATTCTTCTCTGTAGCTTCTCTCAAGCTCTGTCTAGTTGGATGGGGTCCGTCAGCAGACATCTATTTTCAGGTCTCTCTAGACATGTTTGATTGGGTTCACGTCAGGGCTCTGGCTGGGCCACTCAATGGCATTCACAGAGTTGTTCCTATGCTTCTTTTGTTGTCTTGGCTGTGTGTGAACATTCAGCCCACTCTGAGGTCCAAAGCACTCTTGATCTGGTTTTCATTAACAATATCCCTATTCTTTGCTCCATTCAGCTTTTCCTCAACCTATTACCAATCTAGCCTCTAGAAAAAATACCCCCACAGCATTATTCTACAACCATCATACTAACTGTAGGGATAATATTGGGAAGGTGATGAGTAGTGCCTGATTTCCTTCAGGTATGAAGCCTAGAATTGAGGCCAAAAAGTACAACGTTGGTTTAATAAGACGCTTGTTTCTCACAGTCTTAAAGTCTTATAGTTTTATTTTTTTTATTTATTATTATAATTTTTTTATATTTTTTTGCAAATTCCATGTGGGTTTTCTTGTGTCTTTTACTAAGGAGAGATTTCGTTCTGTCTACTTTGCTATAAATTCCATAGTATTGGAGTGCTGCAGTAATGGTTGACCTTCTGGAAGTCTCTTTCTTGGGTTCGTGGGTTCAGCCCTCTTACTAAGGCCCCTCTTCACATGGTTTGGTGGGGTAGACAGCTCTATGGAAGAGTCCTGATTGTTCCAAACTTCTTCCATATAAGAATTACAGAGGCCACTGGGAACTTTCAGTGCAGCAGCATTTTTTGTCCCATTCTCCAGATCTGTGTCTACACACAATCCTGTTTCTGGGCTCTACAGGCAGTTCTTTCTCCTCATGTGTTGGTTTATGCTCTGATATGCTTTGTCAGCTGTGAGATCTTATAAAGACAGGGGTGTTACTTTCCAAATCTTGTCCAACCAACTAAATTTACCACAGGTGACTCCAATCAAGGTGTAGTTACATCTTAAAGATGATCAAGAGAAATGGGAGGAGCCAGGGCTAAATTGCAAGTGTCATGGCAAAGGGTCAGAATACTTATGTCTATGAGAAATTTTAGTTTTTCCTTTTTAATAAATTTGCAAATATTTCCAAAATCTTGTTTTCATGTTGCCATTATGGGGTATCGAGTGCAGATTGATGGGGGGGAAGTATGAATCTTTATTACATTTTTTAAGTAAAAGGGTCTGAAAACGTTTCGACTGCATTGTATACAAGTACTTTTCCTTTTCTTTTTAAACTGGCATCCTGCTACAAATATTGCAAAACATATTTAACATTTTTATGTAATTTTTTTTTTATATAGATGAGATTTCATTATGAAGCTCCTGGCAGAAAGCATACAACAACCATTTTGGAAACCAAGAGTTCTTCAGATCTGTGCTATAAAGATAGAGTCATTCTGGTGGAGACTCAGACTATGGGTGGAAAGGTCAGCATCGATATCTGTGAACAATATGTGAGATCTATGAAATAAAAATATTTCATTTCATTAGAGCAAACTTGCAAATATAGAAAAGTAGTGGTTGTTACTGTGGTAAATATGCGTATGTGTTGTTTTTTGGGGATTATTGTGGATTTAGGTTCATAGTAGATAACATTGCTCTTATGTAATGATCTGTCCTATGCCATAGCATCTGTCGATAGCACCACATGTTTCTAGTCATCAGATGAGCAAATGATTTCCCATCTTACTGAAAAATCCTTCTAAAATTCTTCAAAGCTTTCCATAGAAATATGCATACAAATCAACCGCAATAGTGACTGTGCCAGTGACATATACCATGTACATGGCTTTACTCCAGACAAGAGAAAAATCTTGTTACATTAATACCCATATTAGATACCATCATAGATAAATAGATTATGTATATGTTAGATTGATCTTTTTTTTTTTTAATAATATGATGCTACTTCAAAATAGAGTATACAGAGTTATATATTTTAATTTCTGTTGTTACAGATTTTTGTTTGTTTGATGTTATTTTAGTGCATTTTTGCACACTCACTACATGTTCCTGTGATGTTACAAATAAAAATGGTTATACGTGTAACTTGCACTAAAGGCATTGAAATTTCCACAAAAACATTACTTCTAGGTCATTTGACTATTCACTAACCCTACAACTCCACAAACCAAAACTTCCTGCATGGAACCAGCACTACACCTACTAAACACACTTTTAAGTACCGTATTTTTCGCCATATAAGACGCTCCGCCATATAAGATGCACCCAATTTTAAAGGCTGAAAATCTAGAAAAAAAAGATTCTGAACCTTCAACCTGCGGACCTCCAGATATTGCAAAACTACAACTCCCAGCATGCCCGGACAGCCGTTTGCTGTCCAGGCATGCCAGGAGTTGTAGTTTTGCAACATCTGGAGGTCCGCAGGTTGAAGACCACTGGATAGGAGGTAATACTTACATGTCCCCGCCGCTCCAGACCCATCATCACTGCCCTGGATGTCGCCCTCCATAGCTGTCGCCGCATCCCCAGGGTGTCCCCGTCGCTCCGGAATATCACTGCTGCCCGGTATCCTCGCGCTCCGTCGCCGTCATCACGTCACTACGCACGCCCCTCCTATTGGATGACGGGAAGGAGTGCTGCAGGGGATCCCGGCACGGAGAAGACACCGAGGAGGCAGGTAAGGTCCCTCCTGGTGTCCTTTAAGCTGTTCGGGACGCTGCAATTTCAACGCGGCGGTCCCGAACAGCCCGATTGAGCAGCCAGGTTAGTGTAACTTTCACTTCAGACGCGGCGGTCAGCTTTGAACACCGCATCTGAAGGGTTAATACAGGGCATCATCGCGATCGGTGATGTCCTGTATTAGCCGCGGGTCCCGGGCATTGATGGCCGCAGGGACAGGGTTTTAATGTGTATTCGCCGTATAATAGGCACCAACTTTTCCCACCCAGTTTTGGGGAAGAAAAAATACGGTGAAAAATACAGTAAACCTGGGACTGTAAGACTTGCAGGCCAGTGCTGTATCTCCAAGAGATAGTAGTATACTAAAATAATCATTCATCTTATTAAAGATAAAAATACATAGTCATAAAAAGGCTCATTAACTGTGTAAAATATATCCAGAGTACAGATGATTATGACTTCAAGCATAGAGAGGATTTTATCGTTTCCACTAGAAAATCATTAAGAACACTGAATAAAAAAAGCATAAAAACCATCATCTGACCAGTTAGCTTCACTAAACCTTAATTGTAGTTGTAAAGGGAAACACATTAACAAATCGCTGGTAATAGGGGACCACACCTTGAAGAAAAGCAGCAAACTAGCATTCCTATATAATGTAATAAAAGCGAGCAATGTGTAGATAATGACCAGGCAGACTTCATCTTCCTATCCAGAGTATAATAATGGCTTTTGGAGATTAGTTAAAACAGCAGCACTGGAGACATTAATGTAATTGGATAAGGTGAAGTTATTCAGATTGGTGAATTTTGCTGAATTTTTCCATCACTATATCTTTTGGTTTCATGTAGAAATGACATGTCAGACAATAGCTGTATGGGTGTACTTCCTAAACACACCTAGGTGTACCCCACCTTCTATTCAGATCTTTTAAGTAATGACTGGCAGCCTTAAGGATTACTTTGTATAACCCTTCTCAGTATCTGTTAATAACGACACTAGTAATCTCTTATTTTACTTAGATCAAATAAATAACAAGCATTGTGGAATGTGCGCTATACTATTAACAATAATAAATAAATATAGTCATCAAATACATATAGTAAATCAGAAACTATGATATTCGGAAAAGGTTCATTTTTAGGGATATTATGCAAACTATCAAAACTGACCCCATTAAAACCCAACATACTGTATCATTCTTGTCGAACTAGCTTTATAGATCAGTATGCGCAGATATCAGAATTTTTTTTTTTTGCACATAATGATGCTATCCACAAACCAGCATTGTACAGGCCAACCAAATTATGTATATTGGTCCTTCAAGTTACAATATTAATTGGTTCCAGGACGACCATTGTATGTTGAAACCATTGTATGCTCAGACCATAACTCTATGAAAACCTGGTAATTGGTTCTGAAGGCATCAAAATGTCATCCAAAAATAGGAAAAAGTGAGGATTAAACAAAAATAAATAGATAACTAATACAGGTAAAGCAAATCCTTACATATAAAAGTAAGAAAGATCTGCTGGGAGCTGTAATCACTGTCTATGTAGAGGACAGGAGCTTCTTCAGGGTCCTGTACAGTACACAGTGTCCCCCAAAAAAGTTAAATGGAGCCATCGTTACTTGTGTCCAAAGGAGCAGCTAATTGTGGCATTTGTAAAGAGTAGTACAGAACATGTAATACCTCTCTGTACTGTAGGAGGCACTACCAGACAGGAATTCAGTGCATACGCTTCAGTAATACAGGGGTTTTACCAGTGAATGTCCATTCTGATTGGTCAGTTCTTCCAGCCATTAACACGTTTCACAAATCTGGACTGTCTGTAGCATTGTTTGGTGAGTATGGTTTCAAGTTACAATGGTCTAGAAAAGACCATTGTATGTTGAAACTATTGTATGTTGAGGCCATTGTAAGTTGAGGGACCACTGTATATGTAAAGTAACCAGTGTTCAATATTTCTGTCATATGCTCAAGTGCCATGAAGTAACCATGTGCCATAGAGCTAGTGATAGATTGAGGAAGGAGATGCCTTATATGGGTTTTGTATGTAGAGGTGTAAAGCGAATCATCTACTAGCAAAATCACAGACCCCCACATGCAGAAGCAGCAATAGAGAGAAAGCACAGGGCTTGTGACTCCCCTACATTCGGCAGCAGGTAGAGGGGGCAGTAGTAATGGTCTGCAGTGCATTTGCTCAGAAATATGATATATACTGTTAACCAGACTAGCATTTCTTCAGTGGATTTGACTATGTCTCTCCGTCTGGAGCCTATTGATTTCCTTCTACACGGAGGTACTGATGGGCTGGATAATAATACTATTAACATTATTACAGATCAGGAGGATATACTGTGAAGCAGAGGTAATTGCTCTATCAGTGGGATATATATTGTAGTAATAAGATAAGGGTATATAAATTAAACTGGAAGCTTTCCAATGAAATCATTTGTAAATGTGATGAACTGGCTACAGGTATGGTGTGATAGGTAGTGTTGAGCGCAAATATTTTAAATGCAAAGTATGAACGCGAATATCGACACTTCACGATTTCGTGAATATTTTGAATATAGTGCTATATATTCGTAATGATGAATATTCGTCAATATTCGTTTGTTTTTTTTACAGTACACCTGCTCCCTGCTTTCAGCTTGTGGTCCAAAGAAGGCTCCAATATTATTTACTGTTGGGGCGCGAATATTCCGTATATGCCAATATGCCAATATTCGCAAATATCGGCACTGATCCCTCCCTTCTTTTAGCTTTAGATAGGGTAGGTTAATTTAGCAGATAGGTTCTAGTGTAGGGTATAGTGTTAGTTGAAAGATGCAATCGCGCATGCGCACTATACGAATTTCATTATGATTTTCGCATGGAAAAAAAGTGAACAAACATAACAGATTTTGTGAACATAGGACGAATACTCGCCCATATATTCGCAAAATATCGCAAATTTGAATATGGTCCCTGACGCTCATCACTAGTGATAGGGATGGGACTACACTAACTGGTTCATACCTGAGCAAAAGGGATTTGTATAGTCTCCTTGCTTCCAAGTTCACCTTTAAAATTGTCATATCTACTCTAGACCCTAAATATAGTAATGTCCTCCTGGACACTCAAGCTTTCCTAGAGTTGTTCTGATGGGACATACATACTTGCTTTGACTCACATAGAAAAATTCTACATAAAATGCACAGTAAGAACATTTTTCAATTGAGGTTATAATAATATATAGCTGGATGTCTTTACAAATTAACTAAATACAGGTCAGAGCTTAAAGGGTAACCCTCATTAAAATTTATTTTTGCTATTGCACTCCTTATGGTAAATAAAACATATTTCTAATATACTTTGTTTAAAAAAAATGAAGTTTTCTATGTTTTATTTGTGCTTAAAAAAGCTCAAGAGCACATTTTCCCATCAACACCGAGGTCCAAACACCGAAAGTGCAGCCTGAAGTGCTGAGGGGGGTGTGTCCAGCCTCATCCAATCATAGCTCCTCTCACACTGAACTGCCATATTCTGTTGGTTGGACCCCCCCCCCCCCCCCCTCAGCACTCCAGGCTGCACTTCCTGTGTTTGGACCTAAGTCTATGTTTAAGATGGGGGAAAATATGCTCTTGAGCTTTTTTAAGCACAAATAAAACATAGAAAACTTCCTTTTTTTTAACCAAAGTATAGTAGAAATCTTTTTTATTTACCATAAGGAGTGCAATAGCAAAAATTTGTTTTAATGAGAGTGACCATTTAAGGGCTGGCAATGAAGATGTCTGCAGATGGTTAGAGTATGTACAATACAGCTAGGTAGTGAACCAGGTACCAGCACTGTATCTGAGAGTATTGTGGCCTATGCAGTAGTAGCAGCATCTGGTGCAACAGGCACCAGTCTTGGATTCTAAACAACTATGGTTGAAGTAGACCAGTATTTCCCAACCAGGGTGCCTCCAGCTGTTGCAAAACTACAACTCCCAGCATGCCCGGACAGCAAAAGGCTGTCCGGGCATGCTGGGAGTTGTAGTTTTGCAACAGCTGGAGGCACGCTGGTTGGAAAACACTGAAGTAGACTATGGTCCACTAGGCACCAGCACTGTGCATCACAACTATAACATATTGTGGTGTATGCAGGAGCAGCAGCCTCAGGTGTTCCAGGCCCTACTGAAAGTCCTGTCATCAGATCTCTGCCTAGGGAATTGTACTATCGAGCAATTGAGATTTATTATCTAAATGGGCTTAAAACCCTATCAGCGAGGAGTCAAGGCAAATGAAATCAGTCAGGCTTTTACAGCTTCCCACCAGCACCCATCCCCCACCCCAGGGTAATCTCATAATAATACAGGTATTCTTCATACAGTATATATATATATATATATATATATATATATATATATATATATATTAGGTAAAGAAGTAATACATACATTTCAGTGATGTTTGCAGCATGGGAAATGTTCTTCAGGAATGGGAAAGCTACGATCCATCCCGTATCACAGGAGATCCTGGTGGAGTCACAAGTGCAGGAATCAGGACAGGCCAATGACCTCCAAAATAACCCCAGAAAGATCCAGCAGGTGTAGCCCCACATTGGCATTGCACTGGGTCCATGCCCCCCTTTCCACAGGCCCATGATGGCTACCAGTTCCCACTGACCCTATAGAAAAGCAAGGCAAGTCCCCTATAGCCCCAGCGCTGGGTGCAGAGCCTCCAGGTAAGGCGCAGCCTTTATAGGATGATGGGGGTCATAATCCTCAGCAGAAGACTTGGTGTTAGGTGATGTGAAGCGTCATTGAGCTGGCTGGACAGCACCGTGCAATGGACGACGTGCAGGGGGTCTCTCTTCTGTGGTGATGGTGAGGAGGATGCAGGCTCACAGATGCTTCACTACAAGATGCTGCTGTTGCTAACGCTCCTCACAAGGTCTCTCTATAGCTCCCTCTGTAAGGAAAAGACACAGATAAAGACGTATACATATATATATATATATATATATATATATATTATACACTATACACATCGATCAGCATGAGCATACACATAGCAAACACATCCTAAATATCCCTAAATATCCAATAACGCAACACTGATCCATCAGCAAGGAGCTAGCAATCTAATCCATCCCCCATATATATCCTTCAGGGTAGACGAGCAGCTGACACTCTAATAATACCACACATGGACCCACCGGAATAAAGAAGTAAACCAATATACATACTCAGCCAGCATTAGTAACACCAGTATACATACACCTCCTAGGAGTATTAAACAGGGGAAGCAGACACCCCCTTTATTCCATTAAGGACGCATCAAAATGATAGCAACTGACGGTGTAAAGAATCACCAGCTTAGAATAGAATATAAGAAGAACCCTGACTCATCCTTACACATAGAGCATTATTCACACGTCCAATCTCCGCTGTAGTAATGGACTCACCAGATTTCCCAGCTACTCCATAGCATCACTCATCTGCTGCTTCTATAGATGGTTATATGAGCACCTGCACTAAGACAGTAGCATTTCTACTTACTGTCTACTCTGCAGATCAGTCCTGATACACCATTGTTTTCCAACCAGGGGGCCTCCAGCTGTTGCAAAACTACAACTCCCAGCATGCCCAGACAGCCTTCGGCTGTCTGGGCATGCTGGGAGTTGTAGTTTTGCAACAGCTGGAGGCACCCTGGTTGGGAAAGAATGTTCTACACTCTCCTATGTCATCTCCAGCAGGGATCAGCACCAGCAGAGATGAGGAGAGCAGTGCATGGTGGAGGCTCCTTACCTGGGAGGCTGCTGCAGTGATTCCAGCTGCTAGATACCAAGATGGATGGATTGCTCTGCACTGACTGTGCAAGGGATCCAGCCTCAGCTCTTTACACACTGTCTCTCTGGTGCTAATAATAAGTAGAGCTTCTCCCTCCCATCCCCATGCTAATAGCTGGGGAAGAACAAGTGACGTGAGCAGTGACTCAGGCTAATTCTCCTAGAGCCCAAAGGAGCAAGACAAAGCAACAAGAGGGGAGACCAGTGGGGTTTGTCTTGATCAAGACACAATGATGCCCATATACACACATCAGTGCATGGTGCCCTGTACCCTCACCATATCCAAGCCTGGCATAGGGGCTCCTTGCACTGCCCATCCAAGCCCACCTACACAAGACATTACAGGGGACGTGATCAGAATGCACAAGCCCAGCACTGTTTACCATGTCAATTACCTGCTGCTATTAATATGCTGCAGACTGCAAGAGCATCCACACTGATCTGACATCAATAGCCCCATCTATAGGATCCAGCTCCTAAATCATGTATATATATATATGATTCATTTAGGATTTACAGGACCCAAAGTGCACAGCATAGGATCAATGATCAGAACATGACATGTCAGATGTGAAGGCATGAAGGCTATCCTGATGGAGGAGCATGCATCATAGAAAGATGGATCAGATGGATCAGAATAACACATTGAGGGTTGTAGTATTATAATGTGTACCTACCTGGGAATAAGCCTTTTCATTTGTGGTTTGAACATTTTTTTTTTCCGCAGTAATTTAAAAGGAACAGAAAAATCTACCGCATTGACAGCAAGGATGCTCGAGGCTGTCAGGAGGAGTCTGCTGACCTCTTGTGGCAGAAATAGAAACTACACCACAGGCTGGGTATTAGACACGAAAAATGACAGCACCAAAGAATTGTTTGGCATGTGAGGGTGCGTTCACACGGAGTAAATGAAGAGTAATTCACGCCGAAAAATTTACGGGCGGAAAAAAGAATTTTATTTTCGCCGCAAAATTCGCGGGAAATTCACGCGCAATTCGCGCGCAATTTGCATGGAATTGCATGCGGAATTGCGCGCGGACATGGGGGAGAGAGAAGTGAAGGGTTTTTCAGCCATTTCCGCGCAAATTGGCCCAGATTTATCACACTGTGTGAGTGAAAAAATAGAGGGATTTTCCAACTGCAGCCAATCACAGCTTAGCTTTCACTTTACCAGAGCTCATAAGCTGAACTGTGATTGGTTGCTGTTGAAAAATCCCTCTATTTTTTCTCTCACACAGTGTGATAAATCTGGGCCATTGTGCGTGAATTACACGCAAATTGGCCGCAAATTGCGCGCGAAAACTATTTTTTTTTTACCATTGACTTCAATTGATTTCTGATAGCGGATTCCGCTTGAAGAATGAACATATTCTTTCTTCAAGCGGAACGAAATTCAGCGTCGGAATTCTGCTCGCAGAATTTCCGCAGTGTGAATAGGACAGCAGAAATAACATTAAAGTCAATGGGCAGAGGAGATGTGCATTAGTTTGTAGCGGAGAATTCAAGAGGAATTACTCGAGTAAACGCATTACTCCGTGTGAACGCACCCTTACTGACCACATAGGGGGAGAGTTATCAAAACCTGTGCAGAGGAAGGAAAACTTGCCCAGTTGCCCATAGCAACCAATCAGCTTGCTTCTTTCATTTTTATAAAGGTTTGTGAAAAATGAAAGAAGCAAGCTGATTGGTTGCTATGGGCAACTGGGCAAGTTTTCCTCTGCACAGGTTTTGATAAATCTCCCCCATATTGTATATATGGAGGTCTATGTCCAATTATGTCAGTATAGATCCATTAATAACTTATACCAAAAGAAAGAGAAAACCAAGAGCAATTGCAACTGAATAATATTAATACATTTTATTGATACAAATTCAGATAAGTCACCACATGTGACTAAATAGAGTAGAAAACAAATTACCAAAAGAGTAATATTAAAGCAATACATGAAATGTGAACAGTTACAACCATAATACTTAGGTGAGACAAGCGTAAACTATGGGTCATAATTAGAGATGAGCGAACTTACAGTAAATTCGATTCGTCACAAACTTCTCAGCTCGGCAGTTGATGACTTTTCCTGCATAAATTAGTTCAGCTTTCAGGTGCTCCGGTGGGCTGGAAAAGGTGGATACAGTCCTAGGAGACTCTTTCCTAGGACCGTATCCACCTTTTCCAGCCCACCGGAGCACCGGAAAGCTGAACTAATTTATGCAGGAAAAGTCATCAACTGCCGAGCCGAGAAGTTCGTGACAAATCGAATTTACTGTAAGTTCGCTCATCTCTAGTCATAATCACTGTCTATATGCCAAATGAGGTGGAAAAAGTCATTGGAGGCTCTGTAAACAGTACAATGCAAAGGAGGAGGGGGGGGGCACAATATCCCACCCCTAATTAGATTATAGTAACCCACTCTGTCATATAAGTAACATAGCCTACTAAGTAAATGCCCAAAAAATTGGTAGACACCTTACTTACCCATGGTGAATGCCTGTCTGCACTAATCGTTCACTACACAAGGCTGGGTGACTTGTTTGTGTAAGGGTGCACGCACACCACGTTTTTGCTACACAGTTTCTGTATGCGGTTTCAAGTTAAAAACCGTACAGAACCGTATAGAAAACCGACTTAACATTGTAAACCGTATGTCAAACGCATCATCCGGTTTAGTGTGCATTCAAACCATGTTTTGCTATACAGTTCCCGTATACGTTTTCTATGTGAAAACCGTACAGAACCGTATTGAAAACCGTATGCTTTGACTCTCCATTGAAAACCGTATGCCAAAAGATGCATCAGGTTGTGTCCGTTTTGCATCCTGTACCGTTTTGTCAGGTTTTTTTCCCGTACCCAAAACCTTAGCCTACCATGGTTTTTGGTCCGGGGGAAAAACTGTATTAAACCGTATACGTTTTTGTTTTTTTTAACAAGGGAGTCAATGGGAACCGTACAGAACTGTATGTGCATAAGGTTCCATACGGCTTTCACCATATGGTTTTTGACTCTACACAGCTTTTTTTTCTTGGAATTTCAATCAAACAAGTGAAACTTTATTCATAATGGAGTGAAAAGTTAAAAAAGGATAGAGTTTTTTCATTGAAAACGGATGCAACCGGATATAATTTTTCAAACCATATACAGTTCTTAACTGTATACGGGTTGAAATTTGTACACACGTTTTGATACAGTTTAGTCAGGTTTTGAGGAATCAATTTTTCTTCAAAAACCTGATATGGGAACTGTATTGCAAAAACGTGGTGTGAATGTGCCCTTACTTCTGTTTATTTTATATTGTGATACATAATGGGATTAGTGATTCCCATACAATAAACACATAGGGGAGATTTATCAAAACCTGTCCAGAGGAAAAATTGCTGAGTTGCCCATAGCAACCAATCAGATCACTTCTTTCATTTTTGATACGGCATTTTTGATAAAGCTCCCTCAAAGTGAATGAAGAAGATTGATGTCTTCTTTTCTATCTAGTTGTGAATCACTTTATTTCTGGGAGGTCTGGGTGACTAATGTGGCCACCATTGAAGCTCCAACAAGAGTAGTCACGTAGCTTTCCTGGACTTTTGATCAGTATATCTACCTATTTGTTTGGGCAGTGTTAGAATGGGTGACATACTGTTGCATAGAAAGCCAAATTTAGCACGCACGAACAGGGCTGCAATCAGAAATTGTGGGGCCCCTTACACAGCGACATATAATTCTGCCACACCATGACCACTACCATTACCACTGACTAATACTGCTATATTGTTATTGAATAAAACCACTATACAAAAGATCAATTGATGGACCAGCCTGGCAGGGGGAGAGATTTCTTTCAGGGGATGGAGCTGCACCCCCATATAGAGGGATGCAGCCTATGGCTGGCGCCAGGGGCGGACACAGACAGCAGAGGGCTCTTGTGCAAAGAATGTGCCTGGGCCCCCACTCCCCCTCCCCCCCAAAAAAGTACTATGCTATAAAATTGCACTGCAGCTCACATTAATCTGCATTAGGTAGGCAGCAGTTGCCCCACATTAGGTAGCGTAGCATAGTTTCCCCACATTAGGTAGCGTAGCATAGTTTCCTTACATTAGGTAGCATAGTTTCCCCACATTAGGTAGCGTAGCATAAATTCCCCACATTAGATAGCGTAGCATAAATTCCCCACATTAGGTGTAGCATAGCATACATTCCCCACATTAGGTGTAGCGTAGCATAAATTCCCCACATTAGGTAGCGTAACTTGAATTCCCCACATTAGGTAGCGTAGCATAAATTCCCTGCATTAGGTAGTTTAGCATAAATTCCCCACATTAGGTGTAGCATAAATTCCCCACATTAGGTGTAACATAGCATAAATTACCCACATTAGGTAGCATCGTTTCTCCACATTAGGTAGCGTAGCATAAATTCCCCACATTAGGTAGCGTAACATACATTCCCCACATTAGGCAGCGTAGCATAAATTCCCCACATTAGGTAGCGTAGCATAAATTCCCCACATTGGGTAGCGTAACATAAATTCCCCACATTAGGTAGCGTAGCATAAATTCCCCACATTAGGTAGCGTAACATAAATTCCCCACATTGGGTAGCGTAACATAAATTCCCCACATTAGGTAGCGTAGCATAAATTCCCCACATTAGATAGTGTAACATAAATTCCCCACATTAGGCAGAGTAGCATAAATTCCCCACATTGGGTAGTGTAGCATAAATTCCCCACATTAGGTAGTGTAGCATAAATTCCCCACTCACTCACACAGCCTGCTCTACTTACATCTGCCTGCGGGGACTTCCTGGCAGAGGTGTGCGCTACAAATGACATCATAGCATGCGCCGCACAGGACGTCGGCGTCGCGGTGCGGCGCTTGCGATGATGTCACTCACTGCGCGCACCTCCGCCAGCAAGTCCCCCAGGCAGATGTAAGTACCAGTTTAGTGATGGGCAAGTCTGGTTGCCCCGTCATATGTCCCCCAGTAGGGCCAGCCCAGAGTTTGAAGGGGCCCGCCGCCTTTTCAAAGGATTCTGACTGATTGACTGACTGTATGTAGTCAGTCAATCAGTTAGCAAGCAGTGTACAGTGGCGGGCCCCCAGTGGTCAGTGAGTGACAGACACAGTCACTCACTGACAAGCTTAAAAGAAAAAGGACAGGGCCGGCCGGGCCACTCTGAAGCTCCGGGCCCCTTAAAGGTGTATGGGTTGTACCCCCCTAATGACGGCCCTGCGCACAAATCTAGAAGGATGAGTGACCACCCCTAATGGGTTTTCCTGTTTCAGCAAACAAATGGTATAATGAAAGAATAATACTTCCTGTTCCTTAGGGTTTTCCCACTAGTGCACATGTATATTAACCCAGGGAACTCCTCCCTCAGAGAGGCCGGATGAAGCGTCATCTATGACGTGAAACAATTCGTTGCCCTACTGCACACGCCCAACACCTGTGATCCACTCGCCCACTCACCTGACCCCTAGCTACTTTGGAACGCTGTTCACATCTTGCTTGCTGATGTTATAGTTCCTGAATAAAGCTGCAATTTGGTTTCCTGGAATGGTGAGTGTGAAATCTTTTTCTTCTCCATGTGTACATTTCTCACTGTGACTCCAATTCTGCACCCCACACCGGGAACCGGGTCAGTTGCAAGTTGTTCTAGCAGTCTGTGATCCTATAATATCTAAGTGGTGCTGCCGCTCCTTCTGTTTCTTTGCTCACTTATGTCTATACTTCCCGGTATAATCTTTGCATAAATTCCTCATGCTTTCAGGATCTCTACTTCCTGTCGTCTAAAGGGATGTTTTATTATTTACTCCCAAAGGCTAAAAATCGGTCCTGGTCAAATGATGGACACACAGGTACAAGACTCCATTCAGTTGTAGTATGGGTATGGCTGGGTTCACACCATGTTTTTGCAATACAGTTCCTGTATACCTTTTTAATGTGAAAACCGTATGCAATGATTTTCTCCTTTGAAAACCATTTGCCAAACAATGCATCAGGTTGTGTCCGTTTTGCATCCTGTACGGTTTTGTCAGTTTTTTTCCCGTACCCAAAACCGTAGCCTACCATAGTTTTTGGTCTGGGTGAAAAACTGTATTGAAACATATATGGATTATTTTTTTACATGGGAGTCAATGGGAACCGTACAGACCCATATGTGTGTACGGTTCCATACGGTTTTCACCATACGGTTTTTTACTTTGCACAGATTTTTTTCTTGGAATTTCATTCAAACAAGTGAAACTTTATTCATAATGGAATGAAAACACATACAGTTTTTTTTCTTAAAAAATGGATGCAACCGGACATCATTTTATACGGATTAAAACCTGATACGGAAACTGTATTGCAAAAATGTGGTGTGAACCCAGCCTATTAAAGGTCTTTGTTTTATAAGGAGTCCCGCACCTGTGAGTCCCTTACATGATGACTATTAAGTTTCCTCTTGAATGACAGCAAGTAGATATCTTGAAACTATAATGATTTTATACACAAAGTATATTGGAAAAATTTATCTTTTTATATTTTCATCATTCATTTTTAAAATAGAACCAACCAATACTAGTTTTCTGATTCTAAATTACTAAATATATGTAGTATCCCATGCTCACAACTACCATAGTGTAGCAATAATTTATATTTGTCAGCGAATCAAGTAAAAAGGCAGCCTGCTTCAGTAAAATGTCTTAAAGTGATAGTGTCGTTTAAATGAACTTTAGGCATGTTGCTCAGATGTAGTGAGCAGGAGGAATGATGATAAAGGCTATACTGAGTGCAGTAGTCCCTTAAAGATACTGCTAACCCGATGTTCCTCTATGACCCACAAACACCTTTTCTTAGATAAAGCTGTTTATGAATGCCAAACCGGAATGAGACTTCTGATGCCAGGATTACACGAAACAACTTACGCAACTGTTTTTGCAAACAGAGAAATAGTGTTTTTATTTCAGCTGGCAACTTGATGTCCTCTAGCATATATATGAGAAAATGTTTTCTACAGACTTATCTGTAGGGATTTAAAGGGGTTCTCCACCATATGGTGATTTTAGTAGGTACCTGGCAGGAAGTAATGGACATGCTTAGGAAGGATCTGCGCTTGTCTTGGGGCTAAATGGCTATGTCATGAGATTACCATAAGACTGTGGCTAGCTTTTTGTGAACTGGTATTTCCTGTTTGACTTTTCTTTTTTTGACTACAAATCCCACAGTTCCATTTTCCTCCCTCCCACACATCAGCCACCCCACCCATTGAAACATAAATGAGATGCATCTATCAAAAGACCTGTGGTTTTCAATCAGGGTGCCTACAGCTGTTGCATTAGTTGACTAGTGAGTCAGGTATTGGCTGCATTGCAACCTGGGAAAAATCTGAAACAACAGTCATATTGTATGCTTTTAACAAAAAATATTGGGGTGAAAACCATAGAAGAATTGTGAGAAAACTGTTGCACACAGGTACAGACACTAGATTATGAACTACACTAACTTTACAGCCCCTGTAGCATAGTCAAATAAAAATAAAAAGCCTGGAATACCCCTTTAAGACTCTCAAGCTCTCAAATTCTCAAGTCTGAAAAACTGAAACTACTGGACGAGGAGCTTCACAGGTTGATTAATTGTGGTGTAGTGTGTTATATAGGACTCCACTTTCCTCACTCTTTAGGTGGTCATCTGTGACTTGATACACACAACTTGCATCTAGGGAAGACAGGCCGGCACTAACCCAACCATAAGCCTAAAATAGATCAGTGAAAGACAGAAAGGTCCTTGTACAACTTATTCTTTCTTGGAAAATACTCTATAAACTATATGGATGTAGGCCTAGCATTGGCTGGAGATAGCTAAATCATATGTGATTCTGGCAAAGGCCAGGCTAGAACTAACACTTGTCTTTTTAGCTGTGGCTGCACTGGGAGACATGTGGCTATGGAAAAGGCCAATGCAAATAACAAAAGTAGTCAGCATCTCCATTACTAAGAGGAAGATAAATGGGTGCATGCTGCTATGGAAAATGCAAAACATGCAAAAGAAAAGGTTGCAGCCGCATTCTGCAACCAGCACTCTGCAAGCTAAGGCACATGATTGCTGTAGATATGGAATATATGGAATTACATTACTGCTATATGAACCAAAAATGTAAATTTGATGTCCCCTATCCACAAAGCTCCTGGGCTTAAGGTCTACAAACTAGGTGCGTGCTAAATCCAGTTATCTGATTAAAACCACCATGCATGACTAAACGGAGTTGCCAATCCCCTATTGATAAAATGCAAAAAAATAAAATAAAAGTAGTCAGCACCTCCATTAATAGGATGCACATAAAAGGGCAAAGTCCAGGTCACAATTCACTAGGACAGGTTTGGGTCCACTACTTTCTTCATTAGAGATAAGTTGGACAAGGGACTTTCTTCTGCAATCACTGGCTAGGAGATAACATGTGACCAAATCACCATTCAGCTGTGCAATTAAATGCAAGACGTTTGAGAAATGTTAACCCTCTGCACACTGATTACCTCAATGTATGCATGAATTTGAAGTTTTACACCGATAATACATTCAGATAAGTACTTTATAATACTATCCATTACTTGATTTACACACTGCATCCAGCAAACCTATATCCTGACAACTGTCTAGTGGGTAGCAGCTAAAACTGCTGTACTTGGACACCACACAGACATATTAAACATTACGATCAGTCAGGTTGTCAGTGCTGAGACCTCCTCCAATTATTAGTTTTAGCCAAGTGAAGCATGCAGCTATGCACTTCACAGCCTTAGTCAGTGTGCTGTATGACTGATTACAAGAGGCAGGCTCTATTATAGTCTATGGACTACATGTCTCATGTAATCACTTCTACAGTTTTCTGAGCAAGTGGCTGCTGTGCCCTTATAGTGATACTCTGCCCCTAGAAATCTTATCCCCTATCTCCCTGCTGCACCCGGCATTCGTTTAGCGCATCGGGTGCAGCTCCAGAGGCTCGTGATGTTACAGCCATGCTCCCTCAATGCAAGTCCCATAGACTTGTAGTGAGGGGGCATGGCCATGACATCATGAGTGGGCCGAGACTGTGACGTCATGAGTCTCCACACCGCATCGCCAGTCATCTGGCATGGAGCGAAGTTCGCTCTGTGCACTGGATGTCTGGGGTGCCACAGCCAAGATCGTGGGGGGTCCCCAGTGGTGGGACACCCGCGGTCAGACATCTTATCCCCTATCCCTTGGATAGGGAATAAAGTGTCTAGGGGCAGAGTACCCCTTTAAGCTTTCTTTGGCTTCAATGGGAGCTTCAGCACCGAACAACACTGAAGAAAGTGACATGTTTCCCCTGCTCCCATTGAAGTCAATTTAAGCAGGGTTTTAGCCAGTGACACTGCACTGTTTTGGAAGGGGAAATTGGCATGTTCTAATACTATATGGGGACACATAGGAGTCTAGTACTATATTAGGACACAGAAGGGCCTTGTACTATATGGAGACACACAGGAGCATAATACTATAAGAAGGCACAGAGGGAACCTTATACTAACACACAGGGGGTCAAGGCCCAACCTAATACTTCATGGAGGCACAGAGGGGCCTTATTTTATATGGAGGCACAGAGAGGACTTCATACTAGTATGATATGGGGACACAGATGGGGCCTTATATTATATGGAAGCACATAAGGGCCTAATACTATATGAAGGTACACAGAGGGTATAACTATTATATGGAGGCACAGCGGAGCCTAACTACTATGGTTGGACACAGAGAAGCCTAATTATCTTATGGGGGCACAGAGGGGGACTTCTGTATAGGGCACAGAGGAGTGTGACTAATATATGGGGGACACAGGTGGCCCTAACTACAATGTTGAGCCACATGGGTGACCTTCATACTATAGTGGCACAAAGTGGGCACTGTTACTGTGTGGCACAATAAAGATGGGGAGTTTGTATAAAAGGTGAGAAGGGTGTAGAGTCCATACCTTAAAATGTTTGTCCAGCAGATAATGTGGGGACAAGTCATGGTAGGGAAAAGTCTTCTTAGTGGTCCAGGCCAGATGGAGATTCAAAAAGAAAACTGAATACCTCCAATCAGAGAAGACATCGCCTGTGAGCCACTGGATGTAACTGCACTGTAATCACTGTAATCAATATGGTTTGCAGAGCCTGTGTACAGCTAGTATCTACCACTATATGGTCACTTTATGAGAATATTGGTCTTTGTATAAGTTACAGTTTATTCAGTAATGGTATGGTGGTATTATTTAGTCATTATGTGGTGATAATTGTAGTGATCATGATGTGGCGGCCTTATTAGGTAACAGTAAATATATTCTGTCTTTGTTTATGTGCTTCCAAAGTCACAGATTTTCAATTCTCCTGTTCTGTCTTTTTTACACTGTCACCTTGTGCTAGATCACGTACGTTCTTAAAATGTGTTACTTCAGCACACAAGTTTGACAACAAAGATAAAGAGGATTACACAGTCTAGACAGTGGGTACAGCCACAGTCTTTTGGGCATAAGTGATCATTGTCTTATCTGTATCACTTAACTGAATCTTCTGAGCCTACAGCAACTCATATACTGCACAATACATTTAATGGTAATGGATGTTTTCTTAGCATCTTAGTGTAATAGGTTTCAAAAGCATGTATGTGAACTAATTTAGTATAAGTAATATACATGTGTGAACTATTTCCACTCTACCAACAAGTCAGGCATGTATACCACATTTATCCGCACAATGCTAAACATGTATCATGCACTGAAGATGTGGGCTTCCCCACCTGTGAAAGTTGTTCTGAAACCCACAAAAGATATTGCCAAGTGACAGCTGGCATCAAAGATAACTCCTAGCCACTCACTTTATTGTCTTACATTTTGCTGTTACCCTATCAGTGACAGGTTCCCATGGGGACAATGGGGTACTATGGCAAATTGAAGTCTCACAAGGTTTCAGGGGCTGCCATTGGCCAACACAAAAAGCATGCATAATTAATAATATTAAAGGAAAATTCCAGAAAAGTATATGTACCCCAGTGATATTCAGCTTGCCCCAAACAAAAACCTCCTCATATTGCAATGAAAAACTAATAAGATCATGGTTCAGGGAATGCTGATAGGGACGCAGCCTTGGTCATTTATCAAATAAAGGTTCCAGCCCATACTCACAGATATATTCAGTTAAAAAAAAAATATTTTGACTGGGGCTTAATCTACTCTGAGAACATACATTGTATCATCCTAACCTTAGGAGGCTTAATATTATTTTTTATAATACCTGGTAGGTGAGATGGTAAGAATGGCAGTAGTCTACCATATTAACCAAATTTAGCAATGCCAACCTGGGGGAATTCATTCATATATTTTCTGTTTTGGAGGTATAAGTGAAGATATGCACCATCAATGAGAATGCTGTTGAGTGCATTGTGTATTGTTAGTTTCCATATTCTTGTACAGAATCTGGTTTGTACTCCTTTTGTTCCCAGTTAGAAAAAGCACTTTTTGTTCTTTTTTTGCCCTTGGTAGATACAAAAAGGAAAGTATACCAGAGCACTCCAATTCAAATTGAAAAGAAAATAGATTCTTTTTTTTTCTTTTTTAAACATCATCATATATTTCAAATCTTTGGACATAACAAAAATTATCTAGAAATGTATATAAATCTGCCTGAAACCTGGACTGTCTGGTGTTGCCCATAACAACCAATCAAAGCTCAGCTTTCATTTTAACAGAGTTTGTTAAGATATAAAAGCTGAGCTGTGATTGGTTCTTATGGACAAAACAAGGCACTTTGGGTTTAAGGCAAATTGGTAAAGTATGATTGTGTTACCAGTTTGTACTGTCCCAGTATAGGATATGGCCTTGTCAGGTAAATGCGGCTTCAGGTGTCTGTTCTGAGTCCCACTGCTCAGGGTGTTGTGTTGTGTTACAGTATATTCTAATTTACTGTACCAGGATTTCTGATGTATTTGTTAGGTTGTTTTAATGAATGACTTAATGCCTTTAAGGGGTTATAATGCAGAGGAAACAATGTGATCCTTTTGCCCAATGAAATGCCCCCTTTCCTTTGCCTTAAGTAGTGTAGGGGGGGGGGGAGTTAGTAAGTTTAGAAGTGGAGAAGAGCTGAAGTAGAGAGGAATAAGGAGAAGTCTCTAATAACCTGAAGGAGTCCTGGGCAGAAGTCTAAAAGTCAGCAGCCATGCATCTACAAGTGTCCCACCATGCAGGACCCACCTGAAAGTCTAGGTAGCAGGAGATAGAAAGCCTTAGGCAACTCTTGGTCCAAAAGTCCAACGTCCAAATCCTGGAGGTAGTTTTTTTTTAAATGGGACGCCTAATTAGAGAGCTCATGTCAGCATGGGTTGTCTTGAGTCACCAGTCAAAATCTACAGCAACTAAACTCAATCAAGTCAGTGCCAAAGTTAACTCAAGTCAAGTGTAAAAAAAAGAAAAAAAGTCTATTACAAGTCCCAGCAAGGCTTAATGATTACTTGGGTTCCTTAGGATTGTAACATCTGTCCTGATCCTCAGTAAAGGCAGTTTTTCATAATGTCAGAGTGCTTCGTCTGGAGTGCTTATTACCTCATTGCTTCGCCCAGGAGGACTGCAACCTTGGAGCGCGGTGAGTTACACTACCCTGGCATCACGAACTGAACACTAACTGTCACTTGCAGCACACTTTGCAGCAGTGGTCACCACAAGTTTGCATTAAATAGCCTTGCTGCATATGGATGTCCTCTTGTTTAAAGGAGTGGGCTCCATTTTATTTTTAAAAAAATGAACACTAAATATCATAAATATTATTTTCTTTTCAATGTTCATTTGATAATCCCAAAAACCTGACACACTGAATTATCTTTTTAACCAAGAAGAAAATTATCAAAAAAAAAAGCTGTTAAAACAATATTTTGATAGTATAGTGCCACCAAAACAGACAGTGTCCAAGCGTAGACCACTATAGACTCCTTTTAATATCCTTTGTCTTAACGTTAAGATAGATACTATGTTTGTCTAAAGTTAATGCCACATGCCTTATCTTAGCAGAATATCAGAACACCAGAAGGCATAAGAGGGGTATGGAAACATTCAGCTACTATCAGAAAGTTTAGTTCAAGGCATAACTAGTGACACAACCTTTAACTGTTGAATGACTGTAGATGGAGCACTGGTGCTAGAATGCGTAACACACTTCACTTTTGGTTTGCTAGAGAGTAGAGGGTATTAATGTTTTTAAAAAAATGTACCCCCACAACAGGGACTGCAATGATTATAGTAGTAACTTTCTGCAATTGGATTCAGAAGTTGAATGGGGAGTTGCCAGATTTGTACAGGTAAAGGGATGTGCATTAGATAATTAATATAGATACATCTGAATAAAGGACAGATAATTTTATTTTATTTTTATGTGATAGGTTATGTCATGCTAAAAAGAACTGCATTTATTATTTGTGCCCTGAAGGGAAAATCCCCAGTGACCACAGTAGTTTCATGTCATAAGCTGACTCCAGTACAGTTAAGGCTGTACAATGCTCCCTACTCCAAAAATTAAAGCACCTGCCACACATTGTGCCGATTATTAAAAACATAACATTAGGAGACACAAGAGTACCCTCATAAACAAGTAGCACAGGTAAAGAAGCACTGATTAATCTTCTGGTATTCATATGCCTTGATAGAGTCTTCTTGCTTTCATCTAACGCTAATATTTAAAAAAAACTGTAATAATTTATTACCTAAACTAAAGATATATAGCTAGATAGGTAGATGTTGCTTGCGAAAGACGATGTGAGATCTTTGAAACGTTGCACTTTTTTGTACGGTGCTGAGGATGAAATACATTTTCACCTGGATTTGTCACAATCAGTGTGCTGTGGTCTTTTTCCTTAGATAGATAGCTAGATAGATAGACAGACAGATATATGTATATATATATATATATATATATATATATATATATATATATATATATATATCTTATGTAGTTCTGTAGTTGGGAGAAAAATATGGTAACTAAAAGCTACAGTAATTCTCTCCCCAAACAGCTATCTTGCCACCCTCCTAAATAAACATGCACTGTTGTATAGAAGTGAGTTAGCCAAACTTGCTTTAATGTTTATTTAAATAAGGATTAGAGGAAAAGTGTCTGCCAGACAATGGTTTAGCCACCAGGAATCCAGGGATCAAGCATGTTAAAATGTTCAAATAGTATCAGTCTGAGTCTCCTTTGGCCCACCAGAGGAGATAATCCTGAGGGTTCCATTCTATCTCAACAGAAATGTTACATCCACTTTAAACTGCAGGTCATCTTTGTCGTTACCATTGTACATATAGGACTTATCATCAATAGGATTTATTAGGTAATTTGCTAATCACCTCTTTGGGAATAGATTATAATGACAAGTGGTTGGCTCCACATTCCAAATTGGGTTGTTTTCTTCTGAATCATTGGGGCACATAACTGTGTCAGAGCATGGCCCACAAGGGGATTTCTGGGTACCCTTATGTGCAAGTCTGACCCTGTGATTGAATCCTCGTACCCATTTTGGAAGATGTTGGGAGATAATCAAGCAGACAGCACACACATATGAGCTTGCTTCCCTTATCCAAAATAATGTAATTTTGACATACACTTTCATCAACAAAATCATCAGTAAACAGGAAAAACACTGATAATGTCTGTGTTAAATGGGCACTGTCATTAAAAGTAATTTTTGCCATTGTACTCAGTATTGTAAATAAAAAATCTTTCTAATGTTCTTAAAAAAAAGGTGTCTCCCTACTTGTGCGGAACACATTTCCCCCTATCTCTTGCACAGAAATTGGACTCCTGCTGGCTTGGCAGAAGTCCAAAATCAGGAAATGCAGTCTAGAGTGATGAGGGGGATGTGTGCAGCCTTAGCCAGTCATAGCTCATCTCACACACTGAACTGCTCTGGGCTTTGTGCAGCAGAGTAAGGGAGGAAGTTCTCCCCTATATGGCTTCAGATGATGTCACAGCCTGCTGGGGAACACCTCTTTCCAGTCTGTGAATCTGACTGAGCAGAAAATACAGAGCAATATCAAGGTAGAAAACAAACAAATAATAAAAATAAAGGCAGAGGGTGGTTTATAATGATGGGGCAGTGAACTGCAAGGATTATAAAATGTAACAAGATCATGAGATGTACTCTTTAAAAACTGTTTAGATGCTGTGATCACTATTGATCACGACATCTTCATAGTTAAATGACTGGCATTGGACTGATCTCCTGTGTTGATCAATACTGGCAGGTGTTAGCTGCACATAGCATCCAAAGCTGCTGGGTATGGAGCAGGCTCTGCACCTGAGCGATGCCGTATTCCTTTACCCAACCCATGATGCAACTGTACCTCATGGCTTTGAAGGAGTTAATAATAATAACAACACTAATGATGGCAACCTTTATATTCTGCACCACTTTTATTTTGTATTCCTGAGAATGGGTTCACTCTGTGTTTTGTCTCTGTTTCACTGTTTTCCTTACAGTACACTTAATTTAGCTGTGTACAAAAACTTATACATCACAATCCATTTTTTTTGTATAGTCTAAGTAAATGGGAAACATATTACTCTGTATGATATATAGCAGCATCTATTTTAAAGGGGTACTCCGGCCCTGAGACATCTTATCCCCTATCCAAAGGATAAGGGATAAGATGTCTCACCGCGGGGGTCCCGCCGCTGGTCGGAGTCTTGACGTCACAATACTCCGGCCCTGTGGTCGCCACCCGGCTGTTTATGAGCTGGCACCGCTGTGTGCTGCTCAAACAGGTGGGTGGCAAATACAAGATTGCGGGGGTCCCCAGCGACAGGACCCCCGCGGTGAGACATCTTATGCCCTATCCTTTGGATAGGGGATAAGATGTCTTAGGGCCAGAGTACCCCTTTAAGTAAAAACATTTTCCAAAATACAAAATGCTCTTTTTTTTAATTCAAAACAATAAACAATTGTTCCTTTTATAATGTAGTGTATGGACAAAACTTCATTTTACATAGATATGGGGTTACTGGTTGTTTTTGCTTTTTGGCATATTTGTCTTTTTTAGATATCCTCACTGAGAAAAGTTTGCAAACTCACTACGAACTGAAAGGGACAAAGAGAAAGGCATCCCTCTCCACTTAATATTAGAGGGAGCTGATATATTGCACTTGGCTCTCTTGTATTAAAATGAGCCTTCTCTCCAGTGTAACGATCCTTCTGTTACAGGAAATGGCCCTTTTAATGCATGGTTTGTTGCCAGTTTTATCCTGTAATATTAATGACCAGAAGGAAGGTTACATTCTTACCTGTATCAAATAACCTAAAATGTACTTTGCAGTTTAGTTTGCAAATATCCAAATTAAATCTAGAATAATTTAAACTAATGATACAAATCATCATATAATTCACAGATAATACATGACAGATTATACAAATATCACTTATTAAATTAGAAACCCTTTCAATGCCTTTACATAATCAGAGTTCTTCACAGCAATGACATTTATTAATATTGAAAGAAGAGCAAGAAGAGTAATGGCATCTTATTTAAATTATCTAAATATATATATATATATATATATATATATTCTCAAATGGGATTGACATAACTTCAATAACTCCATCTAGTTCAGCCTGTCGTCCTGACTCCAAATCTAGCAGTCAGAATTATTCTTTAAATCAACGACCCTTCTCCAGAATATAGTAACTATAACTTGTGATATTATTAAAGGGGTTAACCAGCATTTTTTAACTATGTATAGTATATAAAACAATTCAACGTGTACTCACCTCCAGCACTCCGGGAACACTCACTTCCTGCTTTTGGGAGTGAACATGTCACGTTGCAGTTCAGCTAATTGCTGGCCATAGAGGTGTCCCGCCTCAAACAGTGATTGGCTGAGTGGCAGTGATTGGCTGGACGTGACAACACTGTGAGATTAGTTGTGTTGATTCCCAGAAGCAGGACACCGGAGGCACCAGGGGAGCGCTGGAGATGAGTAGAGGTTCATTTTTTCTGAGATACTACGGAAAGGCATAGTTTATAAGAAAAAACACCAGATAACCCCTTTAACCCCTTCCTGCTATAGGACGTATGCATACGTCCCAACACCTGAGACGTATGCATACGTCCTAGCAATCTCCTGCCTGCCGCGACCAGCGCAGTAGATCGTTGGCGGGACCCAGCTGTCAATCACTGATCACGGCATCTATGGTGTTGACAGGGGGAGTGTGCTACCCTTGTTCACCAACGGCGGTGCCGTAATGTGATCGCGGGTCACCGTTGGTTGCTATGGCAGCAGGAGGTCAGATCATGACCTCCTGTCTGCTTGCTACAGAAGCCTGTGAGATCCAGCCACATGCTGGATCGCACAGGCTGTACTGTGTGCAGCTTATCAGGTCATACTGTGCTGCAACATAAATGCCCTGTATTATCACCAAAAAAGATCAAAAACACAAATCATATACATAATAGGTATTGCCACGTCCATAATGACGTGTACTATAAAACTATAATGTAAATAATCCAGCACAGTGAACGCCATAAAAAAAAAAAAAAAAAAGTGAAAAATTTTCCAATTTTGGTACAAATATAGTGAAATAAAAAAGATCAAAAGGTAGCACGTATCGCAAAAATTATACCAATAAAAAGTACAGCCCATCCCGCAAAAAATAAGCCCTTACTTAATTCGTGTTGGAAAATGAATGGCCAAAAAAGAATTTACCTCAGAAAAAGGAAAAAGAACATAGGAAGCTATGTAAAATGGGTTCTGACCCACAGAATAAATATAACATCACTTTTACTGCACAGTGTACACTATAAAAAATTAAATAAATAAACACCAGAAATGTTTCAGTTTTTCAAAATATTTTGGAGTGTTTCACAAAAAATGCTGCATGTGTCAACAAAAATGCACCACAAAGTACAATATGACGAAAAAACAATCTCAGAATCGCTCTGCTCAGAAAAAGTGTTCTAAAGTTATTACCATTTAAAGAGACACATGTCAAATAAAAAAAATAAAAAAGAGCCTGGTCATTAAAGGGGTACTTCGGTACTAAGACATCTTATCCCCTATCCAAAGGATTGGGGATAAGATGCCTGATCGCGGGGTTCCCGCTGCTGGGGACCCCTGTGATCTTGCACGCAGCACTTCGTTAGAATCAGTCACGGCTCTGCCCCCGTGTGACGTCACGCTCCGCCCCCTCAATGTAAGCTTATGGGAGGGGGCGTGACAGCCGTCCGTCCCTGTGATCACCAGTAATTGGACCCAGAGCGAACACGCTCCGGGGACTGATTCTAACGGGGGTGCTGCGTTCAAGATCACGGGGGTCCCCGAAAAGGCATCTTATCCCCTATCCTTTGGATAGGGGATAAGATGTCTTAGCGTCGGAGTACCCCTTTAAGTTACAAAGTACCGGTCCTGAAATACCATATTCAAAGATGTGTAGTCTGTGCTCTTCTATTCCTGAAACACATGGTGAACAAAGATTTTGTATGGAATGTTGAACTAGTGGTGTTCCCTCCAGTTTCACATAAATTCAAATTAAAGCATGAAAAATATATTCCTTCCTTTGGGGATCTTGATCTTCAAGATTTTCAGTCAATTTATTACTTCACAACAAATGCTTCTGTTACAGGATAACATGTGTTTCTATGTATACCGCATGTTAAATGATTCTCAAGGCCTAGACGTCAGAAAGGAAACGTGTTATATAAAGTTGTGTTATGTATTCCTAACCGGAAAGCTCCTGAGATACAAAGTTTAACCGGTGTTATTAAACTCCCAATATGACTGATAATGTGAGGAACGTGTGATAAGAGTTGAGCACATCTTCATCGCTCTTGGTGTGGCTCAGAGAGTGTTCTATTATGATCCAAGAACACCCTATGGTATTTTTACCCTGCAGATATTTTAAAGAAATAACCAGATATAATGGATGTTGCAGAGTGAAAATTGAAATTTTTCGACAGATACACAATTTTAGTCCGCAATAGATTGTGCCCGGCTTGTGTTCCTCCAGACACCTGCTAAATAAAAATGTAATTCTTGGGGTGTATGCTTAGGTGCTTGGTGCTAAAGTGGTCTATCACTGGCCTGATCTACAGCCTATTTGGGGCCTCTGGATATGAAAGTTTTTCAAGTTTTTCATCCTCACTTTCTGAGAGCTATAAATTTATAATTTTTACATGTAGCCAAATGGGGGCTTCTTTTTGCACATAATGTAATAAAAATTGTATTCATTACTTGTGGGGAAGGGAAACAAAGAGCATTTCCACTATTTTCCGAGGACACAGCCAAGTTTCATTTTTGCATTTTATTTATAATTTCTTTTATAAAAAGTGCTCTTGTCTCTTATACCCTATACCCACTCAGACCATAATCACAAATGTATCATAAAAAGTCATCTTGTCTGATAGACATCTATCCCAAAAATGTCCCCACAAATGAGGAGGTCACAGAATAATGGCCTTCTCCAATCATACTTCCACCAATGCCAACCGATCACACCCCTTCCTTCCTTCTTGATCCTAGGATTCATGTTATCAAAATTGCATGATGGTTTGGGCTTGATTGACGGAAGCCATTATCTGGTGACCTCACGCCATTTGAATGTTGTGGTGGATTATAGGTTAGCCTATTTTTCATTTGGAGAGACCCTGATACAATACTCTGAGGACTGAGACTGTGGTCTGATACCTTGGGGTCATCATCAAGTCAGCTGCCTACTATAATTTTGAGGATTTGCAGTGGGGCGAGTTATAGCGGCTTTTATGACATCACCTAAAATCCATAAATATTATCAAAGCTGACAAGTGGAATACATGACTATGAAGAGAGCTGTATACCTATATCTGAGCATCTTGAAGTCGTCCTATGGGGGTCTGCTGAGCATATAATGAATGCATTGTGGGTTTTCATCTGGCCTTAAATGTATCTACTGTATAAGAAGGAGTGATGGAATTGGCCAAGCTCTACGACTCAATGCATCCTGAGATTACATCATAAGCCATATTACAACATCTTTAAGCTATCAACTATACTTCTTGCTGCACCTTCAAATTATGTGACAACCTTATTCCTTACTGTTCCCCCGCCCCATAGCACTGCATTAGTCCCCTGATGAACCATATTTTTCCTGGATTATTATGTTCTGATACGGGGAAACACGCTGGGACATTTTTCGGATATGTGTCTATCAGACAAGATTACTTTTTATGTTATGACTATTTCTTAGAGCATACATTTGTGATTATGGTCTGAGTGAGTATAGTGTACCATAGACAAGGGCGCTCTTGCAGTTTAGCAAGTTGTGTGTTGTGTGTATCTATACTAGCATAACCCAGTGATTTACAGTAGATATTTTGAATAGTATACCGTATATACTCGAGCATAAGCCCCCCTCGGCTTATACTCGAGTGAACTCCGCCTGTTAATCCCTTCATCAGTGGTCTTCAACCTGCGGACCTCCAGATGTTGCAAAACTACAACTCCCAGCAAGCCAGGACAGCCATCTGGGCTTGCATTATTTTGTTTTGTACTCACATCCCCTCGGCGGGACGTTAGGGTGAGCTGGTCCGGGCCATCTATGCTGCAGGGACCGTCCGGTGGGGATGGTTAGTCGTTGCGTGCTGTCCATTTTCACCGGGGGGGCCTCTTCTCCGCGCTTCGGCCCCGACCCTGGAGTAGTGACGTTGCCTTGACGAAGACGCACAGGGACGTTCATGCGCAACGTCCCTGTGCGTCGTCAAGACAACGTCACTACTCTGGGAGTTGTAGTTTTGAAACCTCTGTAGGTCCGTAGGTTGAAGACCACTGGTGAAGGGATTCACAGGCGGTGATGATGAAGGGGGGGGATGATGACGAAGGCCGCAGTGGTCTTCAACCTGCGGACCTCCAGATGTTTCAAAACCACAACTCACAGCATGCCCAGACAGCCGATGGCTGTTCGGGCATGCTGGGAGCTGTAGTTTTGCAACATCTGGAGGTCCGCAGGTTGAAGACCACTGATGAAGTGATTGACAGGGGGTGATGATGAAGGGGGGGATGATGACGGGGGGTCTGGATGATGACGGGGGTCTGGATGATTACATGGGGGGATGATGTATTTCCCACCCTAGGCTTATAGTCGAGTCAATAACTTTTCCTGGGTTTTTGGGGTAAAATATACGCCTCGGCGTATATTCGGGTCGGCTTATACTCGAGTATATACGGTAACATAACAGAGAATAAATCTAATATCTGGAAATCTATGATATGTCACACCTGTTTTTTCAGTGATAGTGTACTTCATCAGATCCAATAAATATGGTTAAAAAAAACTACTTTAGGAAGTATTGGGGAAAAAAAAGCTAAATGCAGTCATTCATTCATACTCAGAATGCAGAAATATTTGCAGTAATACATAGATTCTCAGAACAGAACAGGTCACTGTGATATAAGGGAGTCAACCCATCTCTTTCTTCCTGAAAGAATGACATAATGGTAAAAAAGGGGTACTCTTTTTTTCTTTTTAATCAACTGGTGCCAGAAAGTTAAACAGATTTGTAAATTACTTCTAGAATAAATTCTTAATCCTTCCAGTACTTATTAGCGGCTGTATACTACAGAGGAACATTTTTGGGGGATTTATTTTTTGTCATGACCACAGTGCTCTCTGCTGACACCTCTGTCCATGTCAGGAACTGTCCAGAGCAGCATATGTTTGCTATGGAGATTTTCTCCTGCTCTGGACAGTTCCTAAAATGGACAGAGGTGTCAGCAGAGAGCACTGTGGTCGTGACAGAAAATTATTTCCTCTGTAGTACACAGCCACTAATAAGTACTGGAAGGAGTAAGAATTTTTAATAGAAGTAATTTGCAAATCTGTTTAACTTTCTGGGATCAGTTGATTTAAAAATAGAAAAGTTTTCCACCGGAATACCCCTTTAACCAAACATTTTTCCCCTTTCCTTTCCTTCTTTTTTTCTTTCTTTCCTTCTTTCTTTCTTTCCTCTCTTACTCTTTTGTCTGAACTAACTTGGAGAAAATAATTTAGTTCACCAACAAGATAAGTAATGGAATATTTTGCAGTTTTATAGTCTATTAAGTTTGAGGTAACTATAGCTCTTGGTTGCATTATTCAGACAGGTTTACTCACAAGATTGATGGCCTTACTGAAAGCTATTTTCATGTTTGGCTTTTTAACTTTGTAGCTAAGGATATCATCCTAGTGATTTAGATGGAGACCTGTTGAACTGGACTGTGGCTCCATAAATGCTTATGGATCTGTGCAAAGACATAGAAATTGTTCATAAAACTAGAATTTTTTTTTATGAAAGTGGTATAATAAAAGAGAATGCATACATAGTTATTTAATTGATCCAGTTGAATAAGGCTTAGTAAAGCCTAACTATCATGGAGCCCCATGGCTGAATTATACGTGGGCCAAAATAGCTCATGTGAAAATACAAATCCCAAATATAATAATCAAAAAAAAATAAGATCAAACTACTTTGTACAAAAATAATAAAATTTTATTGAACATGATTTATTACCCAACAATTACCCATAAAAAACATATACACATAAGACAATTAAAAAGATGGTGGGGGTGCACAGTAAACAGTACAACAGCTCTGATTGCGAGATTGTTGCCATTGTTCCAGGAGTACCAGCATTAAGTTGTTTCCCAAGAACTATATTCTCTTAATATCTTTTATTTTATTTATTGTTTGGTATGTAATTTTGCAGTGCACAAACATATTACACTTTTTTCACGAAATGTTTTCACAATATTTTTATAATTTTTTCACATTGAATTATTGATTTCTCACCCCCCCCCCCCAATTTGATATTTTCACGGATTGTACCCATTCACATTTCAACAACATTCTTTTTATATCCACACACATATTATTATTTTACACACTTATATACATTATCTTTTACACACTCATTATTCCCGCTTTCATATGTTATTGGTTCACATTTCATTTTGCTCATTTTTCAATATCATTACTTTTCAATATCATTACTACATTTTTATTATAAACATGGGCATTATGAATTTATTTATTTTATTTATAGTTTGTTGTGCTACGTCAATACATGAATTTATTCTGATTATTTCATTTTATTAATATCTGAATTATTTATTATATTAATTTGTCACTTGTAATTTCAATATTTATTTACATTCATTTACATTGCACACTTCATTTATCATATTTACTTTGTCACTTGCATATATGTTTTTTTTTTCCTTTTGTTTGCACTTTGCACTTTAGTCCTTTACAGCACATATTGCACTCATTCTCTGTTATGTACAATGATTTTAATTATTCTTGAGCTGGTTTATGAAATTAACATATATATGTTTCTATATGCTCTATATGCGCCCTTGTGCCTATTCACTTCTTCTCTTCCTGGTGAGATCTATGCTTTCAATGTAAGGTAGATTTCTCCCTGTAATAAAATCACGGTGGATCGCTGTGCGCTTCAGTGCGCATGCGTGCCCCCACTTCACTGGATATCGCGGGACCTGGCTCTGGTGATGGCGCTTCCTGGGCATGTGACACGGTCCCGGTCTGATGGCGGCACATGGCGTACAGGAAGTGCCAGGTAATGGCGTCTGCATCATTATTGGCCATCTCTCTTTATTCACATACCCCAGAACCTCTCCCCCACCTCACCATTCCTGGATAAAGCAGCAGCGAAATGCATCGGAGGGTGAGGTGGGGGAGTCATTGTCCATACTTTTTCATCAGCCGACATAGGGACTCACCTGCATTCCGGTTAATCCATCTGTATGCATTAGCAGCCTTGTGTTATTTTTAGAGGGCTATTCTTTGTTGGGCACTTTATCTTACTGTATGTGCAACCTGGGCATAATTATTATATTGTACCCTATTAGGGACCATCTTATATCCAGTGCAGCCTTTGTAGTATCTCAAAATGTGAAAAAAAGAAAGTTGCAACAGCACTCTTGGTCAAAAAATGGAGGCTCTTAGCGCACTCTTTGATCAAAATGTGTCCCCCCATCTACCACGTGGAGGTGGCCTCATATCGGATGGGACCCTAACATGATAACTCACCTCTGCTGTGCATATAGCCTCTGACTGTGTGACATGTTGGATCAGCCATTGACTAAACCACCTCCAGTCTGAGAGAGGTGGGGTGCACGGCTAAAGAGGGTGCCACACCTCCAACTTACAAAGTAGAAACAAAAGGAAAAATAACCAGCACAACAACCTAATACACAGGTGCCCGCTGATGTGGCAAATACAAAATGTACAATAAAGAAAGTTGCAACAGCACTCTTGGTCAAAAGATGGAGGCTCTTAGCGCACTCTTTGATCAAAATCTTTTTTGTACATTTTGTATTTGCCACAGCAGCGGGCACCTGTGTATTAGGTTGTTGTGCTGGCTATTTTTCCTTTTGTTTTTACTTTGTATAATCTCAGGCACACTTTATGACTCACTGTATGCACTTTACCATTGTGCACTAATTGTCCATGTCTACAGTTCTTGTATGCCCCCTTATTTGGGAATATTGTCGGCACTGGCCATTTGAATGTTGTAGTAACTGGAATTTTTGCACTGAATCATTTATTACATTATTAATCACATTTGTACTGTATACTGGGCTTCCCCACCATCTTTTTAATGGTCTTATGTGTATATGTTTTTTTATGGGTAATTGTTGGGTAATAAATCATGTCCAATAACATTTTAACATTTTTGATCTTATTTTTGGCTTATTATATTTTGGGATTTATAAACATTGGGAGTGTTCAACATACCTTGCACTATGCCATTGTTTAGCCATACAGTGACATTCTTCAGCCATGATGCAGACAAAGTACACTGTACGCTTTTTTTCTGTGGAAGGCCCACTTTATAGGAAAGAACATTATGCTACATATTTCTATACCACCCTGGTGTATACAAAAAGCACTACCGCCATGTCATGCATCGTCTTGGCTGCACTGCCAAGATGGCTTCTTCTTGGGGTATTTAGCTTGATAACCCCTCTTTAGATTGTTACTATATGTAGAAGGACATGTTGCGCTCTTAGCACAACTCCATCCATTTAGAAGCTCATACTTATCACCACTGATCCAGTCAACAACCTAAGGGCTTCACTAGGACAAACCTATTTTTTTTCTTCACAGATATCAACCATAAAGTCATTGGGGACCTGTAGCTATGTGTACTGTAGGCACATTGGTCAACAATTTCCTGTTAGCGGAAACAGCTAAAAAATAGAGAAGACCTACATTTCCTTTTTAAAATGTCTATAATACATTATAGTATGGATGTAGGTTGAAATTACACAAACTACCATGGTAAGAAACAACTTTTTTATTTTTCGTTTTTTTTTTTTTTTTGGGGGGGGGGGGTATTTTTCTTACTCAATTATGCAATTGGGCAAATAACAAAAAGACTGTACCTAACAATACAGAGACATGTGTAAACAAACCAAACATAACATTTCATATATAATATTATGAAACACGAAGAAACAGAGGTCGGCAACTGCTATTTTTGACACAAGTATCCCCAATACATACACTTGCAACAACAGCAGGTTAACACTTGCAGAACAACCATACAGGCTATCTTCCCGTGGTACAACCTCTTAGGAATAGGAGTAAAGTTCATGACACGATACTGAAAGAAGAACAGAGGGAGCACTCACGGTTTGGGAGGAATGCTGGAGGTGTCTTTATTCTTAAAAGGTGCGGTGCATAAACTTCATACAACGGGTTGCTGGGAACACGCGGACAAACAGATTAACAGCTGCTTTCGCACCGGCCAAGCAGTGCTTTGTCAGACCAACCTCTTCCGCTACCTGGGTGCAGGTAAATACACCTTCCTCACCCACGTCACGAAAAAAGGGTGTTACACTTCATCTGTACAAACAGTGAATTAAAAACAGGATAACGTACACTTTTTCACTAGCCTCAAAACAAAATCAAATAAAAGCATTCATTTCTAATTTGTCATTCAGCCATGGATTACCCAGGGCATTGGTCTTAAGTATCCATATCCCTTCTCTTTGTAAGAGACTGTTGCGTACGTCTATGCCACTCACTGCATTATCTCTTTCCACTCCTAGAAATTGCAGTGCTTTAGGATCACTATTATGTGCTTCTCTTACATGCTGTAGGGGAACCCTTTCTAGGGGAGCCCTTTCCCGTTCTAAGAGAATTAACATGCTCCTGAAATCTAATATTTAGAGGGCGAGTAGTACACCCAATGTAAAATCTGCAACAACTGCAACAAATGGCATAGATGACATTCTTTGTGCGGCAACATATAAAATCCCTTTGCGGTATCTCTATGCCTCCCAGGGAGACAAATGTTACGCCGAGCGCTCCGGGTCCCCGCTCCTCCCCGGAGCGCTCGCAGCGTTCTCTCATTCACAGCGCCCCGGTCAGACCTGCTGACCGGGTGCGCTGCGATATTACTCCCAGCCGGGATGCGATTCGCGATGCGGGACGCGCCCGCTCGCGATGCGCATCTCGGCTCCCGTACCTGACCCGTTCCCCGTCTGTGTTGTCCCGGCGCGCGCGGCCCCGCTCCTTAGGGCGCGCGCGCCGGGTCTCTGCCATTTAAAGGGCCGCTGCGCCACTGATTGGCGCAGCAGGCCTAATCAGTATTCTCACCTGTGCACTCCCTATTTATACCTCACTTCCCCTGCACTCCCTCGCCGGATCTTGTTGCCATTGTGCCAGTGAAAGCGTTTCCTTGTGTGTTCCTAGCCTGTGTTCCAGACCTCCTGCCGTTGCCCCTGACTACGATCCTTGCTGCCTGCCCTGACCTTCTGCTACGTCCGACCTTGCTCTTGTCTACTCCCTTGTACCGCGCCTATCTTCAGCAGTCAGAGAGGTTGAGCCGTTGCTGGTGGATACGACCTGGTTGCTACCGCCGCTGCAAGACCATCCCGCTTTGCGGCGGGCTCTGGTGAATACCAGTAGCAACTTAGAACCGGTCCACCAGCACGGTCCACGCCAATCCCTCTCTGGCACAGAGGATCCACCTCCAGCCAGCCGAATCGTGACAGTAGATCCGGCCATGGATCCCGCTGAAGTCCCACTGCCAGTTGTCGCCGACCTCACCACGGTGGTCGCCCAGCAGTCGCAACAGATAGCGCAACAAGGCCACCAGCTGTCTCAACTGACCGTGATGCTACAGTAGCTATTACCGCAACTCCAGCAACAATCTCCTTCGCCAGCTCCTGCACCTCCTCCGCAGCGAGTGGCCGCTTCCGGCCTACGTTTATCCTTGCCGGATAAATTTGATGGGGACTCTAAGTTTTGCCGTGGCTTTCTTTCACAATGTTCCCTGCACTTGGAGATGATGTCGGACCAGTTTCCTACTGAAAGGTCTAAGGTGGCTTTCGTAGTCAGCCTTCTGTCTGGGAAAGCTCTGTCATGGGCCACACCGCTCTGGGACCGCAATGACCCTGTCACTGCCTGTGTACACTCTTTCTTCACGGAGATTCGAAGTGTCTTTGAGGAACCTGCCCGAGCCTCTTCTGCTGAGACTGCCCTGTTGAACCTGGTCCAGGGTAATTCTTCTGTTGGCGAGTACGCCATCCAATTCCGTACTCTTGCCTCTGAATTATCCTGGAATAATGAGGCCCTCTGCGCGACCTTTAAAAAAGGCCTATCCAGCAACATTAAAGATGTGCTGGCCGCACGAGAAATTCCTGCTAACCTGCATGAACTTATTCATCTGGCCACCCGCATTGACATGCGTTTTTCCGAAAGGCGTCAGGAGCTTCCCCAGGATATGGACTTTGTTCGCACGAGGCGGTTTCTCTCCCCGGCTCCTCTCTCCTCTGGTCCTCTGCAATCCGTTCCTGTGCCTCCCGCCGTGGAGGCTATGCAAGTTGACCGGTCTCGCTTGACACCTCAAGAGAGGACACGGCGCCGCATGGAGAATCTGTGCCTGTACTGCGCCAGTACCGAACACTTCTTGAAGGATTGTCCTATCCGTCCTCCCCGCCTGGAAAGACGTACGCTGACTCCGCACAAGGGTGAGACAGTTTTTGATGTCAACTCTGCTTCTCCACGCCTTACTGTGCCTGTGCGGATATCTTCCTCTACCCTCTCCTTCTCTGCTATGGCCTTCCTGGATTCCGGATCTGCAGGAAATTTTATTTTGGCCTCTCTCATAAACAGGTTCAACATCCCAGTGACCAGTCTCGCC
The DNA here is from genome assembly GCF_029499605.1 of Hyla sarda. NCBI lineage: Eukaryota > Metazoa > Chordata > Amphibia > Anura > Hylidae > Hyla > Hyla sarda. The sequence continues at coordinate 378,899,368 of NC_079189.1, read as the reverse complement.
AGACCCCTCTACATCAATTCTGTTAACAATGAAAGATTGGACTGTACCGTGCGCTACCGCACGGAACTTCTCCTAATGTGCATCGGACCTCATCACGAAAAAATTGAATTTTTGGTCCTCTCCAACTGCACTTCTGAAATTCTTCTTGGATTACCGTGGCTTCAACGCCATTCCCCAACCCTTGATTGGTCCACAGGAGAAATCAAGAACTGTGGTACTTCTTGTCTCAAGGACTGTCTTAAACCGGTTCCCAGTACTCCCTGCCGTGACCCTGTGGTTCCCCCTGTAACCGGTCTTCCTAAGGCTTATATGGACTATGCTGACGTCTTTTGCAAGAAGCAAGCGGAGACTAAACCCCCTCACAGGCCTTATGACTGTCCTATTGACCTTCTCCCGGGTACTACTCCACCCCGGGGCAGAATCTATCCTCTGTCTGCTCCAGAGACTCTTGCCATGTCGGAGTACATCCAGGAAAATTTAAAAAAGGGGTTTATCCGCAAATCCTCCTCTCCTGCCGGAGCTGGATTTTTTTTTGTGTCCAAAAAAGATGGCTCCCTACGCCCTTGCATTGACTACCGCGGACTTAATAAAATCACGGTAAAAAAACGCTACCCCTTACCTCTTATCTCGGAACTCTTTGATCGCCTACAAGGCGCCCACATCTTTACCAAACTGGACTTAAGGGGGGCTTATAATCTCATCCGCATCAGGGAGGGGGACGAATGGAAGACTGCATTTAACACCAGAGATGGACACTTTGAGTATCTGGTCATGCCCTTTGGCCTGTGCAACGCCCCTGCCGTCTTCCAAGACTTTGTTAATGAAATTTTTCGTGATCTCTTATATTCCTGTGTTGTGGTTTATCTGGACGATATTCTGATTTTTTCTGCCAACTTAGAAGAACACCGCCAGCATGTCCGCATGGTTCTTCAGAGACTTCGGGACAATCAACTTTATGCCAAAATGGAGAAATGTCTCTTTGAATGTCAATCTCTTCCTTTCCTAGGATACTTGGTCTCTGGCCAGGGACTACAAATGGACCCAGATAAACTCTCTGCCGTCTTAGATTGGCCACGCCCCTCCGGACTCCGTGCTATCCAAAGTTTTTTGGGGTTTGCCAATTATTACAGACAATTTATTCCACACTTTTCCACTATTGTGGCTCCTATCGTGGCTTTAACCAAGAAAAATGCCAATCCCAAGTCCTGGTCTCCACAAGCGGAAGACGCATTTAAACATCTCAAGTCTGCCTTTTCTTCTGCTCCCGTGCTCTCCAGACCTGACCCATCTAAACCCTTCCTATTGGAGGTAGATGCCTCCTCAGTGGGAGCTGGAGCTGTCCTTCTACAAAAAAATTCTTCCGGGCATGCTGTGACTTGTGGTTTTTTTTCTAGGACCTTCTCCCCGGCGGAGAGAAACTACTCCATCGGGGATCGAGAACTACTGGCCATTAAATTGGCGCTTGAGGAATGGAGGCATCTGCTGGAGGGATCTAAATTTCCAGTTATCATATACACTGATCACAAGAATCTCTCCTATCTCCAGTCTGCCCAACGACTGAACCCTCGCCAGGCCAGGTGGTCGTTGTTCTTTGCCCGTTTTAACTTTGAAATTCATTTTCGCCCTGCTGACAAGAACATTAGGGCCGATGCCCTCTCTCGTTCTTCTGATGCCTCTGAAGTAGAGGTCTCTCCGCAACACATCATTCCTCCGGACTGTCTGATCTCCACTTCTCCAGCCTCCATCAGGCAAACGCCTCCAGGGAAGACCTTCGTTTCTCCACGCCAGCGTCTCGGGATTCTCAAATGGGGACACTCCTCCCACCTCGCAGGACATGCGGGCATCAAAAAATCCTTGCAACTCATCTCTCGTTTTTATTGGTGGCCGACTCTGGAAACGGATGTTGTTGATTTTGTGCGGGCCTGTACTGTCTGTGCCCGGGATAAGACTCCTCGCCAGAAGCCTGCTGGTCTCCTTCATCCTCTGCCTGTCCCCGAACAGCCTTGGTCACTGATTGGTATGGACTTTATCACAGACTTACCCCCATCCCGTGGCAACACAGTTGTTTGGGTGGTCGTTGATCGATTTTCCAAGATGGCACATTTTATTCCTCTTCCTGGTCTTCCTTCAGCGCCTCAGTTGGCAAAACAATTTTTTGTACACATTTTTCGTCTTCACGGTTTGCCCACGCAGATCGTCTCGGATAGAGGCGTCCAATTTGTGTCTAAATTCTGGAGGGCCCTCTGTAAACAGCTCAAGATTAAACTAAACTTCTCTTCTTCTTATCATCCCCAATCCAATGGGCAAGTAGAAAGAATTAATTAGGTCCTGGGTGATTATTTATGGCATTTTGTTTCCTCCCGCCAGGATGACTGGGCAGATCTTCTACCATGGGCCGAATTCTCATACAACTTCAGAATCTCTGAGTCTTCTGCTAAGTCCCCATTTTTCGTGGTGTACGGCCGTCACCCTCTTCCCCCCCTCCCTACCCCCTTGCCCTCTGGTTTGCCCGCTGTGGATGAAGTGACTCGTGATCTTTCCACCATATGGAAAGAGACCCAAAATTCTCTTTTACAGGCTTCATCCCGGATGAAAAAATTTGCCGATAAGAAAAGAAGAACTCCCCCCATTTTTGCTCCCGGAGACAAGGTATGGCTCTCCGCTAAATATGTCCGCTTTCGTGTCCCCAGTTACAAACTGGGACCACGCTATCTTGGTCCTTTCAAAGTCTTGTGCCAGATTAACCCTGTCTCTTACAAACTCCTTCTTCCTCCTTCTCTTCGTATCCCTAATGCCTTCCATGTCTCTCTCCTTAAACCACTCATCATTAACCGCTTCTCTCCCAAACTTGTTTCTCCCACTCCTGTTTCCGGTTCTTCTGACGTCTTCTCCGTGAAGGAGATTTTGGCCTCCAAGACGGTCAGAGGGAAAAAATTGTTTTTGGTGGATTGGGAGGGCTGTGGCCCAGAAGAGAGATCCTGGGAACCTGAGGACAACATCCTGGACAAAAGTCTTATCCTCAGGTTCTCAGGCTCCAAAAAGAGGGGGAGACCCAAGGGGGGTGGGTACTGTTACGCCGAGCGCTCCGGGTCCCCGCTCCTCCCCGGAGTGCTCGCAGCGTTCTCTCATTCACAGCGCCCCGGTCAGACCTGCTGACCGGGTGCGCTGCGATATTACTCCCAGCCGGGATGCGATTCGCGATGCGGGACGCGCCCGCTCGCGATGCGCATCTCGGCTCCCGTACCTGACCCGTTCCCCGTCTGTGTTGTCCCGACGCGCGCGGCCCCGCTCCTTAGGGCGCGCGCGCGCCGGGTCTCTGCCATTTAAAGGGCCGCTGCGCCACTGATTGGCGCAGCAGGCCTAATCAGTATTCTCACCTGTGCACTCCCTATTTATACCTCACTTCCCCTGCACTCCCTCGCCGGATCTTGTTGCCATTGTGCCAGTGAAAGCGTTTCCTTGTGTGTTCCTAGCCTGTGTTCCAGACCTCCTGCCGTTGCCCCTGACTACGATCCTTGCTGCCTGCCCTGACCTTCTGCTACGTCCGACCTTGCTCTTGTCTACTCCCTTGTACCGCGCCTATCTTCAGCAGTCAGAGAGGTTGAGCCGTTGCTGGTGGATACGACCTGGTTGCTACCGCCGCTGCAAGACCATCCCGCTTTGCGGCGGGCTCTGGTGAATACCAGTAGCAACTTAGAACCGGTCCACCAGCACGGTCCACGCCAATCCCTCTCTGGCACAGAGGATCCACCTCCAGCCAGCCGAATCGTGACAACAAATCTGTAAGTGCAGCAATAAATGCACCAGTTACAACCGCCAAATTTATATGTCCCTTTTAACGTATTTTTATGACAACCAGCATTTTTCTGAGGTTGCCTTAAAGCCACTTCTAACCAGAGTATTTTTAAAATTTTTGCATCTTTTGAAGGTTTTTAAGGGATGATTGGTGGACCATTTTTATAGGTCTGGGTCGTTTTATAAAAGAAACCAATTATTATTAATAGTTTTTCTGATCTTATCAGCTACCGTGCTGTATACAAAAGAAAAAGTATTTCACTCTTTTAAATTTGATTGATTCTGTTGGTTCCTATGGGACTTTTTATCTTTAAGTAGTTCATTACAATCACAGTTGTATGCTTTTAAGAAGGCTTTATCCAATATTTTATCTGGATAACCTCTTTGTTTCAATATGGCCTGCAACTCTCTTGCTTGCACCACAAAGTCCTTTTCACAACTATTTAGTCTCCTAAGTCTAAGGAGTTGTCCGTAAGGGACTGCTTTTTTCACATGCTCCGGGTGGTAACTATCGTAGTGCAACAGAGAGTTGCCGGCCGTGAGTTTACGATATCCTTGAGTTATGAACTCCCCTTGGGACAGAATGACTTGTACATCAAGGAATTCAAGTTCTGATTCCCCCATCTTCCACGTAAATTTGAGGTTCATATCATTTTCATCGTTCAGGGCAGACACAAAGTCCACAAAGGTGGACTCCGTGCCTGTCCAAGCGATGAAAATGTCGTCCATGAATCTGTGGTAGCAGGCTATAGAACCGATTTATTTATTTCCGAAAAGACAAACTTTTTTCCCAACATGGCCACGTAAAGATTCGTGAGGGTGCAAGCCATGGGTGTCCCCATGGCCACACCCCCTACTTGGGCATACCAATCACTGCCAAATTTAAAGGCATTACAGGACAGGACTAGTTTTAAGGAGTCACAGACAAAATTAATGAAATTAGGGCTTTTGTCTGAACACTCAAGAAACTCTCTATTGACCTCTACACCTTTTTCCTGTGGGATACTGGTGTAGAGGCTTTCAATGTTGATATATGCTAGGATACATTGTTTTGGAACAGAGAGGTTCCAGAGTGCCTGGAGAAAATCATTGGTATCCTTTACCAAAGCAGGGATTTCTGACAAGAGGGGGTGAAGTAACCAGTCTATGTACTGGCATAGGGGCTCCGTTGGAGTTCCCACCCCAGAGACAATAGGTCTCCCGGGTGGGGACTCCAACATTTTATGTACCTTGGGGAGAAAGTACCATACCACTTCTCTGGGATTATTCAGGAGGAGCCTTTCAGCTTGTCTCTTGGAGATTGTGCCTTTCGCAAAGTAAGACCTTAAATGTGTATGTATCTTATTTGTTATTCCGACAAGGGGGTTAGCAGTTAACATATGATAATGTAGGGGGTTATTTAACTGTCTATTGGCTTCTTTTATATAATCCTCCCTGTTCATGAGAACTATGTCCCCCCCCCCCCCCCCTTGTCGGACTTTTTACAATAATGTCCTCTCTTTTTCGCAGCCTCTCGAGGGTGGATTTTTCCTCCCCGGAGAGGTTGTCAGAATCTCTAGGGTGACACAAAGCCTTAATCTCCTCGAGAACCTTTTTTTTTAAAAAAGATCGAGATTACTGCCCGCTGTTAAGGGCAGACAGAATGTGGATCAGACACCTCCTGTGAACTCAGGAACCTCATTGAATTCTTCTGAATCATCAGGGAGAAGATCCATTAGAGCAAAAAGACAATCTAGCTCTGTCTACGGGGCATCATTCAATACACTGAACCCTAATGGGCCTATGCTGACCGGGATCGCTACTTCAGCTCTAAATCTTTCCCTTGCTTCTTTATTAGAAAATAACTTTTTGAGGTTGATCTTTCTAATGGCACGAAAAAGATCAATCTCAAAAGCTGTTTGATCAAATTCCTCCACCAAGCAGAAGTTAAGTCCTTTTGAAAGAACTGACTTGGTTGCATTGTCCAGAACAAAGTCTGACACATTTATCATTTTCAAGTCAGTGTCCGGATTATCCACTGTCATGTGAGTAGATTCTAAACCTTCCAAGAGACCATCTTTCGTTTCTGACCTTTTTTCCCCTTGACCTGGACCTTCCCCTCCTCGTATGACTCCTAAAGGGGCGGCTGCTGCTCTTTCTGAGTGTATCCCGGTGTTCCTCGGATTCTCTTTAGAGGGATGCTTGTTGACCTTATCTTCGGACCCACTAGACTCTGAGTCAGTGGTCCAAAAGTCGGATTTGCCTCCTTTATTTTTATTTTTGTTTCTCCATTGTTTGTTTGGACTTTGGAGAAGGAGAAGACTTTGTCCAAGTCAAAGTCTGACTTGTCCCTCAGAAATGTATGCCTCTTGGTGTCTTTGAGGGTTGCTTGAAGTATAATTAGCTTCCGTTACAATTTCTGAGTAAAGGTTTGAAATATGAAATCAGTAACCCGTACTCTGAGCTCTCTCTTAACCTTCATTAAATCAGATGTAACTTGAGCATACTCTGCTTCATTTTTCTTAATCACAGCCCTCATCATATTGAGACAATATTCCAGATGTATTTGGTGCCACTCTTGCATGAATGCCTCGTCCTCCATAAACTGTGAGGGCTCTTTGTAATTATGTAATTACGAAGCCCTCTCGGTACCCGGTTACAGGCTTCATAGGACTTCAGGGACTTAATGATCCAAAACAGTCTTGTCTCTTTTTCAGACAGGTTAGAGATCTTATTTTCTAAACTCTTGATGCTTATGACCTGTAAGGAGTCTTTATTGTCACAGGTTGTGAAAAAAATCATCCGCGTCCTGGCGTCCCGCTGAGAACGCACTTTCTCCTTTTGTAGCACCTTCCCCTATGTCAGTCATTCTGCTGAGTGAGTCGTCCGATTCTGATTCCATCTTGGAAACCTAGGGGGGGGGGTGGTTTGAATGTCTACGGCGTGCTCTGATCCTGGAGGAGGGTTAAACCAAACAAGAAAAACACGAAGAAACGGCAACTGCCATTTTTGACAAAAGTATCCCCAATATGTACTCTTGCAACAACAGCAGGTTCACACTTGCGGTACCACCATATATAATATTGTCTAAACTGTAAGCCTGAAGGTGGGTTATAAAGAATACAGGTGCAATACAACCTGTAAATAAGTATGTAAGAACAATACACATAATTTCATTTATTTTACAACATTTATTATGGGTCTGCGAAGTGGAGCCTAACATCTCTATTGGTTTTTAGAAAGTGAATAATTGTCTACATTTTGGTTCATTATTTCCTTTATCTAGCATAGGTCCTTTTAATGTTTTAACTACCAATTTTATCTAAAGTATACCAGTTTAAGGATGGGGTTATACTCCTTAAATTTAAAAACAAAATACAGCTGCAAAATCAGTATTAAAGTGTGCCTGTCATTGGCAAAAAAATATATATATAATGTAGAAAACAACATTATATGTATATTTGTAATACACACTGGTTAAAAAAATGTATAATTTTGTCCCTGCAGCTATTGCCTGTGTGTCCCTGTGAGGAGACCAAATACAGGAAGGGAGGGTGGACAAACAGGGCTCTGTGCAGTGAGGACAAGCAGGGCTCTGTACACTGAAGACAAGCGGGGCTGTGTGCACTGAGTACAAGTGGGGCTTTGTACACTGAGGACAAGCAGGGCTCTGTACACTGAGGACAATCAGGGCTCTGTACACTGAGGACAAGCAGGGCTCTGTACACTGAGGACAAGCAGGGCTCTGTACCTGAGGACCAGAAGGGCTCTGTACACTGAGGACAAGCAGGGCTCTGTACACTGAAGACAAGCAGGGCTGTGTGCACTGAGGACAAGCAGGGCTCTGTACACTGAGGACAAGCAGGGCTCTGTACTCTGAGGACAAGCAGGGCTCTGTACACTGAGGACAAGCAGGACTCTGTACAATGAGGACAAGCAGGGCTTTGTACACTGAGGACAAGCAGGGCTCTGGACACTGAAGACAAGCTGGGTTCTGTACACTGAGGACAGGCTTGTGACATGCTACCGGCTCACACAGCAGGATGATTGACAAGCTAGGAGCCTACACAGAGCCCTGCATGTCCTGTCCTCACTCCCTGTATTTGGTCTCCTCCCAGAGACACAGGCAACCGCAGCAGGGACAACATTTTTTCATCCAAAAATAAACATTGTTTTAACCAATGTGGTTGTGATGGGAATTGCAGCATTTCAAGGGCTTTACTAGCATGATCACTGACAAAGCCATGCCTGCAGCCTTTGCCCCCTTATTGGGATCATGTATTTAAGATACTTGTGAAACAATTGATACTGCATTATTTGCATATATTGGGGGGGAATTTACAATTCTGTGCTTAATGTTCGACATGCCGACGGCATTGTGCGAGGTCTCTTTTTTTTTTTTTGTATTTACTATTTTAGTACACATTGGTTAATAAATCCCTGTCCAGATGCAAAAGACATAGTAATTTATACCTATAGTTGGCTTGAGCCAAAAATTGCTCCGGAAATAGCTTTTCCATTAGCAAATTGATCAGGAAAACATGCATCCCTCTAGCCAAACCCCTTTTTTCAGGAACTAAGCCTCCAAACATAAAAATGTTGAAAACGTGTCACTCAAACAGTATACCTTTATAGAAAATGGCTTGTACACACTTGAGGAATAGAAAGTGTCCCCATTATATTTCTTCCCCATTATTCCCCATTATGTACTTCAATGCTCTATACTTAGGATAGGTGATTCATGCATGTCCAGGAGTTCGCCTCAGGTCTACCCAATAGGTAAGAGCCCTGACTATCTGTAATAAAGAATATCACAGTTATGTTATGTGGTCTATTTGCTTCATGCATGACTGCTTTGGTTTGGTTATTTGGGTTTTGCAAGCATGTCATTACAATGGATTGAATATCTATTGTTAGAAAATGGAGTCCTCAACTAAATCATAAAAAGATAAGATTGGGCACATCTGTACCTCACCATTTGTGTCCACAGGTTTTTCATTTTTTCACTTTCGTATTTTCCACCTCACCTTCTAAAAATCAGAACGCTTTCAATATTGAACCTACAGACCCATACGAGGATTTATTTTTTGGCCCACCAATTATACTTTGTAATTACAATTACATCAATCAATTTACCATAAAATTTACGTCAAAAGCAGAAAAAAAATATTTGTGGGTCAAAATTGAAAAAAAAAAGCCATTTTGTGGGCTTCCAATTTTACGCAGGGCACTTTTCAGTAAACATAACACCATATCTTTATTCGGTAGGTCCATACGGTTACAAGGATACCTAATTTATATATGTTTGATTTTACTACTTTAAAAAAAATTATAACTACATGCACCACAATTAGCATGTTTAAAATTGTCATTTTCTGACCCCTATAACTTTTTATTTTTCCATATACAGGGATGTATGAGGGCTCATTTTTTTTCACCATGATCTGAAGTTTTTATTGTTACCATTTTTGTTTTGTTTGGGCTTTAATCGCTTTTTATACATTTTTTTAGGGTATACAAAGTGACCAAAAATACACAATTTTTACTTTGGAATTTCTTTCCGTGTACGTCATTAACTGTGCGGTTTAATTAACATTATGCTTTTATAGTACAGACATTTACGCACACGGCGATACCATATATGTTTATTTTTATTATGTTTATATAATAGGGGGTAATTTAAACTTTTAATATGGAAGGGGTTAATGGGTGTTTTTTTTTTATACTTTATTAATCCCCTTAGGGGACTTTTAGGAGGAATCATTAAATTCCTCACACAGGTCAATGTAGTTCCATAGAACTACATTGATCTGTGTGCTCTGCGCTTGATTGATAAAGCCTGGCTCAGCCAGGCTTTATCAATCTCAAAGCCGGGACCAGCGCCAGAGGAGAGGTAAGCCCTTCGGCTACCTCAAAAGTGGATTGCCCATGTATACACGTCCTTGGTCGTTAACAGGTTAATTATGATCACGTCTCATACAGCCAAGCAACCTGCTCTTTGCCTTACTGCACAACAGCTGTGTACTGGTGACCCCAATTCACTAGGTGGATGTGTACTTCACGGAGAGTGTGGTGGAAATAGAGTGTACTCAATCTTTTACTTGCCTGGTTGTTGTCTTTGGTATTTCCACCAGCAATTACAATGCCCCCTGTTTTAAGCAAGCCCAAGGGTTTCTAGCCTCATTATGATGTGTATGGTCTTTCTGTAAGCCTCTTATCAAGTCATGTTGGGTCTGCCCAATTCTACCTGCAAGTATTCATCTCTCCTGAGTCCTATAGCACTGCCCATTGCCGACAAGAAACCAATGTCTTATCATGCTCCACTGATAAATACAATTCTTGCCTGGAAGACATGCAGTCTGAGTATAGAACTTGGCTATCTCCAGCAGTCCCACAGAAAATGAAAAGACTGGCAGCGCATGTACATGGCCACCAATATATTCAGACAGGAGACTCTGGATCCATGTAATTGATATCAATGGGGGTTCCAGCGACAAGACCCCAGTGATCACACATTTATCACCAATCCTGTGGATAGGTACAGTATAAATTGATTTATGGAAAAAAGAACAGAATTTAATCATAAGTGCTTTTTTATTGTAGTAAAATAAAGCTAATAATAATTCGTCAATCTGAGAGATTTCATTTAAATATTTAAGTGTTTGAATATTTAAATGATAAAAATCAAGAGAAGACATTTACCAGTTTACACAGGAAACAATAAATATATATTATTTTCCATTTATCTGAATAAACTATATCTATCTAAGATATAAAAGTTTTCTCTTATTCATCACTATTTATGTATTTTATTTAAAATGTTGTCTGCTTTAAAGGGGTATTCCGTCCCTAGACATCTTATCCCCTATCCAAAGGATAGGGGATAATATATCTGATCACGGGGGTCCCGACGCTGGGGACCCTCACGATCTCCTTGCTGCACCCAGCGTTTGGGTGCAGTGTCAGAGGCTTGTGACGTCACGGCCACGCCCCCTCAATGAAAGTAAATGGGAGGGGACGTGATGGCCATCACGCCCCCCTCCCATGGACTTGCATTGAGGGGGCGTGGTCGTGACATCACAAGCCTCCAACCCGCATTGCCAGTCATCCAGCATGAAGCGAAATTTACTCAGTGCACCAGATATCTGGGGTGCTACAACGGAGATCTGGGGACCCCCGCGATCAGATTATTACATATCGTTTGGATATGGGATAAGATGTCTAGGGGCGGAGTACCCCTTTAAGGCAAACATTATCACTTACAGCTGTGGCATTACATTTCAGAATGATGACCAGAATTTATGAGATACAGGATAATAAGATTATGGATTCTGTTAGTGGCTTGTACTTTAGAAAATATGCTTAAATAATAAAGAAACACTGGGCAGGGTCTAAAACATCTGAATGTGATCTAAAATGGGCACAAGATCAAATCTACTTGAACGTGAGAATTATTGAAAGACAATTCTACAAGGAAAGTAAAGCATAAATTAACTTGAATCAGTATTTAAAGAAATATTATGCTTTAATGTAACATTAAGGCCCTGTTGTCATTTCAATAACGTTTATATGAAATTTCCCCGCCTTTCTCCTTTTCAGATAAAATTGCATAATTTAGAATTACATTACTGTTATTATGGCATTATTCTGACACTTGCATTTTGGAGTGCAAGTTTGTTAAAAAGTAATTTTACATAGTTTAGTTCAAAGAAAATATAGCAGTGCTATAAACTACTCTAAAATTTTATTTACTTAATTTATTTACATACTAGCTGAGTACCCGGCGTTGCCGGATTTTTCCTTCCTAATCCTTGTTGGCGAGGAAAATCAACAAAGGAGGAAGCTTTTGACTTCATATCCCATCCTCATATATTGTTGTCATATCTCAACCCCATGTCCCAACCCCATATCCCGTCCTCATATCCCGACCTTATATCCCGTCCTCATATCCCGACCTTATATCCCATCCTTATAGCCATCCTCATATCTCGACCTCATATCCCAACCTCCTATCCCGACCATCTATCCTGACCTCCTATCCCGTCCTCATATCTCAACCTCATATCCCATCCTCATATCCCTTCCTCATATCCCGACCTCCTATTCTGACCTCATATCCCGTTCTCATATCCTGTCCTCATATCCCGACCTCCTATCTCAATCTCATATCCCGTCCTCATATCCCGACCTCATATCCCGTCCCCATATCCCATCTCCATATCTCGACCTCATATCTCGACCTCATATCCCATCCTCATATCCCGTCCTCCTATCCCGTCCTCCTATCTCGACTTCATATCCCGTCCTCAAATCTCGACCTCATGTCCTGTCCTCATATCCCGACCTCATATCCCGTCCTCATATCCCAACCTCATATCCCTCCTCATATCCCTTCCTCATATCCCGACCTCATGTCCCGTCCTCATGTCCCGTCCTCATGTCCCGTCCTCATGTCCCGACCTCATGTCCCGTCCTCATATCCCGTCCTCATATCCCGACCTCATATCCCGTCCTCATATCCTGACCTCATATCCCGTCCTCATATGCTGTCCTCATATTCCGTCCTTATGTCCCATCCTCATATCCTGTCCTCAGGTGGGACTGATTTGTGATGAAGATATTGTAAGCTGAAAATAGAAGGGGACGTGGCTTTGTGGGACTGGGCGCTATTTGCAAGCCAGACAGATGCACCAAAAGGGTAGAGAATAAAAGGGGTGGGGCTTAAACAGTGGGCATGTCTTTGTGAGATGGACTGTGGCTTGCAAGCCGGACTGAAACATTCACCAGGAGATGCAGAGCAGAGCTGTTGGAGTAAGATACTGGAAGTCCCATATACTTGCATGGGACTTGAAAAAAAAACCATCTTTTATGTAAGGGTGTAGGTAAGGGATAATTTAACAATCATATATTTTTATTTGACATATAAGTAATATGTGTACCAGGTATTGAAATATCTCCAGCCATACAGAAGTTATGTGGTAACATACATTTCCCATAGATTTCCATGGAACTTTAAACAAAAACCATAACCCTCACAAATGGGCGTAGTTAAGGGTTAAATTAACTATCCTATACTTTAAGTGGACATATAAATAACATGTGACCAAGTATTATCGAAATATCTCCAGCCGTTTGGAAGTTATGCAGTAACATGTATTTCCCATAGACTTGTCTGGGACTTCAACCTGTTGGGGACCACAGGCATATGGGTACGCCCTTGCACCCTGGTACTTAAGGACCAAGAGCATACCTGTACGCCCATGGGAATTTTGATCTATGCCGGACCGGGATGCCTGCTGAAATCCTTCAGCAGGCATCCCGTGACAATGCCTGGGGGGTCCTGAGGGGGGGTCCCATGTCGGCGATCTATTCAGATCGGTGATTTGCCGCAATTCCAGGCTCAGAGACCCGGTAGCCTGGAAAACAGGGACAGAGACAGCCCTAATTATCCTGAAGTATAGTAGTGAGGTGGCAAGGGTGCCACCTCCTCCTATCCCCTGCGATTGGCCGATCAGGACTGACCGGCGAATCGCAGGGCAGGGGTAGGGTGAAAGTTCCTTTCCCCCACTCTGCCCGCCCTTGGATGTCGTCCAATCGTGTCCAAACTGTGTCCTTCCAGATGTTTTCCAGGCTACCGGGTCTCTGAGCATGGAATTGCGGCAAATCACCGATCTGAATAGATCACCGACATGGGACCCCCCCTCAGGACCCCCCAGGCATTGTCACGGGATGCCTGCTGAAGGATTTCAGCAGGCATCCCGATCCGGCATAGATCAAAATTCCCATGGGCGTACATGGGACGTTATTTTTTTTTATTTTAGTACCTTTTGTAGGATGATATATACAATCACTTCTTATGATACTATGACATTGGGAACATGATAGACATGGATATGTCCCTTTCTTTTTTGTATCCCAAAAATCTTGTTTTTTCATTTTTTTAGGTTTTATATCAATTCTTATAAGCCTATCTCCAATAGTTTTACCCTTTTTGAAGGCAAACATAGGTAGATCGTTAAATAATGTTCCATACTTTGGATCTGCTCTCAATGCTTTCCAATATTTTTTAATTATATTTTGTATTATTTTAGAAAGTTTATCAAATCTACCAGTGTACATTATTCTATCCATTTTACTTATTTTTTCTGGTCTCTGCCTAAATTTTTTACGCGATGCAACATACAATTTTGATCTGTAGGTTTGTTAAAGTTGTACCAATATTTGCTCCATTTTTGTGAATTTCTACATCTAAAAAATGTATAACATCTGCACTGTATGTAAGGGTAAATTGGATAGTCTCATGGCACTAATTTCATTTTTCCACATATTCCAATAGTGATTTTTCATCATCTTCCCAAAGCATGAAGACATCATCCACGTATCGAAGCCACGTGGATGACGTCTTCAGGCAGCATGTGCCAAATACATATACTTCTCCATAATTTGCTATGAAGGCATTAGCTAAGCTAGGGGATACTGATGAGCCCATAGAAACTCCTCCTACTTGGAGAAAAAAATCTTCATTGAATCGAAAATCATTTTAAGACAGAGAAAGTTCCAACAAGGACATTAAAAGATTCAATTTCAGATTATTTATACAAGTATTACGTGCCAGTAATTCTTGGGCACATTGCATGCCCTCCTTTTGTGGAATGTTAGTATACAAGCTTTGTACATCTAATGTACAAAGGAACGATACATTATCAAATTTACAATTTTCAACTTTAACGAGAAAATCATTAGTGTCAAGCAGACATCTACCCAATTTTTTTTATTTCAGGTTGTAAACAACTATCTACAAGAATCGAGAGAGGCTGAAGTAGGGACGCCGATCCAGAAATGATCAGAAGTCCCGGAGGCCTCTCTCAATTCTTGTGGATCTTCGGCAAAGTATAAAACACCAGCACTCTAGGATAATCATTCATTAATGTTTTTGCTAAATTTTCTACCTTCTATAACACTTTCTCTTATGAAATCATCAATTTCTTGTTTGCATGTCCATGTTGGATGCCCTCTCAATTTCACATATACATTAGAATCAAATAACTGCAACATAGCTTCTTCAATATAATAATTCATCAATACAATGGCCCCTCCCTTGTCCGCCCTCTTCACTACAAGGGAGGGGTCACTGCAGATCGAATCGAGAGCATATTTCTCTTCCTTAGATAAATTAGATTTGACATACATTCCCTGATCCCATTTTTCCTCTATTTCGTTTGGGACTCAGTCTGAGCATGCTCAGTCTGAGCGGGCTTTGGTAAGAGAGGCATTGCAAGAGAGTTAAAAAACTGAGATATATCTGCTGTATGGAGTGAATTGTGCTGCTGTGCAGAGGGAATATCTGCTGTGCGGAGGGAATTTTGAAGCTGGAGTGATTTGTGTGAGTACTTAAAGTTGCACATAAGGGATCACTGCTAGAATCTAAACAGTTTTTTCACCTTTTTTTTCTCCAGTCTACCTCTAGGGGGAGGGGTAGATTAGTCACACACAGGTGCTTAAATCTTAATTTGGGACTTAGTCTGAGCGGGTTAAGTCTGAGCTGGTTTTGGTAAGAGTGGCATTGCAAGAGAGTTAGAAAACTGAGAGATATCTGCTGTACGGAATGAATTGTGCTGCTGTGCGGAGTGAATATCTGCTGTGCGGAGTGAATTGTGAAGCTGGAGTGATTTGTGTGAGTACTTAAAGTTGCACATAAGGGATCACTGCTAGAATCTAAACAGCCTTTCCCCCCCTTTTTTTCTCAGTCCACCTCTAGGGGGAGGGGTAGATTAGTCACACACAGGTGCTTAAATCTTAGTTTGGGACTCAGTCTGAGCGGGCTTTGGTAAGAGAGGCATTGCAAGAGAGTTAGAAAGCTGAGAGATTGAAAGCAGGAGTTTGGGATTGCTGTGAGTGTCACTTTATTAACACTGTAGAGACTTTAAAGGGGTAGTCCAGTGGTGAAAAACTTATCCCCGTCCTAAGGATAGGGGATAAGTTTGAGATCGTGGGGGGCCTGACCGCTCTGGCCCCCTGCGATCTCTCTGTATGGGGGCCAGGCTCTCCGGCCAGATAGCGGGTGTCGACCCCCGCACGAAGCGGCGGCCGACACGCCCCCCCAATACATCTCTATGGCAGAGCCAGAGATTGCCGAAGGCAGCGCTTCGGCTCTGCCATAGAGTTGTATTGAGGGGGCGTGTCGGCCGCCGCTTCGTGCGGAGGTCGACACGCCCCCTTCCCGCGGGCTGTCGGGGCTCCGTACAGGAGATCGCGGGGGACCCCAGCGGTCGGACCCCCCGCGATCTACAACTTATCCCCTATCCTTAGGATAGGGGATACGTTGTTCACCACTGGGTCACCACTGGACTACTCCTTTAACTCACAAGGTCTACAGATAATTCATTTGTAATATTTACTGTCTGTTGTTGGTGGTTAATCTGTGAAATCCTCATAACTAGATGGCCTCCATGTTGGAAAACGCAGTACGGTGTACATCCTGTTCAATGTATGCAATCCTTGAAAAGCAGTTTGAAGGCGCATATTGTTGTGCAGGATGTGTGTGTGAGTTGTTCATTTGGAAGCCCAGATTCTGGATGTAGAGGAACAACTGGCAACACTGAGACGCATTGACAACCTGAAGAGAAGTCTCTTGCTCACTGAGCAAGTACTCTCTGGGGTAGAGTTGGGGGAGGATGGTGGGACAGAGGTGCAGGACAGTCAGGCAGCTAGCTGGGTTACAGTTAGAAAACAGGGTAGAGGGAAAAGTGTGGAAGTGGGGGACTCAATTATTAGGGGGACAGACAGGGAGATCTGTCAAAAAGACCGGGATCGCCAAACAGTGTGTTGTCTTCCTGGCGCTCGAGTTCGGCACATCGCGGATCGGGTTGACAGGTTGCTGGGTGGGGCTGGAGAGGACCCAGAGGTCATGGTAAATATTGGCACCAATGACAAAGTAAGAGGTAGGTGGAGTGTCCTTAAAAATGATTTCAGGGACTTAGGCCGCAAGCATAAGGCAAGGACCTCCAAGGTAATATTTTCAGAAATATTACCTGTACCACGAGCCACACTAGAGAGGGAGCTGGAGATCAGGTAGGTCAATAAGTGGCTCAGAAGCTGGTGTAGGAAGGAGGGGTTTTTGGTTCATGGAGAACTGGGCCGACTTCGCTGTCGGTTACCAGCTCTACCGTAAGGATGGGTTGCACCTCAATGGGGAGGGTGCAGCTGTGCTTGGGGAGAAGATTGCTAGAAGGGTGGAGGAGTGTTTAACCCCTTAAGGACCCATGACGTATGCATACGTCATCACACTCTGGGTCTTAAGGACCCATGACGTATGCATACGTCATGGTCTTTTCCTGGTCTCCGCCGCTCACCTGGCGGAGATCGGAAGCGGATCCCTGCTGAAATCCTTCAGCAGGGATCCAGGGCAAACATCGAGGGGGGCCGCAAATCGCAAGGGAAATCGCCCTTGCGATCTGCGGCGATACCGGGCTGATCGGGTCTCTGGGACCCGACCGCCCGGTAATTTTGCATGATCCCGGCTGTCACAGACAGCCAGGACCATGCTGAAGTATAGGAGCGAGGTGGCAAGCCGGCCACCTCCTCCAATCCCCTGCAATTCTTCGGTTAGTTAACCGACCAATCGCAGGGGGGGGGGGTTACTTCCTCCCGTCCTGCCCGGCCCCTGGAAGTCCGGAGAGGACGGGAGGAAGACCGGAGGACGCGGCGGGGGACGGGGGAGTGCTGGGGACCGGCTCCGGTACTTACCTCGTCCCTGAAGACCCGGATCCTGGCGATGAAGACGGCGGCGGCGACAGGTGAGTGGATCTTCAGCCGCGGTTGGGCACTTTACAGCACTGCACGTCGCTGTAAAGCGACATGCATTGCTGTATTGGGACCCTGTATACTACAACTCCCAGCATGCCCAGACAGCCCTTGGCATCTGGGCATGCTGGGAGTTGCAGCTTTGAAACTTCTGGAGGTCCGCAGTTTTGGGACCACTGTGCCCTTCCAGATGTTGCAAAACTACACATCCTCAGCATGCCCTTACTGTCCAGGCATGCTGGGAGTTGTAGTTCTGTAACATCTGGCCGTTCAAATGTTGCAGAACTACAACTCCCAGCATGCCTGGACAGTTTTGGCATACTGGGAATTGTAGTTTTGCAACATCTGGAAGGGCACAGATTGGGAACGACTTTATTAGTGGTCTGCAAACTGTAGTCCTCCAGATGTTGCAAACTACAACTCCAAGCATGTTGGGAGTTGTAGTTCGGCAACATCGGGCTCTAAAGATGTTGCCAAACTACTACTTCCAGCATGCCTGAGAATGTTTGGGAGTTGTGGTTTTGCAACAACAGGAGGCACACTGGTTGGGAAACATTGTCTGTTTCCTAACTCAGTGTTTCCCAACCCGTGTGCCTCCAGCTGTTGCAAAACTATAACTACCAGCATGCACTGATAGACTATGCATGCTGGGAGTTGTAGTTTTGCAACAGCTGGAGCCCCCCCCCCCCTGTGAATGTACAGGGTACATTCACATGGGCAGGGGCTTGCAGTGAGTATCAGGCTGCAAGTTTGCGATGCAGCAAATTTTGCACAGCAGCTCAAACTCGCAGCGGGAAACTCACTGTAACCCCCCGCCCCTGTGACTGTACCCTAAAAACACTACACTTCACTAACACAAAATAAAATAAAAAGTAAAAAACACTACATATACACATACCCCTACACAGCCCCCCTCCCCTCCCCAATAAAAATGAAAAACATCTGGCACGCCACTGTTTTCAAAATGGAGCCTCCAGCTGTTGCAAAACAACAACTCCCAGTATTGCCGGACAGCCGTTGACAGTCCAAGCATGCTGGGAGTTTAGCAACAGCTGGAGGCACCCTGTTTGGGAATCACTGGCGTAGAATACCCCTATGTCCACCCCTATGCAAATCCCTAATTCAGGCCTCAAATGCGCATGGCGCTCTCACTTTGGAGCCCTGTCGTATTTCAAGGCAACAGTTTAGGGTCACATATGGGGTATCGCTGTACTCCAAAGAAATTGCCATACAAATTTTGGGGGGCTTTTTCTCCTTTCACCCCTTATGAAAAGGTGAAGTTGGGGTCTACACCAGCATGTTAGTGTAAAAAAATTCATTTTTTACACTAACATGATGGTGTTGCCCTATACTTTTCATTTTGACAAGAGGTAAAAGGGAAAAAAGCCCCCCAAAATTTGTAACGCAATTTCTCCCGACTACGGAGATACCCCATATGTGGGCGCAAAGTGCTCTGGGGGCGCACAACAGGGCCCACAAGGGAGAGTGCACCATGTACATTTGAGGTGATTTGCACAGGGGTGACTGATTGTTACAGCGGCTTTGACAAACGCAAAAAAAAAAACCACATGTGACCCCATTTCGGAAACTGCACCCCTCACGGAATGTAATGAGGGGTGCAGTGAGAATTTACACCCCACTGGTGTCTGACAGATCTTTGGAACAGTGGGCTGTGCAAATTAAAAATTTTGTACAGCCCACTGTTCCAAAGATCTGACAGACACCAGTGGGGGGGAAATGCTCATTCTACCCCTTGTTATGTTCCTCAAGGGGTCTAGTTTCCAAAATGGTATGCCATGTGGGGGTTATTTTGCTGTTCTGGCACCATAGGGGCTTCCTAAATGCGACATGCCCCCCGAGCAAAATTTGCTCTCAAAAAGCCAAATATGACTCCTTCTCTTATGAGCATTGTAGTTCGCCCGTAGTGCGCTTCAGGTCAACTTATGGGGTGCCTCCATACTCAGAAGAGATGGGTTTACAAATTTTGGGGGTATTTTCTGCTATTAACCCTTGCAAAAATGTGAAATTTGGGGGGGAAACACACATTTTAGTGAAAAATTTTTTTTTTACGTATGCAAAAATCGTGAAACACCTGTGGGGTATTAAGGCTCACTTTATTCCTAGTTACGTTCCTCAAGGGGTCTAGTTTCCAAAATGGTATGTCACGTGGGTATTTTTTGCTGTCCAGGCACCATAGGGGCTTCCTAAATGCAACATGCCCCCCAAAAACCATTTCTGAAAAACGTACGCTACAAAATCCCCTTGTCGCTCCTTCCCTTCTGAGCCCTCTACTGCACCCGCCGAACACTTTACATAGACATATGAGGTATGTGCTTACTTGAGAGCAATTGGGCAACAAATAGATGTATACATTTTCTCCTTTTACCCCTTGTAAAAATAAAAAAATTGGGTCTACAAGAACATGCGAGTGTAAAAAATGAAGATTGTGAATTTTCTCCTTCACTTTGCTGCTATTCCTGTGAAACACCTAAAGGGTTAAAATGCTGACTGAATGTCATTTTGAATACTTTGGGGGGTGCAGTTTTTATAATGGGGTCATTTGTGGGGTTTTTCTAAGATGAAGACCCTTCAAATCCACTTCAAACCTTAACTGGTCCCTGAAAAATTGTGATTTTGGAAATTTTGTGAAAAATTGGAAAATTGCTGCTGAACTTTGAAGCCCTCTGGTGTCTTCCAAAAGTAAAAACACATCAATTTTATGATGCAAATATAAAGTAGACATATTGTATATGTGAATAAAAAAAAATATTTGGAATATCCATTTTCCTTACAAGCAGAGAGCTTCAAAGTTAGAAAAATGCAAAATTTTCAAATTTTTCATCAAATTTTGGGATTTTTCACCAAGAAAGGATGCAAGTTACCAAAAAAAATTTACCACTATGTTAAAGTAGAATATGTCACGAAAAAACTATCTCGGAATCAGAATGATAACTAAAAGCATTCCAGAGTTATTAATGTTTAAAGTGACAGTGGTCAGATGTGCAAAAAATGGCCGGGTCCTAAGGTGTAAAATGGCTGGGTCCTTAAGAGGTTAAACTAAGGACTGGGGGGGAGGGAAACTACAATATAGAGGGGGAAGATAGTGTAGATAGAGAGGGGGGACTTATTAATGTGCCTGAGGGTGGAGCGGAGGGAGGGGTTAGAATAGATAATAGGGATAGGCTTCAAAGGAAGAAAAAACATACACCATTGAATTGCATGTTGACTAATTCCAGAAGTCTGACCAATAAAACAAATGAACTGGAGGGGTTGATGTCTGAGGAGAATTATGACATAGTGGGTATAACAGACTTGGTTGGACGATACCTGTGACTAGGCGGTCAACATACAGGGTTATAGTCTATGGGATATATGGGAGTAAAACGATAATGTGGAGTCAATATGGGTAGAAATATATGGAGATAAAAATAAAGAAAATTTGAGAGGGTTTTGCTATAAGCCACCAAACATAATGGAAGAGGCAGAAGATCAATAAATGAGGCAAATAAACATGGCAAAAAATCTGAATGAGGTGATAATAATGGGGGACTTTAACTATCCTGATATAAACTGGGAAACTGAGTCCTGTGAATCTCATAAAGGAAACAGGTTTCTGACTATAGCTAAAGACAATTATCTGTCCCAAATGGTGAAGGGCCCAACCAGAGGCGGCACCCTACTACACTTAATATTAACCAACAGACCTGACAGAGTAACTAATGTGCAAGTAGAAGGACACCTAGGAAATAGTGATCATAATATAATACAATATAACTTGTTCTTCAATAAGGGAATCTCTCAAGGGGCCACAAAAACAATGAACTTTAGGAAGGCAAAGTTTGACCAACTCAGAGAAGCCCTTAATATAAAATGGGATAATGTCTTCAAAAACAAGAATACTGACACTAAATGGGAGACTTTTAAAAATATATTAAACTCTCCCTGTGAGAGGTAGAAATATTATGGGAATAAAAGGGTCAGAAATACAAGAAAACCAATATGGATGAATAAAAACGTTAAGGGGTCAATAAATTACAAAAATAAAGCATTTAAACTACTAAAAGAGGACGGCAGTGAAGAAGCATTAAAAAGTTATAGAGAAAAATGTAAAATATGTAAAAAAGACAAATAAAAGCCGCAAAAATAGAGACAGAAAGACTCA
Source organism: Hyla sarda (assembly GCF_029499605.1). NCBI lineage: Eukaryota > Metazoa > Chordata > Amphibia > Anura > Hylidae > Hyla > Hyla sarda. The sequence continues at coordinate 378,877,629 of NC_079189.1, read as the reverse complement.
TTGCCAAAGAGAGTAAAACTAACCCTAAAATGTTCTTTAACTATATAAATAGCAAAAAGGTCAAAAATGAAAGTGTAGGCCCTTTAAAAAACGAGAAAAAAGAAATTATAAACGTGAATCAGGAAAAAGCAAATATATTAAACAAATTCTTCTCCACTGTATTCACCGAGGAAAATGAAATGCCAGGTGAAATACAACAAGATAAGATAAACTCCCCAGTTAAGGTCACCTGTCTAACCCAGGAAGAAGTACAGTGCTGCCTACAAAAAATCAAAATAGACAAATCGCCAGGCCCAGATGGCATTCACCCCCTTGTTCTAAAGGAATAAAGTAATGCAATAGACAGACCTCTATTTTTAATATTCAGGGACTCTATAGTAACAGGGACTGTTCCCCAGGACTGGCGCATGGCAAATGTGGTGCCAATATTTAAAAAGGGGACAAAAGGTGACCCAGGGAATTATAGACCTGTCAGTTTAACCTCTGTTGTATGTAAATTGTTTGAGAATTTTCTAAGAGATGGTATTTTGGAATATCTTGATAAAAATAAATGTATGACTCTATATCAGCATGGCTTTATGAAGGATCGGTCCTGTCAAACTAACCTGATCAGCTTTTATGAGGAGGTGAGCTCCAGTCTGGACCAGGGGGAATCGCTGGATGTGGTATATCTGGATTTTTCCAAAGCATTTGATACGGTGCCACATAAAATATTGGTGCATAAAATGGGAAGGATTGAGCTGGATGAGAATGTGTGTAAGTGGGTAAGTAACTGGCTCAGTGATAGGAAACAGAGGGTAGTTAGTAATGATACTTATTCTGATTGGGTGACTGTTACTAGTGGGGTACCACAGGGGTCAGTCTTGGGTCCTGTCCTATTTAATATATTCATTAATGACCTTGTAGAGGAGTTGAATAGTAAAGTAGCAAACTTTGCAGATTATACTAAACTCTGTAAAGCGGTAAACACAATTGAGGACAGTGCACTGTTACAGATGGATCTGGATAGGTTGGAGGTTTGGGCTGGGAAGTGGCAGATGAGGTTCAACACTGATAAATGTAAGGTAATGCACATGGGGAGGAAAAATCCGGGCTGGGATTATGTATTAAATGGGAGCACACTTGGGATGACTGACATGGAAAAGGACTTGGGAGTCTTAGTTAACAGTAAATTTAGCTGTAGTGACCAGTGTCGGGCAGCTGCTGCCAAGGCAAAAAAAAATCATGGGGTGCATCAATAGGGGCATAGACGCCCACGACAAGGAAATAATCCTACCTCTGTACAAATCACTAGTCAGACCACACATAGTATACTGTGTACAGTACTGGGCACCAGTGTACAAGAAAGTTAAAGTGGAGCTGGAGAGGGTTCAAAGACGGGCAACCAGGGTAATACGGGGAATGGGAGGATTACAGTACCCAGAAAGATTATCAGAATTATGGTTATTTAGTTTAGAAAAAAGAAGGCTTAGGGGAGACCTAATAACTATGTATAAATATATCAGGGGACCATACAGAGATCTCTCCCATGATCTATTTCTACCCAGGACTGTATGTATAACAAGGGGGCATCCTCTTCGTCTAGAGGAAAAAAGGTTTCTACACCAGCACAGGCAGGGGTTCTTTACTGTAAGAGCAGTGAGACTGTGGAATTCTCTCCCGGAGGAGGTGGTCATGGGGAACTCTGTAAAAGAATTTAAAAGGGGTCTGGATGCATTTTTGGAGAATAATAACATCGCTGGTTATCTATATTAGATTTATAGGGACAGAACGTTGATCCAGGGATTTATTCTGTCTGCCATATTTGGAGTCGGGAAGGAATTTTTACTTCAAGTTTTTTGCCTTCCTCTGGATCAACTCAGTAGGGACTCATTAGGGATATAGGTTGAACTTGATGGACTCTGGTCTTTTTTCAACCTTATGAACTATGTGTAACACTACTTGAGTAAATACGTCTAACGATGCGTTTTTTTTATCTCTGGGTCAAAAGAAGAGTTTTTTTGTAGGGCGATTGGGATTTCACTCCCCGTCGTTCTGCGATCTAACCACCGACAATCAGATAAATACATTTTCATGCGAATATTTCTGCAAAATTTATAGAAATCAATTTTGGTATTGAATCTAGAATTTTCATATATGGGTACAAAACCCAATGCACGATTTAGGACTTTGGATAGTGAAATATTTTCCACTATGCTTATGTTTTTGCTGGTCTTCCTCTTTTCTTTCTTCATATCTCCTCTTCTTTTTCTGATTATGTTGTTGTATCCGACTGTGAATTTTCCGTTGATTTCGGTGTCATCTTTTTCGGTTTTCCTAAAAAAACGCTGATCAATGTTTTAATTTATTTTCGTTCGTCTAGTGTCTCTATCATCCACTCTTTCTTCAAATGAGGAATCTGTCAGATTTTTTTCTATATAAGCTTTATTTCTTCTGACGGTACGGCGTTCTTCCGCCCATGTATAAACTCTGTTATATAGATAGTCTCTCATATCTCTTTCAAATTTTCTCATTTAATTTTGCAGTGTCTTTGTTTTAAATTTTTCCATTTCGCTGTTTAAATCGTTATACATAGAGTCATATTCAGACTGTTTTTTAATTGTTTTCAGTTGTACTTCTGTCTCTTTAATTTCTTTAAGTAATTGTTCTATAGCAATTTGTAGTCAGGAGCATGAGGTCTAGGGAATGTCTATTATTCATAGCGTACCATTTCTGGTGGTATACGGTATCATCTGGCAGTAAATTAGGTGTAAGTTTGCACCTGAGGCCCCTTGGGATTCTCTGAATGTTTAAATACTCTGTTAAAGTCGAAGCATGAAATGACAGATTCATTTCTTTTTTTACCAGATTATCTAGCTGTTTGACATAGTCCATTTTACATAGCTTTTTTATGGTAGTAAAAGATAATCCAGCCTTTGAGGCTTGAGACAATATGGACATACGTTCATTGTCCGAAAATGAAAATACAGGTCAGTAAACGACATCTTCTACTAAATGTAGATGTAACCTGATAGGTCAGCACATTCAATAACAAGAAGTTACGATGGTATATGGGTAGTATTGATATATGTATACCAAGTCCATCATAGGTAAGTTGTGCTATCGTTCACCACCATTGTAAACTACATTCAACTGACCTGGATAGCATGCGGCGAGCATGTTCAACTGTACAAGAAGATTTAGATGAATTACTCACTACCACCACATTCAGGTCTTCTTGAAACTTTGCTTTTTATTCATATATTATTTTCAGAATCATCACAATTTCTTATCAAGATGTATGGGGTACAATGGTTTACATCCCAAATGGGCAAGATGACAAATGCCTCAGCTCCAGACTGCTGAGGCACCCCTTAATCATGCGCACAGATGAGGAGTCTAAGCTGGGTTAACCCCTTAAGGACGCAGGACGTAAATGTACGTCCTGGTGAGGTGGTACTTAACGCACCAGGACGTACATTTACGTCCTAAGCATAATCGCGGGCATCGGAGCGATGCCCGTGTCATGCGCGGCTGATCCCGGCTGCTGATCGCAGCCAGGGACCCGCCGGCAATGGCTGACGCCCGCGATCTCGCGGGCGTCCGCCATTAACCCCTCAGGTGCCGGGATCAATACAGATCCCGGCATCTGCGGCAGTTCGCGATTTAAATGAACGATCGGATCGCCCGCAGCGCTGCTGCGGGGATCCGATCATTCATAACGCCGCACGGAGGTCCCCTCTCCTTCCTCCGTGCGGCTCACGGCATCTCCTGCTCTGGTCTGTGATCGAGCAGACCAGAGCAGGAGATGACTGATAATACTGATCTGTTCTATGTCCTATACATAGAACAGATCAGTATTAGCAATCATGGTATTGCTATGAATAGTCCCCTATGGGGACTATTCAAGTGTAAAAAAAAATGTAAAAAAATGTAAAAGTAAAAGTAAAAAAAAAGTGAAAAATCCCCTCCCCCAATAAAAAAGTAAAACGTCCTTTTTTTCCTATTTTACCCCCAAAAAGCGTACATTTTTTTTTTATAGACATATTTGGTATCGCCGCGTGCGTAAAGTTCCGAACTATTAAAATAAAATGTTAATAATCCCATACGGTTAACGGCGTGAACGAAAAAAAATAAAAAAGTCCAAAATTCCTACTTTTTTAATACATTTTATTAAAAAAAAAATTATAAAAAATGTATTAAAAGTTTTTTATATGCAAATGTGGTATAAAAAAAAAAGTACAGATCATGGCGCAAAAAATTAGCCCCATACCGCCACTTATACGGAAAAATAAAAAAGTTAGAGGTCATCAAAATAAAGGGATTATAAACGTACTAATTTGGTTAAAAAGTTTGTGATTTTTTTAAGCGCAACAATAATATAAAAGTATATAATAATGGGTATCATTTTAATCATATTGACCCTCAGAATAAAGAACACATGTCATTTTTACCATAAATTGTACGGCGTGAAAATGAAACCTTCCAAAATTAGCAAAATTGCGTTTTTCGTTTTAATTTCCCCACAAAAATAGTGTTTTTTGATTGCGCCATACATTTTATGATATAATGAGTGATGTCATTACAAAGGACAACTGGTCGCGCAAAAAACAAGTCCTCATACTAGTCTGTGGATGAAAATATAAAAGAGTTATGATTTTTAGAAGGCGAGGAGGAAAAAATGAAAACGTAAAAATTTAATTGTCTGAGTCCAAAATGGGGTGAGTCCTTAAGGGGTTAAATACACTGGTATGTTACAAAAGTTTAACTCTTTCAGCACTTGTTGCATTTACATATAACTCTTATATATAATGCCAGGTATTTTTTATATAACCTCAGCTACTAATAAGAATACCTTATAACTGCACCGAAAGGAAAGAATGAAATGTGCAGTTATAAGGTATTCTCATGAGTAGCAGAGGTTATATAAAAATGCCTGGCGTTATATATAAGAGTTATATGGAAATGCAACAAGTGCTGAAAGAGTTAAACTTTTGTAACCTACCAGTGTATTTAACCCAGCTTAGACTCCTCACCTGTGCGCATGATTAAGGGGTTCCACATAACGCAGGCTGGAGCTGAGGCATTTGTCATTTTGCCCAATTGGGATGTAAACCATCGTACCCCATACATTTTGATAAGAAATTGTGATGATTCTGACAGTTGAACATGCTCGCCGCATGCTATCCAGGTCAGTTGAATATAGTTTGCAATGCTGGTGAACGATAGCACCACTTATCTGTGATGGACTTGGTATACATATATCAATATTACCCATATACCATCGTAACCTCTTGTTATTGAAAGTTGGGGTCTACACCAGCATTTTAGTGTAAAAAATTAAATTTTTCATACTAACATGCTGGTGTTGCCCCATACTTTTCATTTTAATAAGAGGTAAAAGGAAAAAAAGGCCTCCAAAATTTGTAATACAAGTTCTCCCAAGTACAGAAATACCCCATATGTGGATGTAGAATGCTTTGCGCGGCTCACAATAAGGCTCAGGAGTGAGAGTGCCATGTACATTTGAGGCCTAAACTGGTGATTTGCACAAGGGTGGCTGCCTCCCAAAAATCATTTCAGCAAAATTCGCTTTCCAAAAGCCTAATGTCGCTCCGTCCCTTTTGAGCACTCTAGTGCACCCACAGAACACTTTACATCCACATATGAGGTATTTCCTTACTCGAGAGAAATTGGGTTACACATTTGGCGGGGCTTTTTCTCCTTTTACCCCTTGTAAAAATAAAAAATATGGGTCTACAAGCGCATGTTAGTGTAAAAAATGAAGATTTTGAATTTTTGCCTCCACTTTGCTGCTATTCCTGTGAAACACCTAAAGGGTGAAAACTTTCTAAATGTGATTTTGAATACGTTGACAGGTGCAGTTTTCATAATAGGGTCCATTATGGGGTATTTCTAACATAAAGACACTCAAATTCACTTCAAAACTGAACTGGTCCCTGAAAAATTCAGATTTTGAAATGAACTTGAAAAATTGGAAAATTGCTGCTAAACTTTGAAGCCCTCTGAGATGTTCCAAAAGTAAAAACATGTCAACTTTATGTTGTCAACATAAAGTAGACATATTGTATATGTGAATCAATATATAATTTGGTATGTCTATTTTCCTTACAAGGAGGGAGCTTCAAAATTATAAAAATGCTAAATTTTCAAATTTTTCATGAAATTTTGGAATTTTTCACCAAGAAATTATGCAAGTATCGACGAAAATTTACCACTAACATAAAGTATAATATGTCACGAAAAAACTATCTCAGAATCAAATTCATAAGTTCAAGCATCCCAGAGTTATTAAAGGGGTATTCCAGGAAAAAACTTTTTTTTATATATATCAACAGGCTTCAGAAAGTTAAACAGATTTCTAAATTACTTCTATTAAAAAATCTTAATCCTTTCAGTACTTATGAGCTTCTGAAGTTAAGGTTATCCTTTTCTGTCTAAGTAATCTCTGATGACACTTGTCTCGGGAAATGCCCAGTTTAGAAGATGTTTGCTATGGGGATTTGCTTCTAAACTGGGCGTTTCCCGAGACACGTGTCATCAGAGATCACGTCCTATCCCGTCCTCCTATCTCGACCTCCTATCTCAACCTCCTATCCCGTCCTCCTATCCCGACCTCCTATCCCGACCTCCTTTCCCGTCCTCATATCTCGACCTCCTATCTTGACCTCCTATCCCACCCTCCTATCTCGACCTCCTATCCTGACCTCCTATCCAGACCTCCTATCCCGTCCTCCTATCCCGACCTCCTTTCCCGTCCTCATATCTCGACCTCCTATTTTGACCTCCTATCCCGTCCTCCTATCTAGACCTTCTATCCAAACCTCCTATCCAGACCTCCTATCCTGTCCTCATATCCCGTCCTCCTATCTTGTCCTCCTATCCCGACATCCTATCCCGACCTCCTATCCCGACTTCATATCTCGTCCTCATATCCCGTCCTCCTATCCCGACCTCCCATCCCATCCTCATATCCTGACTCGTAATATGTGTACCAGGTAATGAAATAGCTCCAGCCTAACGGAAATTAGATGGAAACATACATTTCCCATTGATTTGCATGGGTCTTTAAAAAAAAAAAAAAATGACCCTCTCAAATGGGGGTAGTTAAGGGTTAAATTAACTATCCTATATTTTAAGTGGACATATAAGTAACATGTGACCAAGTATTATGGAAATATCTCCAGCCGTTTGGAAGTTATGCAGTAACATATATTTCCCATTGACTTGCATGGGACTTTAAACATAAGCCCCGCCCCTGGAAAATGGGGGTGAGTAAGGGTTAAATTACCTATTCTATGTTTGTTGTTGACATATAAGTAACATGTGTGCCAAGTTTCATGTTAATATCTTTAGCCGCTTGGAAGTTTTTGTGGAACATGCACACATACATACATACATACATACATACACACACACACGTTGAGTTTTATATACATATATATATATATATATATATATATATATATATATAGATGATAATAGGCAGCACACAAAAATTAGTGCAAAAGAAAGGGTTCTTTATTCCATATACGAGACATTCCGTATTCCATACGGAAAAATAGAACTGATTTACCAGTGTCAAAACATTTTCTAGAATCGGGTCATCAAGAAAAGGATTTGAAATGCATGATAGTAGACCATATCCCACCACTTAAGAGAGGGGGGGATAGGGTCTCCATATTATAAAAGAGGGAATTGAGATGGATTTTCGACCTCAATTCCTTAAAACCCAATGGATTGAATGTAGAATTCACTGTGGTACCAAGATTACTTACATAAGATGTATTGCCAGTGATGTTGTTGATGTCCAGCAGGTATTGGAGTAACAAGTGATTACTTTCTCTATCATACTTTTTCTAATAATTTAATTTTTAATTTTTATTTTTTAGATATTCAAGCATCTACATTCCGGTCATGGAGCCCGCAAGTTTGGACACAGAATCCCTACCTAAGAACCGCAATTTTTCTTTTTTTTCTTTTTTCTTAAATTTTCTTTCTAAATTGAATTTTTATGTAATTATTTTCTTTAACCAACACAGTGACAGCTGTTTCATTTTATTTATATAGTGTCTAGACCCTTGGATGTATGTAACATGAGTGCTGGGTAACCGTTTAGACACTTCCACTTCATAAATGGATCCTACTGGTGAACAGTCCAGCAGACCGGCAGGTAACTACCAGATCCGGTAATCTGGAACAGCGCACTAATGGGTCCTATGGATCTAGTTAGACGCACCCAGAGGAGTCCATAGAGAGAGAATGCTGTGTCTTGGTTCCCTTGACTGTGTTTTCAGGATGCATGCAGGGTGACACAGTACTACTTAGGGGCAGAATAATAAGTTGCCCTTGAATATAATCTATTATATACTCACCATAGCGAACTACTTGCCAGTAGTCCGGTATCTATTACCTTATATTTACCCACAAGAATGATGGCGCTACCCTGATCTGAAGAGACATGGGGCATGCGCGAACTTAAGTGACGCCTCCTGTATGAGATCATGTTGGTCTATGGCCACCGTAATTCTCTCACTGTGATTGGTTAGAGTTCCGGTGTAACCGGAAGTGAGTCCCGGCGTCCCATGTGGATGGATCGGGCGTGCGGTTCAATGGCGATTTGCGCCTTGGGACAGACATCCAATCAGGACTCCATACCGGTAATGTTTTTAACATCACATTACGTCACATTAACACTTTGAGCACTGAATTACCTAAAATGGGATAATCGCCTGATTTGTTTGTGCCTGGCGATTTTATACATGCACTTAATCTGTATGTACAACTTTATTATAATATGACACACTGTATTTTGATAAGCGATTGTATTTATTATGATTTTTTACACTGTTTTAACACTTATAAATATGTCATGTGATATGTAAATTTTGATGATGTCACTAATGAAGGGGTGTATTTAAACCCCATTAGTATCACTTGTTAAACACTTGAAAATGGCAATGTGAGATCGGTGAAACGTTGTCTCGTATATGGAATAAAGAACACTTTCTTTTGCACTAATTTTTGTCTGCTGCCTATTATCATCTCTATCTAAAGCGGGATCGGAGCACCGAGATCCAATTGGCGTGCACCCCTGGGACTTTTTTTACTTGATGTGCTGCTTATTATTGATATATATATATATATATATATATATATACATATATATATATTAGCTGAGTACCCGGCGTTGCCCGGTTTTTCCTTCCTAATCCTTGTTGTGGAGGAAAATCAACAGAGGAAGCTTTTGACTTCATATCCCGTCCTCATATATTGTTGTCATATCCCAATTCCATATCCCAACATCCTATCCCGACCTCCTATCCCATCCTCCTATCTAGACCTTCTATCTCGACCTCCTATCTTGACCTCCTATCCCGACCTCCTATCCCGACCTCCTATCCCGTCCTCCTATCTCGACCTCCTATCTCGACCTCCTATCCTGACCTCCTATCCCGTCCTCCTTTCCCTTCCTCATAGCTTGACCTCCTATCTCGACCTCCTATCTCGACCTCCTATCCCGACCTCCTATCCCAACCTCCTATCCCGACCTCCTATCCTCTCCTCATATCTTGTCCTCCTATCTTGACCTCCTATCTGGACCTCCTATCTCGACCTCCTATCCTGACCTCCTATCCCGACCCGTAATATGTGTACCAGGTTTTGAAATATCTCCAGCAGTACGGAAGTTATGTGGGAACATACATTTCCCATTGATTTGCATGGGACTTTAAACAAAAACCCGACCCTTACAAAAATGTAAGGGTTAAATTAACTATCCTATATTTTAAGTGGACATATAAGTAACATGTGACCAAGTATTATCGAAATATCTCCAGCCGTTTGGAAGTTATGCAGTAACATATCTTTCCCATAGACTTGTAAGGAACGTTAAACAAAAACCCCGACCCTGGCAAATGGGGGTGGGTAAGGGTTAAATTACCTATCCTATGTTTGTTGTTGACATATATGTAACACGTGTGCCAAGTTTCATGTTAATATCTTCAGCCGTTTGGACGTGATGGTGGACATACACACATACACACACATTGAGTTTTATATATATATATATAGATATATACTAGCTGAGTACCCAGTGTTGCCCGGTTTTTCTTACAATATCCTTGTGAGGGAAAAGCAACAAAGGAGGAAGCTTTTGTCCTCATATCCCGTCCCAAATCCTGACCCCATATCCCCTCCTCATATCCCCACCCCAAATCCCCTCCTCATATTCCGGCCTCATATCCTGTCCTCATACTTTGTTCTCATATCCCGACCTCATATCCCGTTCTCATATGCTGACCTAATTTCCTGTCCTCATATCCTGACCTCATATCCCGTCCTCATATCCCGTCTCCATATCCCGTCTTCATGTCCAGTCTCCATATTCCCTCTCCATATCCCGACCCCATATCCTGACCCCATATCCTGACCTCATATCTCGTCCCCAAATGCCGACCTCATATCCCGTCCTCATATCCCAACCTCATATCCCGTCCTCATAGTTAATCCTCATTTCTAATCCTCATATTCCATCCTCAGGTGGGGCTGCATTGTGGTAAAGATATTGTAAGCTGAAAATAAAAGGGATGTGGTTAAAAGTGGGCGTATATTTGTGAGATGGGGTGTGGCTTACCAGCCAGACTGACACATTCACAAGGAGATGCAGAGCGGAGCTTGAGGAGTAAGGCACCAGAAGTCCTACATATTTGCCTGGGACTTGAAACGAAAACCCAATCCTTAACATATGGGGGCAGGTTAGGGGTTCATTTAACTATTATATATTTTTATCTGACATATAAGTAACATGTGACCAAGTATTTTCAAAATATCTCCAGCTGTTTGGAAGTTATGCATAGACTTGTATGGGACTTTAAATAAAAACCCTGACCCTGGCAAATGGGGGTGGCTAAGGGTTAAATTACCTATCCTATGTTTGCTGTTGACATATAAGTAACATGTGTGCCAAGTTTCCTGTTATTATCTTTAGCGGTTGGGACGTGATGCTGGAACATACACACACATACATACAAACACACACATACATACACACAGTGAGTTTTATATATATACTAGCTGAATACCCAGCGTTGCCCGGTTTTTCCATCCTAATCCTTGTTGGGGAGAAAAATAAACAAAGGAGGAAGCTTTTGACTTCATATCCCGTCCTCATATATTGTTGTCATTTCCCAACCCCATATCCTGTCCTCACATCCTGACCTCCTATCCTGTCATCATATCTCGACCTTATATCCCATCCTCACATCCCATCCTCAAATCACGGCCTCCTATCCCGACCTCCTATCCCATCCTCCTATCCCGACCTCCTATCCCAACCTCCTATCTCGACCTCCTATCTCGACCTCCTATCCTGACCTCCTATCCCGTCCTCCTATCCAATCCATCTAATCCCAACCTCCTATCTCGAACCTCCTATCCTGACCTCCTATCCCGTCCTCCTATCTTGACCTCCTATCCCGACCTCCTATCCCTTCCTGCTATCCAGTCCATCTATCCCAACCTCCTATCTCGACCTCCTATCCTGACCTCCTATCCTGACCTCCTATCCCGTCCTCCTATCCCGACCTCCTATCCCATCCTCCTATCCAGTCCTCCAATCCTCCTATCCCGTCCTCCTATCTCGACCTCCTATCTGGACCTCCTATCCCATCCTCCTATCCCGTCCTCCTATCCCGACCTCCTATCCCGTCTTCCTATCCCGACCTCCTATCCCGTCCTCCAATCCTGTCCTCCTATCCAGTCTTCATATCCCGTCCTCCTATCCCGACCTCCTATCCCGACCTCCTATCCCGTCCTCATATCCTGTCCTCCTATCTCGACCTCATATCCTGACCCGTAATGTATACCAGGTATTGAAATATCTCCAGCCGTACGGAAGTTATGGGGAAGATACATTTCCCATTGATTTGCATGGGACTTTATACAAAAACCCAGACCCTCACAAATGGAGGTAGTTAAGGGTTAAACTAACTATCCTATATTTTAAGTGGACATATAAGTAACATGTGACCAAGTATTATCGAAATATCTCCAGCCGTTTGGATGTTATGCAGTAACATATATTTCCCATAGACTTGTATGGGACTTTAAACATAAACCCCGCCCCTGGCAAATGGGGGTGTGTGAGGGTTAAATCACCTATCTTATGTTAGTTGTTGACATATAAGTAACATGTGACCAATTATTATGGAAATATCTCCAGCCATTTTGAAGTTATGCAGTAACATATATTTCCCATTGACTTGTATGGGACTTTAAACATAAACCCCGCCCCTGGCAAATGGGGGTGAGTAAGGGTTAAATCACCTATCCTATGTTAGTTGTTGACATATAAGTAACATGTGACCAAGTATTATGGAAATATCTCCAGCCGTTTGGAAGTTATGCAGTAACATATATTTCCCATTGACTTGTATAGGACTTTGAACATAAGCCCCACCCCTGGCAAATGGAGGTGAGTAAGGGTTAAATCACCTATCCTATGTTTGTTGTTGACATATAAGTAACATGTGTGTCAAGTTTCATGTTAATATCTTTAGCCGTTTGGACGTGATGCTGGAACATACACACATATATACATACATACCCACACACACACACACGTTGAGTTTTATATATAGAGATTGATAGATATAGATATAGTAAAAAGAAACGGGCAGCACTACGGTGTGCAGGATGGTGCTCGCTGGTTGACTCGGTCCCAAGTCCCAGGTAAACATCAAAGGAAGGCAGCGGCACTCACGGAATGCAGGTGAATAGTGTGTGGCTTTATTCACAAAGCATCAAGAAATAGCGACGTTTCAGCCTCCTCACAAGGCCTTTGTCAAGCAATGGTAAGTACACAGTGCTGAGTATATATACATATCAGGTGTGATACAATTAGTGACATAATCAATGACGTAGTATGTTTACAAAATAAACAGCAAGCCACATGTGCGTTATGATCATAGGCGTGCGGGCACAAATACAATGCATTGGGACCGCGATGGGGACGAATGTCGCACCAACGTATGCGAATGTGTTCGTCGCCCGTCTAGAGGAAGATGTCGTCTCTGTGTCCCACCACTTCAGCCATGTGCTGGGGTGGTGGAGATACATTGATGACATCTTCCTCGTCTGGTCCGGTACCGACACCCAACTTCAAGATTTAAATACATTTTTGAACACCATTCATTCCAACATCAAATTCACACTAACCAGTTCACTCACATCGGTCCAATTCCTCGACACACTTGTGAGCATTGATGTTTTTTGTCTAGTTACTGATCTGTACGTGAAACCGACAGACAGTAACTCAATTTTGAGGTACGACAGCCAACATCCTAGACACATGCTCAATTCATTACCCACCAGTCAAATGCTGAGAGCGAAGAGGATAATCACCTCCAAAGACAGGTTGGGGCCAGCTCTTGACAAGATGGCGTCCAGCTTTGCTGAACGTGGTTATCCTCATAAGTGAATAGACCAATGCAAGAACAAAATTTTACACTCGGACCCCAATAAGGTTGATACCTCCCACCAGAGAGATGTACTCCCTCGCATCGCTTTTGTCTCCACCTTTTCAGGCGTCTCGGGGAGAGTGGCAGGTATATTTAGGAAACACTGGCACATCCTGCGAGACGGCTATGAGAAGGTCACCGAATTTAAGACCCCGCCCCTTATGTCATACCGCAGACCAGGCAACCTTAGAGATCGCCTGGTAAAAGCGGACGTATCACCACGGGGCCCTACCCAGGGCTTTATCACCAGTGCAAATCCTGGCTCGTTCCCATGTATATCATGTATTAATTGCCCCTTTATGCACAAGGGTAAAAAATTCATTCATCCCACTACTGGTCAGGAATTCCCAATCAAACACTATTTAACCTGTAACTCCAGCTACATAATTTACGTTCTTTGGTGTCCCTGCAGATTACTCTATATAGGGGAGACCACTTGAGATTTTAAGACCAGAATTAATCATCACAGGTACACGATCAGAAGAAAAAGACAAGATATCCCGGTCGCGAAACATTTTGATGACTTAGGACATACTGAAAAAGATTTACGGTTCATGTTAATTGACCACATACCGCCCCTCAACAAAGGTGGTGACCGTGTGAGTCTACTAAAAAGAAGGGAACTTAGATGGATTTATACTTTGAACACTCTGAAACCAGCAAGTCTCAATACTGAATATAAAATGAGTCAAAAAATTTGTAACCCCTGACCATATATGTCTCCAATGTATTGTATGTTAGGGAATACCCCCATCGTCATAGGTGTAGGTTGAAGTACTTTTTTATTACTACTATATGTGTATTCACCCTTTTTGTTTGCCTTTCCCTAGGAGGAGGTGGAGAGCGACACATGTGGAACACGCTGGACATGGGGAACACTGTTGGGTATAGCCACGACTCACATTTTACCATGGTCCACACATCTGGGTACCGAACACCCCATTATCACAGATACGAGCAAATGTACAGCCGAACACAAAGATGGCCAGGTGGATGCCCGGAAGACCCAGAAACAGTGAACGGACCGATACACTGTCACCCAGATGGGCAACCACCAGGGATAGACAGCAAGTCGGGTAAGTCTGTAAGAATGGATACCGTTCTGAGACAACCGCCCCTTTACATGGGTGCTTCCCCACCCCCACGATGTGCTAGTATAACTAGCGTTACGCAGTACAAAAGCTCATGCAGGATCGGAAGTATGGGGTTGCCAGGACCTAAGATGGCGCACTCTCCACCGAACTAACAAGACGCACGCGCACGGAGATCCATGTGCTATTGTTTATCCATGTCATCCTCTGCCCTGCACCGGAAATGGTGCGAACGCTGTCTGCACCATACAGTGTTTCCACAGGCTCCGGCGTGTGACACATGTGCCGGGACTCCTCCTCCCCACCGGAAGGTACACCAACCTTGCTCAATAGCACTTATTGTTTGGACTCTTTATGTACAGCAATTTTATTTTTTTTGCACTATTTGATTGAGTTTATGGGCGCCGGATACCTGATGTATATGTAGTGTTTGTATTTGTGCCCGCACGCCTATGATCATAACGCACATGTGGCTTGCTGTTTATTTTGTAAACATACTACGTCATTGATTATGTCACTAATTGTATCACACCTGATATGTATATATACTCAGCACTGTGTACTTACCATTGCTTGACAAAGGCCTTGTGAGAAGGTTGAAACGTCGCTATTTCTTGATGCTTTGTGAATAAAGCCACACACTATTCACCTGCATTCCGTGAGTGCCGCTGCCTTCCTTTGATATATATAGATATATATAGATTAGTGTTTAGTTTTTTTGCATTTTTTTTTTTGTGGGTTTTTTTTAATAATTTTTTTTTGAGGCAGTATAAAAGAGAAATAGCAGTTTTGGCATTTCTTTCTCTTATTTTACTGCATTCACTGTATGGGATAAAAATGCATTTGATATAGTTCTGGTCTTTAAGGATGCAGTGATACAATAGTTGGTACAACAAGTCCTACAAGATGACTTGAAGATGCATTCCTTTGATTGCTTACGTAATATAATATGCTATGTAGTGCAGTACATTTTGCATGCTTGTCAGTATAATACTGTCAGGGAGCCAAGTAGAACTTGCATGGTGGATGTGAGCAATAATGATGAGCAGCAGGGGCCATATTCGAATTCGCGATATTTTGCAAATATATTGACGATTATTCGTCCTATGTTCACAAAATTTGCATATTTGCTATGTTCATTCAATTACTTTTTCCATGCAAAAATTTGCATGGAAAATTCCCAAAACAATTTGCATAAAAATTTGCACGTGAAAACAAAAAAAAAAATGAAAATTCACATGGAAAATTTGCATATGAAAAAAAAAAAAAGAATATTCATCATTCCGAATATATAGCACTATATTCTAAATATCTGTAAAATTGTGAAGTGCCGATATTCGCAATAAAAATTCGCATTACGAATATTCATGTTCAACACTAGTGAGCAATGGTAATTTTCATGGGAACTCAGTGGCACCCTTTATTTGCATTGCAGGGGTACTCATGGGCTCCCACTATTTAGCTACTAGATGCCAGGATCTCTATTTATCGCAACATCTAGGTGGGTTAAAGGGTTTGACCAATGATGAAACCTATTTTCAACTGTCTAATGAATGAACATATGTTGGCAAATAAAAACACTTTACTACTTTTCTATGGTCGTTCATGCTTTTCCTCTGCTTTTGATGCAAACTCTCTTCTTTTTTCATTTTTTTTTTCCAGCTCACAATCGTGTCTGGTGTACATCCTGTAACTGTCTTCCTGTTCCTGTGTAAACTATAGCCGGGAATCTAGCCAGCTCTATCTCCCTCCTAGTACATATTCTTGACTATAATTATTTCTGCATGGTGGGAGGGAGATAGAATTGGCTAAATTCCTAGCTATAGAGTCCTGTACACTAGATCAGTATGTTACTTGCTTAACAGTTCATTGGGCTGAAGACAACAGAGCAGACAGTTTGCATCAAAAGGAAAAGGAAAGCATAAGAGACCACAGAAAATAGTAAAATAACTCTACCAACATATGCTCATTTATTAGTTGAAAATAGATTTCATTGTTGGGCAACCCCTTTAATGGCCAGGATCCGAGCCAGTTCCACTTGTCACAGTTGCTGAGCCTATGCCATCCAAACAATGTTAATGTACTTTGTCTCTACTGCAGAGGAAATTAATATGAATGCCTAGGTGTGCTAGCCAAGTCCTGCAGAATGGTTTGTAGGAGTACTTAAAGGGTTACTCTGCCCTGCCATTGGGAACCCCCACAATCTCCCGGCTGCATCCAGTGTTCATTTATAGCCGCCTCCCATAGACTTGCATTGAGGGGGCGTGGTCGTGATGTCACAAGTGAGTTGTAACCATGAGCCTCTGCCCTGCATCGCCAGACATCTGGCACAGAGCGAAGTTCGCTCTGTGCACTGGATGTCTGGGGTGCCACAGCCGAGATCGCAGCACTATCTTTTGGATGGGAATAAGATGTTTAGGGGTGGAGTACCCCTTTAACATTGCATAAGTATGTGGTGTCGGGGTGTGAGGTGCAGGGTAGATGCAGGGCAGATGTTATGGCCCAAGGGGCAGATGGTATTAACCCATTCTTGTCGTGATGCCAGGTCGTGGTTTAGCCTTAACCCCCCGAAGGTAATACCGCTGATCCTGGGTTAGGCAGGGGCAATGAAGACATCAACACCAGATTAAGGATAACGGCAGCTTTACTGAGGCAAAATAGGTGATCTAGTCTTTGCAGTACAGCCAAATTTCCCAGGGAGGTGACCAGTGACACAGGGGGACCTCACAGGCTTGCTGGGACTTGCATTAGTTAGACTGGCTTTAGTGCAGGCCACGGTGACTACAGATGGACTTGACTTGACAGAGATGGTGACTGACAATAAGATGACTTGACTTACTGATTACTGACTTGTGGCTACAGGGCTTTAGGCTTGAAGCCTCCAATGCTCTGGACTTAAACACTGAGACAACTGCACTGGATCTCAGCATCAGACCAATGTGCTAAGAGAGAGATTGCAGCCCCTCCCCTTGTTATATAGGGAGGCTGTGCTAGGAACCCATAGGCCACTTGGGGGTCACCTGGTCACTGGAGCCCTCTGGGTAACAATCGTGTGGTACAAACACTTAAAGCAATATTACACTTATAATGTACAACTTATAGATACAATGGGGTTTGCTGAAGGAGAGCCCTGGGGACATGCAGGGACTCTGCCTGACAGGACAGAATGACAGTATGGGGCCACATCCCGTACTGGGACATCACAAGTACATTTGTGGTTATCTTTGGTGAACATAAGCATGTAACACTGTTATGATGTTAAGATATCGTATATATTGCATAAAACTAACATCTGAGTCTAATAATTGGCAACAACAATATGTGAGTGACAACACATTTCTATAATTGCTACAGTATTCCCACAGTATACTAGTACAGTAACAGCAATATCTGTCTTAATGGAATAAAGATATAACTTACTTAATATTTAACTGGTTTAAATTAAGTTCGTAAGAAAATAACTTGAATATTTTATGAATAGATGGAATCACAAGAAGAAAAGCACAGTAATATAAACCATGATTCAGACTATTTCACAGAACAGGGCACTGAGTTTACATCCAGCCATAAAGCAAACTCCTCCTGACAGCAGCGTGTTAAGGGAAGCCTCCTGTTGAAGTTCAGGGACAGACTGCATTGATTTCAGGGAAAGAAAACGTGCTTAGTAATGTACTAATATTTGCTATGGGAATATCTTGTTTAATAGGCAAAGCAATATGAGTCATTGTGAGGTTGGTAGGAATATGACCCAGTTCCATATTACCAGCACACTTATCAGCTTGTGGTATGAAGGTACCAGCATTTCATTCTGTTTTTTGCATTCTAGTGAGTGAATGCTAAGTACTGAGGCTGGCTATATACAGCCATATTATGCTACTCAACAGGGAATCCAGACAACAGTATAAATATTCACATGAGGGGAGATTTGTCAAAAGCTGTGGAAAGGACGAATGGTGCAGTTGCCCATAGCAACCAATCACATTGCTTCTTTCATTTCTAAAGAGGCCTGTGGAAAATGAAAGAAGCAATCTGATTGGTTGCTATGGGCAACTGCCCCACCCCTCCTCTACACAGGTTTTGATAAATCTCATCGGACACTATTCAGACTTTCAGGCTAGAACGAAAAGCCCG
This sequence comes from Hyla sarda, assembly GCF_029499605.1. Taxonomy (NCBI): domain Eukaryota; kingdom Metazoa; phylum Chordata; class Amphibia; order Anura; family Hylidae; genus Hyla; species Hyla sarda. The sequence goes on along the minus strand of NC_079189.1, from coordinate 378,858,887 downwards.
TGGCCCAGATTTATCAAAGAATGTCTACGGTAGAGCTATTTTCCCACATTTATTTGGGCGGTGGGTTTGACTAGCGTGCATCTTATTTATCAAGAAGGTGCAGCAGGATGATGAATTTTGCGCAGCTCTGCTGTGGTGGGAAAAACTCTACTACATACACTTTTTCTAGACGTTTGTGAGGGTGGGAAGTAGACACTTTCCTGGGTCCTGAATTTGGAAGGTTAGGTGTTTTTACTTACTTTCACAGAGCTGCCTGGACATTTTTACTTACATTTTAGATGCTGACATTAGAGATGGGTCCTGGTGGCAGATAGCCACCAGGTCCACACAGCTATGGCCTGCGCTCAGCTCCTGAGCACGTGTCATAGAAGGAGAGTGGGACAGTGTCGTCCACAAGAGGTTAAAGGTTGAATTGTGAAAGGTAGAAATTATTCTCACACCTACTGGTAGGTGGTGTAGCTTTGCGCCTAAAAAAGTACCTTTGCGTACAAAATAGCGGCTTTTGTCGCAAATGATAAATACGTGACCACTGCATGGTCAAAAAGAAAAAGTTCTACGGGTAGGCAAAAAGAGTGAAACTTTCTATATCAAAAGGAGCATAAAAGTCGCTAAATATGCTGCTTGCGCCTGAACTGCGCCAAAACATAGACAAAGAAAATGCTCTAAAACCAATGATAAATCTCCCCACATTACTCTCAATCTCAATCAACATATCCTTCATATTCTGACTATGGATCTTCAACTCTGTAGCCAATATCTCCTACTCACTGCAAAGATTCTTAATGCCATGTGAGGCATGCTTTTTTGAGGCTTAAAGGGGTACTCCACTACTAGACATCTTATCCCGTATCCAAACGATAGGATGTATGATTGCAGGGGGTCCAGCCACTGAGACCTCCCCCCCCCCCCCCGGCCCGACACTCCAACATTTATGACTTTGGGTATCCTTCATCGTCACACCCTCTCCATTAATGTCTATGGGAGATATATGGAGGGGACATGACTGCTGAGGTCGCTCATAATCAGTTACGGAGCAGAATTTGCTCTGTGCATGTAGATTACTTGGGTGGAATCCCAGCAGCTAGACATCCCCCCCTGCGATGAGACATCTATCCTTAGGGGATAAGATGACTAGGGGAGGAAAAACCCTTTAATGCTTTCATGCCCAAGCAATTTTTTTCCATTTTTCCATGTTCCCTTCCAAGTGCCATCACTTTTTTTATTTATGAGGGCTGTTTTTTTGCAGGACAAGTTGTATTTTTTACTACTGCCATTTTGTGGTTTACATATTTTGTACTTTTATTTTTGGTACCCTTTTGAAATATGTATGACTTTTTGATCATTTTCTTTTCCATTTTTTTTGGAAGGCAGATTAACAAAATACCCCAATCATGGCATTGTTTCTGCAGTGTTCAATATGCAAGATATGTCCTGACCCCATTCCAAAGATTAATATCAGTTTTTGTTTGTTAGACCTCTTTGTGATGTTTGTTGGACCTGCTGTTCTAGTGTTTAAATAAAAATAAATACAATAGTAATAATATTTAATTCCTGATTCAATCAAAAACAGTTACATGATTCAATTAAATACAATCACTTGTATTTTCTAACCATTATGTCATTGAACACACAGCTGAAACCCTTCTAAACAGCCAGGTTCATGAGAATGGCTAAGGCCAGTTCACCGCTATCCATAATGATACACAGTATATAATCTACCTTTGAAGAAGAGCATATAGAATTGGAGAGATATTCTACCATTGCTATTGTAAAGAGGATTCTATTGAAGAGATGTGTATATTCAAAAATCATAATCCTTCCAGTACTTATCAGCTACTGCATACTACAGAGACAGTTGTGGAGACATCTTCAGTCTGGACACAATGCTTTCTGCTGCCACCTCTGTCCATGTCAGGAATTGTCCACAGCAGTAACACATTCCTATAGTGAACCTCTCCTGCTCCAAACAGTTCCTGACTAGTGTTGCTCGCGAATATCGCATAATTACGAATATTAGTTTTTTTTTTTTTTAATCACAGTACACATCACAGTGATCATCCCTCTCTGCTTCCAGCTTGTGTGGTGTAATGAAGGCTCTAACACTACTGTGTGAGACTGGCGCACGATTTTTCACATATGAAAAAATTTGCATATGCTAATTTTCGTATATGCAAATTTCCGCTTATGTTAATTTTAGTAAATGCTAATTTTCGCATATGCGAATTTTAGCTTATGCTAATTTTTGTAAATGCTAATTTTCGCATATGTGAATTTTTGCATATACGAAAATAAAACGCGAATATTACAAATATGCAAATTTAGCGAATATATGACGAATATTCGTCCATATATTCGCGAATATTCGCGAATTCGAATATGGCCTATGCCGCTCAACACTATTCCTGACATGGACAGAGTTTGCAGCAGAGAGCAGTGTGGTCAGATTGGAAAGAACTGCACATCCTTCTCTGGAACATACAGCAGCTGATATGTACTGAAAGGCTTAAAGGAGTACTCCGGTGCACACTTTTTTCATGTTATCCCGTCCGGGCTGCAAAATAAAAGAAAAGGCACTTTATCTTACCTGCCAACGAGCCCCCGGAGCTCCGGTACAAGTGATCGGTCCCTGGGCTGTATTCTTCTTACTTCCTGTTAGCCCGGGACTTCACACGGAGCTTCAGCCTATCACTGGCCGAGGCGGGACATCGCTGCGATATTTGGCATATAGTTAGATGAATATTCGTCCTATATTCGTGAATTTCGCTTATTCGTTATATGCGCATATGCGAATATTCGCGGAAGAAAATAGTGAGGGGGTGGGCAACTTTACTATTGGTTGCTATGGATGTTGTTGATAATGTCTGACAAGTGTATTTGCATCATTCTAATTGGCCCACAAGTGAAAAGAAGGAATATACAAATATTCACATATGCTAATATGCAAAAATTCACATATGCGAGTATGCAGAAAAATGAATATTCACAATTTCGAATATATATTCGCAATATTTGCAAATTCGCAAATTTGCGATATTCGCGATAAAAATTCAAAATGCGAATATTCGCGCCCAACACTACTCAAATGTAGTGGTTTTATTATAATAATAACCCCTTAAGGACTCATGACTGCTACGTCATGAGTCCGCTCCCGATCTATAACCCGTGGCTAATAGCGCGCGGCACTGATCGAAGTGCCGCACGCTATTAACCCTTCAGACGTGGCGATCAAAGTTGATCGCCACGTCTGAAAACGAAAGTAAATCGTTCCCGGCAGCTCAGTCGGGCTGATCGGGACATCACGATAAAATCGCGATGTTCCGATCAGCTGAGACTTAGGCGGCAGTCTCCTTACCTCTCTCCGCGGCGTCTGATCGTCGATTGATTGCTCCAAGCCTGAGCTACAGGCTTGAGCAATCGACCGCCTATCTGACTGATCCCTGCAAAGCTACGACTTTGCAGGGATCAGCATAGGAGATCAGTGTGTGCAGTGTTATAAGTCCCTATGGGAGCTATAACACTGCAAAAAAAAAGTGAGAAAAAAAAAGGTAACAAAGGTCATTTAACTCCTTCCCTATTAAAAGTATGAATCACCCCCCTTTTCCAATAAAAAAAAAAAACTGTGTAAGTAAAAATAAAAATAAACATATGTGGTATCGCCGCATGCGAAAATGTCCGAACTATAAAAACATATTGTTAATTAAACCGCACGGTCAATGGCGTGTGTGCAAAAAAATTCCAGAGTCCAAAATAGTGTATTTTTGGTCACTTTTTATATCATGAAAAAATGAATAAAAAGCAATCAAAAAGTCCGATCAATACAAACATGGTGCCAATAAAAACTTCAGAACACGGCGCAAAAAATGAGTCCTCATACCGGCCCGTATGTGGAAAAATAAAAAAGTTATAGGGGTTAGAAAATGAGAATTTTTAACATATAAATTTTCCTGCATGTAGTTATGATTTTTTTCCGAAGTACGACAATATCCAACCTATATAAGTAGGGTATCATTTTAACCGTATGGACTTACAGAATAAAGATAAGGTGTTATTTTTACTGAAAAATGCACTGCGTAGAAACGGAAGCCCCCAAAATTACAAAATAAAATTTTTTCTTCATTTTTGTCGCACAATGATTTTTTTTCCCGTTTCGCCGTGGCTTTTTTGGTAAAATTACTAATTTCACTGCAAAGTAGAATTGGTGGCGCAAAAAATAAGCCATAATATGGATTTTTAGGTGCAACATTGAAAGCGTTATGATTTTTGGAAGGTGATGAGGAAAAAATGAAAACGGAAAAACGCTGAGTCCTTAAGGGGTTAATACCAAGTTAGCATTAGGTTGGAAGATGATTGGTTAGTTCATATGTTGTTACCTATCACACCCTTTGCACCCTCCTTACTATTGGTTCTGAATTGTATTGAATCTGCATTACTCATTATTGGTGATCATAATAACTTATTGTATTGTATTTCCTCATAGACACAGATGGTAATTTAAATGTTCTTTTAGTTTGAATACATTTTTTAAGTATATTTGAGTCTTCACCATGCAACTTAATCCTGTTGGTTTATGCCAGTTACGACTGTGCTGGAAACATTAGGAGACATGTCTAATGTTATTTTTGTCGAAGACTATTTTTCCATCCCGCACTTAACATTTTCTCACAGGACTAATGAACGCTCCTGGCAGGAGGATTTTCCCTTCTCACACTTTGAGGTTTTTAGCTGCCCTCTATGTAACCAGGCTCTTTTTCGTCACTCTATAAATCCAGTATCTGTAGATTCATTTCCTTCAGCTTCCCCTCTGTGACAGAAGGACCCAAGCAGTTCACTATTTTCTGATTCAAATTTTTTTTCTCTCTCTTTTACTAGTTAAATAGTGGAGATAACCCTTCATTCCAGCAGCCATTTATCTTATTGCTTTTATAATTAATTGTTTATGACCTTAACCACAGGAAATGTCCTGAGCAGCGCTTAAATAGTTAATGATTCGGTTTTATAAATCCATTGAGAAAAATCTATTCTTTTCATTTGGAACCACAAGGCCTAAATTAAAGATTGTGGTCTCAAAACCACTCTCTAGCATGACAATGGAAATAGAGAAAATGTTGCTGTGTCTAGACTACCGGTTCTCAAGGTCAAATAACACATGGGCGTACTACATGTTTGTAAGAAAATACTATTGGCATTTTAAATAAAAGATTTCACTAAATGAAAAAAAAATTGCATCATTTGACCTTTTGTGACTGTACTCTAAATTTGGCATCCCATAATATACAGTCATAGTGTAGTTTCATGTGTTTGCTGTGCCTTAGACCAGTGGTCTCAAACAGTGGCCCTCCAGATGTTGGAAAACTTTAACTCCCAGCATGCCCGGACAGCCGTTGGCTGTCCGGGCATGCTGGGAGTTAAAGTTTTCCAACATCTGGAGGGCCACTGTTTTAGACCACTGCCGTAGACACGATACACATCATTTAGACACAATGGTTTTCTTAGGACACTAATTATTTTCTTAGGACTTCCAAAAGAGAATAATATTTTAAAAAGGAGGTTGTGACGGACTGACTCCGCCAAAAGTGACTTCTCCTTCCCGATGACAAGCCCCAGCATATCACAGGCAATATCCCCAGGCAGAACTAGAGATTATTGCATCCTTGTACCCAAAGAACCAGGCAACACCAGTCTTCAGGTATAAAATCAGAACTCTTTATTGAGGAACAAGTGTCTTCTTTTATAGGAAGGACATCACAGGGGGAAGGGTCAGTAAAGACAATAAAGGTGACGGTGAGTCTGGGAGATAATCCAATAAAGCTGATTAGCTCTCCCCATACATTGCCTTGAGTGCAAAAGGTGGAGGTGTGCAGAAGTCGGACTGTGTGCAAAAAGGAGAAGCATGTGTAGAATTAGTGTATTGTACAAAAGGTGAACCGTGTGCAACAAGTGGACCGTGTGCAAAAGGTCGACAGTGTGCAAAAGGTAGACCATGTGCAAAAGGTTGTATTGTGCACAGAAAGTGTATGAAAACAGTAAATAAAAGTATTTTAACTCTGAACTTTATGTCACTGGACACATCAACTGAGGGGTACAAATAGTGATGTCCTAAAGTCCATCCAAGTAGGTAGGGTGACTCTAGGATCCGTCACAGAGGTGTTATTAGTATGAAAAAGATAAAGATGGCAGCCACTGCATCATCTCCTTTTAGGAGTTTCAGAATCTAAAGATCCCCATAAACGTTAGTCAAAAGTCGCCAAACCCACTCTTCCTCAGGACCAGCCAAATGTCTAATATGTATGGGGGCCCCAAACAGATGATATTGAGAGACAGAAGAATTTACCATGTGAGATTTCAACTGCCGACCATTTTGAGATATATGTTGTGCCCAAGGAGTCTGTCAGCGGATAACCCCTCCTCCTTCCATTGAGAACACACATGCCCAGCTGAGCTGAATGTTCATGTGTATGTGGGGAATCGGAGAGATAGTTGTCAGTCAAATGAACAGTCAACAGTTATTATAAGTGAATGGGAATCAAAGACTGACTTATCTTACCCTTCTGTGTTTTAAGTATTATAATAAAATGTCCAGAAAAGGGACATAGCATGGTTGTAAGGGGTACAGAGGTAGTGGTGGAACTTGGACTCTGGTATATTAACAGACCCAAAGGCTCTTTAACCACATACGACACTAATATAATGGCACATGCTAGGTACAGATATTTGGGGAGATTTATCAACACCTGTCCAGAGGGAAAGTTGACCAGATGCCCAATGCAAAAATCAGATCTCTTCTTTCATTTTTCAGAGGCCCTTTTAACCCCTTCAGGACCAAGCCCATTTTGGCCTTAAGGACCAGAGCGTTTTTTGCACATCTGACCACTGTCACTTTAAACATTAATAACTCTGGAATGCTTTTAGTTATCATTCTGATTCCGAGATTGTTTTTTCGTGACATATTCTACTTTAACATGGTGGTAAATTTTTGTGGTAACTTGCATCCTTTCCTTGTGAAAAATCCTAAAATTTGATGAAAAATTTGAAAATTTTGCATTTTTCTAAATTTGAAGCTCTCTGCTTGTAAGGAAAATGGATATTACGAATACATTTTTTTTTGGTTCACATATACAATATGTCTACTTTATGTTTGCATCATAAAATTGACGTGTTTTTACTTTTGGAAGACACCAGAGGGCTTCAACGGTCAGCAGCAATTTTCCGATTTTTCACAAAATTTTCAAACTCAGTATTTTTCAGGGACCAGTTCAGGTTTGAAGTGGATTTGAAGGGTCTTCTTATTAGAAATACCCCACAAAAGACCCCATTATAAAAACTGCACCCCCCAAAGTATTCAAAATGACATCCAGTCATCATTTTAACCCTTTAGGTGTTTCACAGGAATAGAAGCAAAGTGAAGGAGAAAATTCACAATCTTCATTTTTTACACTCGCATGTTCTTGTAGACCCAATTTTTGAATTTTTACAAGGGGTAAAAGGAGAAAATGTATACTTATATTTGTAGCCTGATTTCTCTCGAGTAAGCACATACCTCATATGTCTATGTAAAGTGTTCGGCGGGCGCAGTAGAGGGCTCAGAAGGGAAAGAGCGATAAGGGGATTTTGGAGAGTACGTTTTTCTGAAATGGTTTTTGGGGGGCATGTTGCATTTAGGAAGCCCCTATGGTGCCAGAACAGCAAAAAACCCTCACATGGCATACCATTTTGAAAACTAGACCCCTTGAGGAACATAAAAAGGAATAAAGTGAGCCTTAATACCCCACAGGTGTTTCACGACTTTTGCATATGTAAAAAAAAAATTTTTTTTTTCACTAAAATGTGTTTCCCCCCAAATTTCACATTTTTCCAAGGGTTAATAGCAGGAAATACCCCCAAATATTTGTAACCCCTTCTCTTCTGAGTATTGAGGTACCCCATAAGTTGACCTGAAGTGCACTATGGGCGAACTACAACGCTCAGAAGAGAAGGAGTCATATTTGGCTTTTTGAGAGCAAATTTTGCTCGGGGGGCATGTCACATTTAGGAAGCCCCTATGGTGCCAGAACAGCAAAAAAAAACACATGGCATACCATTTTGGAAACTAGACCCCTTGAGGAATGTAATAAGGAATAAAGTGAGCCTTATTACCCCACAGGTGTTTCACGACTTTTGCATATGTAAAAAAAATAAAATAAAAATTCCACTAAAATGTGTGTTTCCCCCCTAATTTCACCTTTTTTCAAGGGTTAATAGCAGAAAATACCCGCCAAAATTTGTAACCCCATCTCTTCTGAGTATGGAGGTACCCCATAAGTTGACCTGAAGTGCACTATGGGCGAACTACAATGCTCAGAAGAGAAGGAGTCATATTTGGCTTTTTGAGAGCAAATTTTGCTCGGGGAGCATGTCGCATTTAGGAAGCCCCTATGGTGCCAGGACAGCAAAAAATACCCACATGGCATACCATTTTGGAAACTAGACCCCTTGAGGAACGTAACAAGGGGTACAGTGAGCATTTGCCCCCCACTGGTGTCTGACAGATCTTTGGAACAGTGGGCTGTACAAGTTTTCATTTTCACGGACCACTGTTCCAAAGATCCGTCAGACACCTGTGGGGGGTAAATTCTCACTGCACCCCTCATTACATTCCGTGAGGGGTGTAGTTTCCGAAATGGGGTCACATGTGGGGTTTTGTTTTTTTTGCGTTTGTCAAAACTGCTGTAACAATCAGCCACCCCTGTGCAAATCACCTCAAATGTACATGGTGCGCTCTCCCTTCTGGGCCTTGTTGTGCGCCCCCAGAGCCCTTTGCGCTCACATATGGGGTATCTCTGTAGTCGGGAGAAATTACGTTACAAATTTTGGGGGGCTTTTTTCCCTTTTACCTCTTGTGAAAATGTAAAGTATAGGGCAACATCAGCATGTTAGTGTAAAAAATAAAAAAAATTTACACTAACATTCTGGTGTAGACCCCAACATTTCCTTTTCATGAAGGGTTAAAGAAGAAAAAGCCCCCCAAACCTTGTAACACAATTTCTCCCGAGTACAGCGATACCCCATATGTGGCCCTAAACTGTTGCCCTGAAATACGACAGGGCTCCAAAGTGAGAGAGCGCCATGTGCATTTGAGGCCTAAATTAGGGATTTGCATAGGGGTGGACATAGGGGTATTCTACGCCAGTGATTCCCAAACAGGGTGCCTCCAGCTGTTGCAAAACTCCCAGCATGCGTGGACAGTCAACGGCTGTCCGACAATACTGGGAGTTGTTGTTTTTCAACAGCTGGAGGCTCTGCTTTGGAAACAGTGGTGTACCGGACGTTCTTATTGGGGGAGGGGGGCTGTGTAGGGGTATGTGTATATGTAGTGTTTTTAACTTTTTATTTTATTTTGTGTTAGTGTAGTGTAGTGTTTTTAGGGTACAGTCACATGGGCGGGGGGTTACAGCGAGTTTCCCAGCGCAAAATTTGCTGCATCTCAAGATGCGAGAAACCCACTGTAAAAGCCTTGCCCATGTGAATGTACCCTGTACATTCACGGGAGTGGCGGGGGGGGGGGGGGGCGGGGGGTTGTACCAGCTGTTGCAAAACCACAACTCCCAGCATGCATGGTCTGTTAGTGCATGCTGGGAGTCATAGTTTTGCAACAGCTGGAGGCACACAGGTTAGGAAACACTGAGTTAGAAACAGACAATGTTTCCCAACCAGTGTGTCTCCAGTTGTTGCAAAACTACAACTCCCAGCATGCCCAGACAGCTGAAGGGCATGCTGGGAGTTGTAGTTCGGCAACATCTGAAGGGCCAGATGTTGCTGAACTAAAACTCCCAGCATGCCTGGACAGTCAGTGCATGCTGGGAGTTGTAGTTTTGCAACAGCTGGAAGAGCACAGATTGGAGACCATTATACAATGGTCTCCAAACTGGGGCCCTCCAGATGTTGCAAAACTACAACTCCCAGCATGCCCAGACAGCCAAATGCTGTCTAGGTATGCTGGGAGTTGTAGTTTTCAGACTCCTAGAAGCAGCAGTGAAGATCTTCACTGCTGCCTCTGAGGACTACATACTTACCCGTCGCTGCTCGTCCACGTGGCCGGTCCTGCCGCTGCTCCTCGGTCCCGCTGCTGCTCCAGGCAAGTCCGCCGGTCCCCGCGTGTTCCCCCCGAATGCCGCAGGTCCCCGCGAGCCCCTGCAGCCTTCGTCCCCCGTTCTGCCCGACTTCCAGTGGCGGGAAGTGCGGGGGATCTGAACTTTCACCCCAGATCACTGTGATTGGTCCACAGGGACCAATCACAGTGATCGCCGACCAGGACCATCAATGGATGGTCCTGGGGGGTGAAGCAGAAGTTGTCCCCTGCTGGAAACAGCGGGACTTCTGCCAGTTAACCCGTGCGATGCTGCGCATCGCCGGGTTAACTGAATGTCATTTATAAACGCCGGGATGTGCGAACGCACTGCACAACCCGGCGTTTATATATGACATTCTGCGGTAAGGGGTTAAGGTCAACTTTTCCTCTGCACAGATTTTGATAAATCTCCCCAATTGTTTTGGACCCAGGAGCTTTCAGTTAAATCTTTTACTAGAACATCCACATGCTTTCAAGGACACTGAAGGAAACACTGGCATGTATACAATGTGCAGAGCATTTCGCTGAGGTGTAGAACTGCCCCATTACTGCTCTCTGATGGAGACTATTAATGTGCTGACACAGTGCTGAGCAGCACTTACAATCTATGCATTAGTCCACAACATGCTAAGGTATATTCCAACCTGGTAAACTGGAGAACACTGTCTCACAGCCGGAACATTTATTTAAATGGAATATCCTTAATTGTGCATAAAATGGGGCAAATAGTATGCGTGCAAAGGACTACATAAACTTATATGGTCATATTCATATAACATGATACACCTACAGGAATATGGGTGCACTACTGTGGTTGATGTATACAATGACATTGGCTATCCCTCAACACTGAAGTTAAAATTGAGACATTCGCCTGTTTATCCTTGTATGAAGGACATACCAGAGCCCGCACACCAACGCCAAAGTTTCTCAAAATGGCGCGGGACCAAACGCTAATCCTACCTGTGCATGATAAGCAAAACAGTGGCCACTAATTGCCCACTTGCCCCTGTTTTGCTTATCACACACAGGTAGGTTTAGCGTTAGGTCCCGCGCCATTTGAGAAACCTTGGCGTTGGTGTGCGGGCTCTGGTATGTCCTTCATATAAGGATAAACAGGTAAATGTCTCAATTTTAACATCGGTGTTGAGGGATAGCCAATGTCATTGTATACATCTACCAAAGTAGTGCACCTATATTCCCGTATTGTATTATTCTAATTGTTACACATCCACACCTTCTATCTGGTGTAGGATTCTATTGTGGCACTTGTAGTCCGCTGCAGGCATCCTCCATTGTATGCATTTTTATGCTGGGGATCGCCCCTAGCAATGGACTACAAGGGCAGGATCTGCTTCCCCAGTATAAATGCACAACCGCATTTGGGGTTGAGCCCCTCCAGCCATTTGAGACCATATTTTTTTGTTGTTTGTTTAACATGATACACCTATAAATAATAAAAAGGAGAATGTTAGCCCCCAAATGTTGTAAAAATAATCTTTAAAAATTATCTTTATGAAATTCTAACAACCAAAACATACAAACAACAAAACAAAAACATACAACAAAAAGGAGGCAGCATGTAATGAATATCCAAATAGGTCAATAGGTGCCATTATACAACTACTGTACTATATATATAAAGTTCCTACAAAATACACCTAAATGTTGGTATAGCAGAGTAAGTATACATGTAAAAAAAAAAATCAACAGCATCTATAAAATACAATGCCACTCACACAAATAATGGGTTTACATTACATTTGTGATCTACATTTAACATAAATGCTGGAAGATCACCTACTGTAAATGCTAATCTTGTTGATAGAGATCCAGAAGCCAGACGGAGGCTTAAAGGGGTACTCCGGTGGAAAACTTTTTTTTTTTTTTTAAATCAACTGGTGCCAGAAAGTTAAACAGATTTGTAAATCACTTTTATTCAAAAATCTTACTCCTTCCAGTACTTATCAGCTACTATATGCTCCAGAGACTCGTGTCATCAGAGAGCACTTAGACAGAATAGAACAACCTTAACTTCAGAAGCTCAAAAGTACTGAAAGGATTAAGATTTTTTTAATAGAAGTAATTTACAAATCTGTTTAACTTTCTGGAGCCAGTTGATATATATAAAAACGTTTTTTCCTGGATAACCCCTTTAAATGCTTTCTTGTGAGTGAAATGTTTCTTATTAAATGTTGTGTGTCCAAAGGGAGAACAAAACAGGTAATATAGTGCTAACATTATATCTACAATATGCTTGTCTTTGAAACTATAGTACACATGCTATATTACATCTTTTAATGGGTCTGTCATGTAAATATAGCATATAGTATAGTATATTTAGCTTATTTAAGGATCTCACCTGCTCAGGACCAATCATTTACTAAGGCAGAGGACTGAATAAAGGCAAAACAAGGCTCTGGTATATTGGAAAAAAGGACTGCCCAAACTAGACATGTAGGGGGTCTTTTATTAAGCCACATCAGCAGCGCAAATCCATAAAAGTAAAAAAAAAAAAAAAAAAAACTGCACAAAAATAACTGTTTGCTCATTTCTGCACAAAAATGTGTGACTTTCAAGGATTTGTACCACTCACACCAGGGTGGAAGGAAAATGGAAGGAAGGGGCTCAGTTTTGCATAGAGGGAGGTGTGCAGGGGCATGCCCTCCTCACAATGTGGCTTTAAGCATGCAACTGTTAATAAATACAGCAACCTAAAGTGGCGGAGCTTTACATACGTGCGGCGTACCAAAACACCAGAGAAGATAAATCTCGCTTTTAGTGTTACTTTTATCAGATTGTTACTATTATTAGTAGACAAATACAGTGGTCCCTCAACATACGATGGTAATCCGTTCCAAATGGACCATCGTTTGTTGAAACCATCGTATGTTGAGGGATCCGTGCAATGTTAAGTATATGACAGTGGTCTACAACCTGCGGACCTCCAGAGGTTGCAAAACTACAACACCCAGCATGCCTGGATAGCCAATGGCTGTCCGGGCATGCTGGGAGTTGTAGTTTTGCAAAATTTGGAGGTCCGCAGGTTGAAGACCACTGGTATTGGAGGTTATACTCACGTGTCCCCGCCGCTCCGGACCGTCACCACTGCCCTGGATGTCACCCTCCATCGCTGTCCCCGCGTCCCCGGGGTGTCCCCAACGCTCCGGCAAGGCCTCTGCTTCTCCGGCATCCTCACTCTCCGTCGCCGCTATCACGTCGCTACGCACGCCGCTCCTATTGGATGACGGGACGGCGTGCGCAGCGACGTGATGACGACGATGGAGGGGATCCTGAAGAGGACGCGCCGGAGCCCCGAGGACAGGTAAGTGATCGTCAGCAGACCACACGGGGCACCGTAAACGGCTATCCGGTGGCAGCTGAAACAGTCTGTGCTGCCGGATAGCCGTTTATTCGATGGCCCCGACATACAAAAGCATTGTATGTTGATGCTGCCTTCAACATGCGATAGCCTCTGAGAGGCCATCGTATGTTGAAATGATCGTATGTCGGGGCCATCGTAGGTCGGGGGATCACTGTAATAGGGGAACTGCATTAACTTTCAGCCTTGCTTATAACCTACATATCACATTATTACATCACACAGCCACTTTTAGCTAGTTCTGTTTGCCTGAATGGCACAATATTTCACGTGTTGTAAAATGCTGGGGGCTTCATGTACAGGGGATAAAATCTGAATAAGGTGCGCTATGAGAACATAAAGACTGGGGTGGGTCAGGATATGGATAGTATGTTCTTCCTTGTTTTGAGAGATTTTCCCAAATTACTAGATCTCAATGAAAATACACTTCAGTGCTATCAATACTCAAATGGAGTTATTGGGGGAGATTTATCAAAACCTGTGCAGAAGAAGAGGGGTGCAGTTGCCCATAGCAACCAATCAGCTCACTTCTTTCATTTTAAAAGTGGCCTGGGAAAAATTTAAGAAGCAATCTGATTAGTTGCTATGGGCAACTGGACAACTTTACCTCTGAACAGGTTTTGATAAATCTCCCCCATTGTGTATATTCACACTATGACATCGATGCAAGACTAGAGATTACCAGAGTTCATGCATGCCGCAGAGTTCATTCATGTTACGTTCCGAGTTCTATGGGCTCATTATTAGGCTATGTTCACATATGAAATGTGCCCGCATTTGGGAAACATATCAGCAGAATGGTATGTAGCCTGTGCTTTTGATTCCCAAAAAATATCAGTATATGCTCAGAAATGGACCTAATATACTAACTATTGGACTATGTTTTCTCCATTAAACTCAGTGGATCTGGAATCTGTATGTTGCAGTATATGTAGGCATACCATTCTGCTGGTATGCTGACATATACCACAAATGTAGTGTAATTTTAGATCTCAACATAACCTTACATATCCAGTATCCAAGTATTTAATAGGGTCATGTGCATGAGATCATAGGTGCAAACAGAACAGAACATAACAGACTTTATAACCAAAGGTTGTTATGAATTAGTAATAATCTAGTGTAATCTTATATGTGAATAATATGATTAGTCAAAATTAGCAAACGGGAAAAAGGGCTGCATGTACTTTTATGCTTTGTGTGGTTTTTATATCATGTAACACTTTTATGTTTATATCACCACCAGTGCTGTACAAATAACCATGAAAGAACATGGCTTAAGTGATACATTTGTTTTACAAAGTAACAAACAAATGGTTTGTGGGTTCTGGCTCTAAAGATACCTTCTTCCTTGAAAAGCTGTTTAACAACAGTATAAAAATACAGTATGATGTTGAAACCAACAAATCAGTTTCTTAAGGTGCCCATACACATAGTAACAGGGCCAGCCAAACCCACAGATTTCTTCTGGATCAGCCAACTAACTATTTTGAAAGGCAGATGCTAGGAGAAAGAAGCATTTTATCATGCCTGATGCTTTGTTTTATTGACTGCCAGGTGCATGTTATTTCCCCTCTCTACTGACAATACACGCATGCTCGGTTGAGTCAAGATGAATAGCTGTTGGCCACCATTTGTTAGATGACTACTGAAGGTGAATGGTCACTTTAGGTTACAGGCATGCCGCAGTTGTTCTACTATTTTGTAGCCTTTGCTTTGTTTCTGGAGCTAGAGAGGTGTTTTTATACATGGCATGAGTTAAAAATGATTATGTAGGTGCATAGATCTACATAGGAGATGGCAACACAACACAGTAGATTATTTATGTCAAGACAATATTGAAAAGTTACTATATTACTATATGTAATGGACTCTATGGGGGAGATTTATCAAAAACTGTGCAGAGAAAAAATTGCCCAGTTGCCTATAGCAACCAATCAAATTCCTTCTTTCACTTTTCAGAGGCCTTTTTCAAAAATGAAAGAAGTGATCTGATTGGTTGCTATGGGCAACTCAGCAACTTTTCCTCTAGACGGGTTTTGATAAATCTCCCCCTACGTTGTTATATATTGTATACATACTTCAGTATACTAAGTTTAATAGTTAATAAACCTATTGAGCTAGTCCCAATTCTAGTTTTCATATTTCAGCACTGAGGGGTGTAGAATTCCAAATTCAGCTATAGGCTGACATTCAGGGTCACTACAAGGCAAAAATACTGAACTTGTTTAGTGGATTACTTCAATATGTAGGCTTTAAAATGACTACATTGAGAGTATCCAGTATATTACTGATAACTATTGAACTAGTTCAGGAAAAAAATAGTTTTTTCTGTGTTTGTTTGATATGCTTGTTTCAAATTATGTACAGTGGTCCCTCAACATACGATGGTAATCCGTTCCAAATGAACCATCGTTTGTTGAAACCATTGTATGTTGAGGGATCCGTGCAATGTAAAGTATAGGAAGCTGTACTCACCTGTCCCAGCCGCTCCGGACCTGTCACCGCTACCCTGGATGTCACCCTCCATCGCTGTCGCCGCGTTCCCGGGGTGTCCCCGCCACTCCGGACGTCTCTGCTTCCCGAGGATCCTCGCTCTCCGTCGCTGCCATCACGTCACTACGCACGCCGCTCCTATTGGATGACGGGATGGCGTGTGTGGCGACGGGATGACGACAAAGGAGAGCGCCAGCGATGCAGGGGATCCCGAAGAGAAGCTCCGGAGCCCCAAGGACAGGTAGGAGACCATTACGGAGCACACGGGGCACCGTAAACGGCTATCCGACGGCAGCTGAAGCAGTCTGCGCTGCCGGATAGCCGTTTATGCAATGGCCCCGACATACAAAAGCATCGTATGTTGATGCTGCCTTCAACATGCGATGGCCTCTGAGAGAAATTATCGTATGTCGGGGCCATCGTGGGTCAGGGGGGTCACTGTACATTTTTACATAGTCCCCACACTGTCCATATGCTACATAATTCATTGGCATCTATCTATTCCATTTCACATTGCATAGTGTTCTGCAGTCAGGACACAATAAAATCCCTTGATCAGTACACTACATGGGTCCTCATACGCCTCATACACCTCTCTTAGCTTAATCTTCTGTATGCATTAAACCTTACCTCATCTTATTTAATTTACAGTCTCAGTTTACCCATATGCTAATATTAAGGTGTCTACATAAACCTTCCAGCACATTTTGTTTCCTCATATAGATAATGTATCTTCTTATATCAGCACTTACACAGGATTATGGCATGGAGGAAATGGCTTATTGATTTAGACTCTGCAAAAGCAGAAATACAAGTTGTCAGATACAAATATACATTTGGGTGAAACAGAAACAAATGTATCACATTAAAGCAATTGCATTTTGAGAAGTTAGGCAACTATTAAGTCATGTATTTAAATAAGATCCATAAATGTGAAATATGTTGGTATTTGCACGCACAGTCCGATAGAAAAATGTCTCGCTTGCAACTTCTGTTGAGTACATTAATCTTACGTGTCCAGGGGAGGGCTGTAAAATTGCAATGTTCTGGCAGATTCTCAGGCATAAGTAGGGTTAATTAATGTGGTAGAGGACAAATATATAAGGAGGTTTTTAAAGATGGCCAACTTAAGACTGTTAGCGCATTTACTAGGTCCATGAAATCGCTTGGCAGCTAATATCATCAGTTAAATATTTAATACACAGTATGAGGATGTTGCACTTCTTTATACAGACTTGGTATAGTACTATTACCCATTCTTTAATCTGGCAATGCTTGCTTCCGGGTAAGCTTTAATGATAGCGGAAATTTGTCAATATCAGACTCCTTAAAAAAATACTTTTTAAAGAGCTTAAAGGGGTAGCCTGCCAGAAAACCTCTTATCCCCAGAAGGACCCCCCTGTAATCAAATAACATCCTGCTGCTGGGGACCCCTGCGATCTTCAGGCCGGCAGCGGTGGCATCTGGAATATGGAAGCCTGGAGCTTCTGTGTTTGTGATGTCACGCCACGCCCCCTCCATTCATGTCTGTGAGAGGGGGCGTGATGGCTACTACGTAGCTGTCACGCCTGATCCCATAGACATGAATGGAGGGGAGGTGGCGGCTGTAGTCGCTAGTCATCCAGCATGGGCCAGAGTTCACTCCATGTACCGGATGACTGGGGCGCCACAGCGGAGATCGTGGGGGTCCCCAGAAGCGGGACCCCTGCGATGAGACATCTTATTCCCGTGGAGTACCCCTTTAACCAGTCACTAAAATGTCTCAAAGCTATGGGTTTACCACACTAGTATTCAAAGAAAGCAATCCTGTGTAAGATGAATACATTATATGCATAAATATATCTCTTGTCCTTATATTATATATTATATGGCACACTAGATGGATTAACACAAATACAAGCATCTTTTTTTTTCTTTCTAAAATACGTCATACTGAAAAAAAAATCTGGACCTTTAATGAATTCTGGAATCTTGAGCGGAATTTTGGGAAATGATTACATTTTGGAGGGGTGATTAGAACTACAGAATCAAGGAAAACACAATGTTTGGGAAGCAAAATGTTGAATATCAACTTAAAAGGAATATGGAATTTGGATGACATCCTGAGGCCTGGAAGGGGTGGTGGAATTTAAACACAATGGTTTCTGAACTCTTTTGGCAGTAGTAGTGTAAAACCTGATTTAACAATTACTACATAATATTCTTGCAAATGATTTCCACATCATTTTGAATTTTCTCCTTTGAATTCACAGCAATGCGATATTCTTCACTGGCGAGAGAAAAAGGTTAGCCTCTGTATTCTTTCATAGTAACATAACATAGTTTGTATGGCTGGAAAAAGACATCCCCTTTAGCCTATTATCCAGCAATGTTGACCCCGATGTTGATCATGATGTAGTAGGTAAAAAAAAAATCTCAACCCCAAATATGGCAAATGGCACAAACCCCTGGAGCAATGTCCTACCTCCAGTAGTATAGTAACCATAGCTTGTATTATTATTATTATTATTATACCATTAATACATCCTCTGGCATAGATTTCCAATAGCCCTAACACTGCCTAAGAGCCTGTATAACACTGTGGTGGTAGCTAAGTCTTGCTTAACCCCTTAAAGGACAACTGTAGTGCAAGACTTTTATATTTTGCTGTGCCAGGGCCTCGAAAATAAACAAAATAAACTTTAACATACGGTCCTACGTACCCCAGTTGGTCCGGCACAGGCCTCACGGTCCAGCGGTGATAACCTCATTCAATTTCCTGGGGACGTGGGAACGCAGCAGAGTCGTTGGCATATCACCGGCCGCAGCGATGTCCCGCCCCGGCCGGTAATAGGCTGAGCGCACTGTCATGTAAGGAGCTCTGGCCAGCTACTTACATGACAGTGCACTCAGCCTATCACCGGCTGGGGTGGGACATCACTGCGGTCAGTGATACGCTGACGGCTCTGAGGCGTCCCCGTCCCCAGGAAGTTGAATGAGGTTAGCATTGCTGGACCGTGAGGCCTGTGCAAGACCAACATGGGCACGTAGGAAGTTATGTTAAAGTTTATTTTGTTTATTTTTTAGGTCCAGTCACAGCAATATATAAAAGTCTTGCACTACAGTTGTCCTTTAAGGACTGGGCCATTTTTCATTTTTGCACTTTAGTTATTTTCTCCTCACCTTCTAAAAATCATAACACTTTCAATTTGGCACCTACAGACCCATATGTTTTTTTTTTTTTTTTGTGCCACCAATTTCACTTTGTAATGACATCAATCATTTCACCACAAAATCTACGGGAAAACCAGAAAAAAAAATATTTGTGGGGCAAAATTGAAAAAAATATGCCATTTTGTAAGTTTAGGGATTTCCGATTCTACACAGTGCACTTTTTGGTTAAAATGACACTATCTTTATTCTTTAGGTCCATACAGTTACAAGGATACCTAATTTAGATAGCTTTTATTTTATTTTACTACCTAAAAAAAATTATAACAACATGCACCAAAATTTGTATGTTTAAAATTGTCATCTTCTGACCCCTATAACTTTTTTTCCCCCACATACTGGGATGCGCCGTCATCTGAAGTTTTTATCAGTACCATTTTTGTTTTCATGGGACTTTTTGTTTGCTTTTTATACATTTTCTTTTAGGGTATACAAAGTGACCAGAAACATGCAATTTTGGTCTTTGGCATTTTTTTATGTAAACGCCATTGACCTTGCAGTTTAATTAACATTATATTTTTATAGTTTGGACATTTGTGCATGCCGCGATACCACCTATGTTTATTTTAATTATGTTACATATTTTTTATATGAAATTTGGGAAAAGGAGGGTGATTCAAACTTTTTATATGGAAGGGGTTAATGGGTGTTTTAACTTTTATTTAACTTTTTTTGTACACTTTTAGTCCCCTTAGGAGACTTTTAGGAGGAATCAGTAGATTCCTTATACAGATCAATGTAGTTCCATAGAACCACATTGATCTGTGTGCTCTGCGCTCGATTGATAAAGCCTGGTTCAGAAAGGGCTCTATCAATCACAGAGCCGGAGGAGAGGTCACCCCTTTGGCTACCTCCACAGTGGATTGGCCCCCACTGTCACGCTGCGACTGGTTAAAGGTCCCTTTAGACGCTGCTGTCAACTTTGACAGTGGTGATCTAAAGGGTTAATAGCTGCCCATGGCGATCGCCACATGTTGGCTATTAATGGCAGCCCCCAGCTACAAGAATCAGCTGGGGGCTGACTGGTATGGTGCGGGCTTGAGTCAGTAGGACAAGCCGGCTCGTCCTTAGACAGCAACCGGTTAAAACACACTGCACATGCATTAACAGATGCCTGCTTGTGTTCATATGTACACCAAAATTTCAGAAGGAGCAAGTGGTCGACTTTTTCAAAGCAGCAGTATGAGTAAGTTTTGTGACTGGAAAATTAAGAAATACATTTTTATAAGCCATTAACCCCTTAAGGACGCAGGACGTAAATGTACGTCCTGGTGAGGTGGTACTTAACGCACCAGGACGTACATTTACGTCCTAAGCATAACCGCGGGCATCGGAGCGATGCCCGTGTCATGCGCGGCTGATCCCGGCTGCTGATCGCAGCCAGGGACCCGCCGGCAATGGCCGACGCCCGCGATCTCGCGGGCGTCCGCCATTAACCCCTCAGGTGCCGGGATCAATACAGATCCCGGCATCTGCGACAGTTCGCGATTAAAATGAACGATCGGATCGCCCGCAGCGCTGCTGCGGGGATCCGATCATTCATAGCGCCGCACGGAGGTCCCCTCTCCTTCCTCCGTGCGGCTCCCGGCGTCTCCTGCTCTGGTCTGTGATCGAGCAGACCAGAGCAGGAGATGACCGATAATACTGATCTGTTCTATGTCCTATACATAGAACAGATCAGTATTAGCAATCATGGTATTGCTATGAATAGTCCCCTATGGGGACTATTCAAGTGTAAAAAAAAATGTAAAAAAATGTCAAAGTAAAAGTAAAAAAAAAGTGAAAAATCCCCTCCCCCAATAAAAAAGTAAAACGTCAGTTTTTTCCTATTTTACCCCCAAAAAGCGTAAAAAACATTTTTTATAGACATATTTGGTATCGCCGCGTGCGTAAATGTCCGAAGTATTAAAATAAAATGTTAATGATCCCGTACGGTGAACGGCGTGAACGAAAAAAAATTTAAAAAGTCCAAAATTCCTACTTTTTTAATACATTTTATTAAAAAAAAAATTATAAAAAATGTCTTAAAAGTTTTTTATATGCAAATGTGGTATCAAAAAAAAGTACAGATCATGGCGCAAAAAATGAGCCCCCATACCGCCGCTTATATGGAAAAATAAAAAAGTTATAGGTCATCAAAATAAAGGGATTATAAACGTACTAATTTGGTTAAAAAGTTTGTGATTTTTTTTAAGCGCAACAATAATATAAAAGTATATAATAATGGGTATCATTTTAATCGTATTGACACTCAGAATAAAGAACACATGTCATTTTTACCAGAAATTGTACGGCGTGAAACAAAACCTTCCAAAATTAGCAAAATTGCGTTTTTCGTTTTAATTTCCCCACAAAAATAGTGTTTTTTGGTTGCGCCATACATTTTATGATATAATGAGTGATGTCATTACAAAGTACAACTGGTCGCGCAAAAAACAAGCCCTCATACTAGTCTGTGGATGAAAATATAAAAGAGTTATGATTTTTAGAAGGCGAGGAGGAAAAAATGAAAACGTAAAAATTAAATTGTCTGAGTCCTTAAGGCCAAAATGGGCTGAGTCCTTAAGGGGTTAAAAAGTTACTTTGCGCAAAAGAAAACAAACCATCTACACTCTGCCTTTCCCAATTAGTATACCCTACCCCAAACCCCCCCCCCCCCCCCCAAAAAAAAAAAAAAAAAAAAAGGAAAAACAAAAGAATGACACACTTGAATGTGTGATTAGACAGGCTTTGTGCAAAAGTGACGCAAAAACTTTTATGTACTTTTTCACAACAATTAGTCAAGCTGCTTACGTTTAACTTGCAATGAAAGATTTTGCACTGCCAGAACAGAGGCAGAAGGTTCCTTCTGTGCTGCATAAACCAACAATACTTTTTGTGTGGTCCTACTCCTATCTGTGTTGTTCACTGTCCCTCACAGAGATCTTCTCCTAATACCTGCTGCGTCTAATATGGCTTTGGTGCATACGCTGCCAAAGTGGCTCTGAGATCACCCCTATACTGACGTGGGGAGAGCATGGCATGTGCTCCTTCTCCTTACTGCTGATGCCATTTAAGTATGTTTGTCTGAAACTTGCCACTGTATTCTGCGAACATGGAGCAGCTGTTTTAATTAACAAACAAAAAGCACATTGACCATATTTAAAGAATTTTTTTTATTACTTAAAGTGCACCAATCACCAAAAAATGTATGGACATGCATGGGTTTATTGGATGAACCCCTAAGAGGGCAGACAGAGTGATTTTAGTGTTCTCACTGCTGTTTGTAAGTCCCTGTGAGCTCCTTACATGGAGCACAGCAATTTTGCATTCCATTTTCAGTGGGCATGACCAGAGCTTGGCTTTTTGCCAAAAGTTCATACACACAGTAAAAAGCAAGGAAAGGGTTACACTGAGCACTACTGCTGCTGCTGCTGCTACTGTTAGGATGGGAGGGAAGTCTTGATTTACCTTGAATGGACAGTGCAGATCCTCTGGACACTTACAGATATAGGTACACAGTCTTTCTCTCTCACATGGTACACATGCTATGCCCCGCCCCCCTTCTTGCATTTCATCTTGCTGAGGCTGTTAGTAGAGGCATTTTTAAACCTTACAGACAGTGGACAGCTGATTTCAGGAAAATGAGGCACCTAGTGGGCAAACAATTTTTTTCTTCTTTTTCTCATATAAAGAGTAGTGATGAGCGGCTGGGGCCATATTCAAATTCACGATATTTCGCGAATATATTGATGAATATTCGTCTTATGTTCGCAAAATTTGCATAATTGCTATGTTTGTTCTCTTTTACTTTTTTTTCCCCCGTGTGAAAATTCGTAATCAAATTCACATAGTGTGCATGCACAATTATATCTTTCACCTAAACGAAGGGAGGGATCAGTGTCCAGTCTGGAAATGCCGATATTTGCGTAAATATTTGAATACATTTGCATAAAAAAGCATCATTACAAATATATATCACTATGTTCTAAATATTCACAGAATCACGAGGTGCCGATGTTCGTGGTAAAAATTAGCATTTTGAATATTCGCGCTCATCACTAGTGACGAGTAGTGATGTCGCGAACATAAAATTTTCGGTTCACGAACGGCGAACGCGAACTTCCGCAAACTGTTCGCGAACCGGCGAACCGGGCGAACCGCCATTGACTTCAATGGGCAGGCGAATTTTAAAACCCACAGGGACTCTTTCTGGCCACAATAGTGATTTAAAAGTTGTTTCAAGGGGATTAATACCTGGACTGTGGCGTGCTGGAGGGGGATCCATGGCAAAACTCCCATGGAAAATTACATAGTTGATGCAGAGTCTGGTTTTAATCCATAAAGGACCTATTATTCCTAAATTCTTTGGAATAACGTGCTTTAGCCCCCTTTAGGCAGCACATAGATTCCCCCATATTAGGCAGCACATAGTTAGAGCCCCCCTTTAGGCAGCACTGGTTTTATTTCACAGCCAAAAAAGGTATATTTTTTTTATTTGAACAACTGTCACACCAAATGTGATTTGCACTAGTGTGACAATGAGCAGAAAAGGTTGCCAGCAGAGTTCCCCTTTTAAGCAGAGGTCCCCAACCAGGGTGCCTCCAGCAGTTGCAAGACACACGGACTGAACTTATAGCCCTTTTAATACTGTAGTTAGTTGCTTGAAAGAACTTAAGTTTTACACTGGAGTACCCCTTTTAAACAGCGATCCCCTCCCAACCAGGGTGCCTACAGCTGTTGCAAGACACACAGACTGAACTTATAGCCCTTTTAATACTGTTAGTTGCTTGAAGGAACTTAAGTTTTACACTGGAGTGCCCCTTTTAAACAGCGGTCCCCTCCCAACCAGGGTGCCTCCAGCTATCGCTTTCCCTATTACAGCAGGAGCAGCTTCTCTGTCCCTCCACTTTCTAAGCCTGCAGCATGCCGAATGAAGGTAAAATGGCGTCCGTGCAGGAGGTAGGAGGGTCTGGAAGGGAGGAACTGCTGCTGATTGGCTGTAATGTGTCTGCTGACTCTGACTCACAGGGTCAAAGTTTACCGCAATGTTAAAGTATAGGGGGCGAATTGAACTTCACATATGTTTGCCTGGCGATGCGAACGCGAACATGCTAAGTTCGCCGGGAACTGTTCGCCGGCGAACAATTCGCGACATCTCTAGTGAAGAGTCCTTTTTGGTAAATTAACTGATTTACAAAAATGTTAGGTATCAAATAGATTACTACACATAGGAAAGTTGTTTAAAACTATACCAGTAACCATATAAAAGACAATTGGATGTAATTACTAGGTCTATAGGTCAGAACACAGAGTCCCTATGTGATGCCATCTCCTTCACTGGGCACCTCATCAATTTATGCATTATATGGATGACCATCAATGACCATCAATATTAAGGTCTTGTATATGGGCCTTGTAAAGCTATGTTAACATGGGTCAGATTTGCCTTAGGGAAATCCACAGAAATTCTAGAGTTTTTGCCACAGATTTGCCAGAAGATTTACATGCAAATAAGCCTTATTGTAATTCTATGAGACTAATCCAAGGCTTCCCATGTAGAATCTCTAGGAAAATGGACATGCATGTTCTTTTTCACTGGTATGGTGTAGATCCACTCAGATCCTCGCCCCTTGTTCCCGTGCTAGGACTGGAGGGTGGCTTGCCCTTCCGAAAACAAACAGTGATACAGGAAAGTATCCAGCACCAGGAAGGCAGGTAAAACTTGTCTTTATTTAGGCATCAATAAAATAGGATACACCAAAACATAGTAGCCTACGCATTTCGGGCTGTAGTGCCCTTAGTCACGGCATGGCTACAGCCCGAAATGCGTGGGCTACTACGTTCCAGTGCATCCTATTTTACTGATGCTTAAATAAAGACAAGTTTTACCTGCCTTCCTGGTGCTCGATACTTTCCTGTATCGCTGCATGTTCTTTTTCCCCAAAACTATGTAAATGTACCCCATTAACTTGCATTACATGTATGAATATAGCCCAATACTACATTTCCTCTAAAAATAAAATGATACCTCTCCACTTCTCTGGTTGCTGCAAAGAACACTTGATGACAACACAAGGGGGAAATCCAACAATCCAATGCAATAAAAAAAGCCATAAAACTTTATTCCATCCAGATTTGGCTGCAAACATGTGACGCTGTTCAAGGGTATGCTCTTTTTACACAAGTTCAATTTATAATGCTGAGGTAGGGATGTGGCTTCACTAATAGCCCACCCAATTTATTAGCCTCAATATCAATCAGGTGGGTAGACAGGATGTCAATGCAGCACAATAAAAAATACATAAAAAAACAATACAGATATATGTGGACATTGCAATACAAATACTGACTACAAATCCAACAGGAGAATGCAACAGAATAACTATTATCTAATAAATAATTGATGAACTATCCAAGATAGACGACAAATTCAATGAGCACAAGGGCAAGCTTGAATTTAAAGCTAAAAATACACAGGCATTTACAGAGTCTCTCTATTGCACAAGCATGCCTCCCTAAGGCTAAGTTTCCACTTGTTTTTTGTCTGGCAGTTTTTGGATATCTACCACTGCAGTTTTTGAGCCAAAGCCAGAAATGTATTCAAAAGGAATGGGAAATATAAAGGAAGGACTTATACTTCTCCTCCCTTATGGATCCACTTCTGACTTTGGCTCAAAAACTACAAGAAAAACAAAAGTACAAACTTAACCAAATACAGCCCCTAAATGACTTTAGTACTCTTTCTTTGCCAAAAAAGAACAAAAACTCTATAATAACAATTTTTAATATACTTGCTGTTCTTCCTATAAAAAAAAACCTGGTTGAAAATAGTGCGAATTGTGCTATAAATTACATATTTTCTATTGCAATTAATGAAGGTTTTAATGTGGCTCCATCATTATGGGAATTTTTAATAGGGCAGGTTTTAGATCCATATTGACAAAACAGTGCATCTCATTCCACCTTAAGGCTAAGTTTCCACTTTTTTTCCTGGCAGTTTTTGGAATACTGCCACTGCAGTGTTTGAGTCAAAGCCAGAAATGTATTCAAAAGGAATAGGACATATAAAGGAAGGACATATACTTCTTCTCCCTTATGGATCCACATCTGACTGTGGCTCAAAAACTGCAGTGGCAGTATTCCAAAGGAAAAAAACAGCTTTTGGGATGGTGCAAAGGTGGAAACAATATTGACAACAGTCAGTGACCCCTGGTTTTTGCTACTACATTACATTTAGCTGCAAGAAAAGCTTGCTGTTTATCACCCTGATTTTATGTAGGTAACATTGAAATATTTGCCTCATATTTATAAACTGCTTGCTGTATTAGGTAGAGAATTTTAAATTTTAGATTTGTGGCATATTTTCCTATTGGAATTTTTTTTTATTATTATTATTATTATTATTATTACTTTAGATTACTTTTACATTCATTTAAAAGCTGCTCAATATTATTAATCTGTTGTTCCAAATGGGATAAGTGCATGTTACTTTCGCTCTAAGGTATTCTCATTCTCCCTTAGGGATGGCTTGTATTGTATGACTGGAGTGGCAGCTGTTAGCCTGCAACATTGTATTTCTGGAAGAAGGTTTCCTGTCTAAATCTATGTCAACTCTCTTGTTATCAGAATCACCTTTAAAAAAATAAAATAAAATGGTAGTCATTACACTTATGCAATAGCCTATATATGAAGGGCAGATTTAATGCATTGTCACCAATATAGTGCATAAATGGAGGTATGGGCGTTTCATCACAGCCCCAGACAAGCAAGAGGTAGTAGATGAAATGCCCATACAAAACAATGTGATTTCTAAAGAGATTAAAATCTATCGAGAGGTTTGTTTTCTCCCACCATCACATATACAGGGGTGCCAGGGTGAGAGAGAAACAAATAAAACAAATACATTCCTTGTGTCATTCCCTTGTATCCTGGAAGACTTATAAAAGGGACTGAATTTTACTTAAGGTAACAAATGAATGTGACAATACATTGGAAAACTGTAAATACCTTTTGTTTTATAATATAAATAAATAAATAAAATAAAAAATATAAATGAGCAGTTATTTTACTCAGCATATGACTTTAAGCTGTTTCTAGATATATACTTTAAGGTTCTTTAAATAACCATTTGTTGCCATGTTTACAAATTTTGGTTGTTGAAAATATTTGACATGAATAAAGCGGTGATATCCAGTTTATTTCAGTTTCCCCTGAAAGTTTCGATTTGAGTGGATCATTGCCTGATACAGATTATGACAAACCACCGAGATTGTTTCTATTATGGTCATTCTTTCTTTAGAACAAAGACAAATCAGACAAATGCTATGTCTTGTTTTCTGTATTGATAAAATGAGTTGGGTTAAATTCAGCAAGCACAGCAGGCTTCATCAGATCGCCACTCCCCCTATCCTGGGAGAATTACTTTGTTCAGCATAAATTTTTAATTTATTATGGCGTTTCAAGGAGACGTACAGTAGAAATAACTCTGATAGATAAAAAATGCAAACCATTTGGAACGGAGTCTACAAGAAGCCTAAAAGCATCTATGAAGGCGTGACCTTGGTAGGCAGGAAATGTGCCTTAAATAGTTACAAGCCATTTGGGGTTCAGCTGACTTTGCACTTAGACTACTTTATGTTTCAGACTATTTTTTGTTAATATTTATCTGTGCAGTGAACATTGCTTAATTCTTTGACTATGAAAGTATCAAGGGTTAGAGGTGCCTTAATATCCAGCTCTTAACCACATTCTAGATTGCCATACAGTGCAGTGTAATGAGCGATATCTATTTCTTGCTATTCCTAGCAACAGGCTACAGAGGCTGCAAAAGTGGCTAGTCAGCTGTTTTTAACATCCCAAAGCAGAGAGAGAGAGAGAGAGAGAGAGAGAGAGAGAGAGAGAGAGAGAGAGAAAGAGAGAGAGAGATAGAGAAAGAGAGAGTGAGACAGAGAGAAAGAGAGAGAGGAAGAGAGAGATAGAGAAAGAGAGAGAGGAAGAGAGAGAGAAAGAGAGAGAGGAAGAGAGAGAGAAAGAGAGAGAGGAAGAGAGAGAGAAAGAGAGAGAGAAAGAGAGAGAGAGAAAGAGAGAGAAAGAGAGAGAGGAAGAGAGAAAGAGAGAGAGAGAGAGAGAGAGAAAGAGAGAGAGGAAGATGAAGAGAAAGAGAGAGAGAGAAAGAGAGAGAGAGAGAACTAAATAGATACCATCAATTATCTTAAAGACTGTTTCGTTTCAAAATTAAATAGTCTTTATTGAATATGTCCTACCAGTTTCTAATGTAGCCTGCAAAGCTAATCTGACAACCACCCTTTCATAAAATTAGGACAAAGACTATTTAGTTAATTCCATGAAAAGAAATTAGGTGTCATAAAGGCCATGAATGCCTTTTGAGCTGTTAAAGTACAGGAATGAAGCCATGCTGATACATGAGAGCTAGTGAAGACAGCAGTAAAATCTATTGTGAAAATGATAGACACTTTGATTGGCAGGTTTGACAGGTTTGGCACTGTGTCGTAGCTTAATTTTATGATGGAAATCACAATCATTTTAAAATATGAGAATCTAGCCAAATGAGTTATTTTGCAGAACAATCTGTACAACTTTGTGGAACACAAAGTATAGAATAACTTTTATAAATTGGTGGTGTTTTTTTTAGGTTTGTGGAGGCAATAAATTGTTTTCGCGAGTATATATTTAGAGAGCCATTACTATTTTTTTTATTTTTTCATCAACGTATGAGGTTATTTGTCGGACATAGAACTTTTTGAGTAAAGGGAACCTGTCAGTAGGTTTGAGCACCATTAGCCACCACCATATGGTAAAATAACAGTGTAAATATGTTTACAAAGATGTCTTTACATAATCTGACAAATGAACCATAACCTAGAAAACAACTTTGAATCAGTAAGGTAAGTCTACTCTCTAAACACATACTTTTACCCCGTGCACTGTCATTTTAAGCATGTGTTGGAGGATGTGTTAAAGGATTTGACTCTCTGACCTTTCTGCATTGTGATTATCCCCACATGACTCTGCTGAGTTTATTTCAGTGTTCACAAGTTTAAAGGTTTTTCTAAAATATGATTTATCTGTCCCAGAAAATTTGTTTTAAAACTCTTTCACCATTTGGGTTTTTTATTTACCCACTCCCCAATCTATAACTTCATGGTGTGGTTCAGGAGTTGATTTAAGTATATCACATGCAAGCAATGGCAGAGAATACACTACTGTACAGAACTGTGGTCACTATGAAGACTCCTTTTCCTTGTTATTTGACTCCATTGGATTGTTTAACTACTTAACAGTAGCTCTCATCATTTGTGGGAAAATAATGTCAAAAAAGCTGATGAGAATGGTGAGGAGTCTTTGGTTGGGTCTCCTGGGGTTTTCTCTAAAAGTATTCTTTGAACTGGCTGATCAGCATAAGTGATAATGCAGTCAGACCCTTCCCGACACATCTAGGTGCATGCTGATGCTGCATTTCTCAAATAATACAGACACATGAGAATGAAACATAATAATACATAAAGAACATGTGGTGCCACAGGGGTTAAAGATACACTTGCCAATTTGTGATGCCAGGGCACTGTTAGCCTATGCACGGTCCGAGGTGGAGACAGCTTCTCCTGGGCCAGACACTGATGTCGAGTTATGGATAAATGTATTTTACTGAACAGGTGTAGATGGTACAACACACAGTACAGAGTAGAGTAGAAGGGATGCAGTGTAACACTTGGGAGCCCTGTTTCCTTGCTGGGACATTTCACCTACTTGAATTGTATAGACTTGAGATTCGGACTTGAAGATATCCAATGCTGACTAGGGTTCTGACAGGGTCCAATTACTAACACCCTCAGGGTTTGGCTCACCAATGTATGGGGAACTCTTGCAGAATGGTGGGGCTCACCTAATTATTATTGCATCTTCTCCTTAACCCCTTAAGCATGCAGGGCGTAGCAGTACGTCACGGTTCTCTAGTCCTTAAGGACTGAGGGCATACCTGTACGCCCTGATCCCGCTAACTGCGTTTAAACCATTCTCACAAGCGGAAAACAGGTTAAACCCTGTGGGTCCAGGTTGCTACAGGCAGCCAGGACCCATGGCTAATGACGGGCACCGCCGATCGGGGCGATGCCCGGCATTAACCCTTTAGATGCCACGATCAAAGTTGATCACAGCATCTAAATTGAAAGTGAAAATATCCCAGCAGCTCAGCGGAGCTGATCGGGACTATGGAGACAGAATCACGATGCCCTGATCAGCTTACTGGACGACGGGAGCGCCCTCACCTGCCTCCTTGTTGTCCGATCAGTGATCTGCTGCTCCATGCTTGCTCCATCTACTGCTATGCGGTAGCATTGAACAGTGTATGCAATCAAAAGATTGCATGGTATAGCCCCCTAAGGGGGCTATAAAAAAAAGTAAAAAGTGGTAAAAAAAAATAAGAGAATAAATGTGAATAAGCCCCCCCCCAATAACCTAATAAAAATTTTAATCACTTCCCCTTTCCCAATTTTTTAAATAAAATGATGTAATAAAAAAAATCATATGTGGTACCGCCGCATGCGTGAATGTTGAAACTATTACAATATAAAGCTAAACCGCACAGTCAATGGCGTACACGTAAAAAAATACCAAAGTCCAAAATTGGGAATTTTTGGTCACTTCATATATCATAAAAATATTAATAAAAAGCGATCAAAAAGTCAGATCAAAACAAAAATGGTACTGATGAACACTAGAGACCACGGCACAATAAATAAGCCCTCATATGTGGAAAAATAAAAAAAGTTATAGGGGTCAGAAAATGACAATTTTAAACATACAAATTTTGGTGCATGTAGTTATAATCATTTTTAAAGTAGTAAAATAAATAAAACCTACATAAATTGGGTATCCCTGTAACCGTATGGACGTACAGAATAAAGATAATGGGCCTCATTTACTAACAGTTTCGGGTTTTTACTAGTCGGAAAAGTTGTTTCAGACTTGCAGGATTCCTCTCTATTTACTATTGGGAAAAGTCGGGAACATTTTCTCATCAACTTTTTCTATGTGGATATATCCAGCCATTTATCCACAGGATTTTCTGTGAATTCAATAGTAAATTGGTTGCGTTGTGAAACCACGCCCCTTTTTGGGTCGGTCACACCCCCTTTGCGACAAACCACGCCCCTTTTTCGGCTTTTCACAGTGCAATGTCGGGTTTGTTGGATTTTCCAGGCGCAGACATGTCTCAGACACTCTGCGCCAAAATAACCGGACAAAAACTGGTCGGTTTCAGCTTAGTAAATGAGGCCCAATGTGTAATTTTTACCAAAAGTGCCCTCCATAGAAACGGAAGCCCTAAAAATTTTAAAAATGGCGTTTTTTCTTTTCAAATCACGCCACAAAAAGATTTTTCGTTTTCACTGCAGATTATGTTATAAAATAAGTAATGTCAGGTTATGATTTTTAGAAGATGAGGAGGAAAAAAGGAAAGTGCAAAAACTAAGATTTTTTGAGTCCTTAAGGTGAAAATGAGTCCTTAAAGGGTTAAAGGAACAGTGCATATACAATACAAAGAATACAGTGAATATAATAAAGTGCATGAACATGATAAACAATGCAACAGTGGGCCCAACACAAGAGCAGCAGGCCTACCCGAGGAAATTCGTAGCCCACTGGACAGACTTTGGTGCTCGGACACCACAAACATTTCACATAATGACCTGCTTTAGGACAATTCCCACTAGTATTATGTATTAGCCATGTATCTATAAAAAATAAAAATAAAAACACAGAAAAATATTATTTATTGACATTCATTTTTAATTATGGCTTGTATGCTTTGTGTATTATGTTTTTCCTGATAAGTTGAAAATTGAAAAATGATCTTTATTAAGTGTTGATAAGTTGTTGACTATCTTTGTCAGCCCCATAGAGTTCAATAGAGCTGCATCGCATGTGTCCGACCCGAACTCTATTCAATCTGAGTGGTACCACCATTCTTATGATCGGTGGAATCCCAGTGGTCTTACAACCACTGATCAGAAACTCATCATCTGTGGACAGGTGTTTATGGGTCTACCTCATCCAAGGATTGCCTACTGTAGGTAAGTGGATACCAACTGATCAGTAAGTTATGGGATATCCTGGCAGTATGCATAAAAGTTTCCCTGTCACTTTAACTCCTTAGTGCATCATGACATAAATTGGGTATGGCCATAATTGTACTAATGCGCAAAATATAAAAATACTAAATAACTATTGTTTTACATATTTTTTTTAATTAAAATTATTTTATTAATATTATTATTCTATACAGTGGTCCCTGTACAATGGTAATCCATTCCAAATGAGCCATCGTTTGTTGAAACCATCGTATGTTGAGGGATCCGGGATATGAAAAGAATAGGAAGTCATACTCACCTGTCCCTGCCGCTCTGGACCCGTCACCGCTCGTCACCGCTGCCCTGGATGTCGCCCTCCATCGTTGTTGCCGCGTCCCCGGGGTGTCCCCGACGCTCCGGACATCTCTGCTTCCCCGGAATCCTCGCTCTCCGTCGCCGCCATCACGTCACTACGCACGCCGCTCCTATTGGATGATGGGACGGCGCGCGGCGACGTGATGATGATGAAGGAGAGTGCCCGAGATGCAGGGGATCCTGAAGAGGACGCTCCGGAGCCCCGAGGACAGGTAAGAGACCATCACTGGAGCACACGGGGCACAGTAAACGGCTATCCGGTGGCAGCTGAAGCAGTCTGCGCTGCCGGATAGCTGTTTATGCGATGGCCCCGACATACAAAAGCATTGTATATTGACACTGCCTTCAACATGTGATGGCCTTTGAGAGGCCATCGTATGTTGAAATGATCATATGTCGGGGCCATCGTAGGTCGGGGGGTCACTGTACATGTTTTATAGAATGTATTAACAAATATAATAATGTAGGTTCATTTGAAAACAAAAGTAAAAGTACATTTTAACTGTGTGCGTCAATTGATTTATTTTAAAGGAAAACTGTCAGCTTTCTCCCAAGCACTAACCAGTGGTACTGGCTGGTAGTGCAGGGGGCGCTGATCAGTTTGGTCCTTACCGAGCCCGGATCCGCCGTGCCGTTCCGCCGTAATCTTCTATTTTCCGAATATGCAAATTAGGTGCTAACTTGCAGCGGCCAGGCTAACTGGCACTCAGACGTCAGTGCTGCTGGCCGCAGCCCGCCCAGCTCATCAATATTCCTCCCCCCCCCCCCCCTCTGCCTCTCCCTCTTCTCTCCGCTCTGTAATGAAGAGAGTGGGGAGGAATATTGATGAGATGGGTTGCGCTGCGGCCAGCGGCACTAACATCAGAGTGCCAGATAGCCCGGATGGTGCAAGTTAGCACCTCATTTGCATATTCAGAAAATAGAAGATTGTGGCGGAATGGCGTGGCGGATCTGGGCACTGTAAGGACCAAACTGATCAGCGTCCCCCGCACTACCAGCCAGTACCGCTGGTTAGTGCTGGGGGGGGGAGAAAGCTGACAGTTTTCCTTAAAAAATCTTGTTTTTCAATGATTATATAAAAAATTTGGAAACATGCTAGCTGGTGTCAAAGCTCCCAGAGAGAATACATGAAGGAGGCATGTCCACCCTGCATAGAGAGATTTGGGGCCTTTTCTGGAGATCATGGGGGGCCCCCACTGGTCTAACCCCTCCCCCAGCGAATGTTGGAGTTACCCTTTAACCTGCATTTTTTTTCCTCCTCCTTACAGATACACTGCTGCTTGCTCACACTGCTGACAGCTTTGCATAGACCCAGCAGGGGGGCGCAGAACTAAGCATAGAAAGTGCCTGTCCCAAGTTTCTGAAGTGCATGATCTTCAGCCTAGCGTTGGGAGACGCCACGCTGGAGCAATACAGTTGCCATACCACAGCGAGATGAAAAGAAGGTAATGAGCCGGAAAGTGAAACATTCAACTACTTTTCATGGCTCTAATCATCTGTGAGGGTCTGAATACTCAGACCCCAACCAATGAAAACTTTTGACATATCTCTCTGACATGTCAAAAGTTTTTTTGTAAAGTTACAGGGACACACAGAGCTGAGCGAGGACCCGAACATCTGACATCTGCAGCTCCGAGAAGGTAGGGAAGGTAAGTATGCTGGCTTTTAATTTAATGCAGGGTAAGATATATACTACATTTTTACATTCCCCTGGAAAACTCTTTTAAGTTATATTTATGGAAAAGCCACTTTAGTAATACCTTGCATAGTGTTCCTGTTGCCAATATTCTTTGTGGCGCATCAGCTGGGGATGCAGTATCACATACACAGACTACGTGTTTTCTCAATGTAACACAATGTATAATGTGCAAGTGCTAATAACCATCCAATGCAGTAAAGCAGTTTCAAGAAGCAGTTACAGTTTTTCTCTCACTAGTATTCCCTTTCCAGTGTTTCTAAATCAAAAATGTAAAAAGTATATTTAACAACAGAAACTGAAGCTTGTTTCAATAAGGAAGGCCAAGGCAAAGTAAATGACTAATTCTGCTTTTGCTTATTTGCAACATGCTTGTTATGAGATGCAACACAATATAACAATAATTCATTATACATATAAATACGGCAATCTGAATCTGCCATGTACTGGACCATACTAACAATATACATCCAAAAAAGAGGTACCAGTGAAACACTATGTAATCAAACAAGAAGAAACTTCATTGTGGTAAATGCACATACATTTAAAAGACAAAAGATACGGGCACTAGAGAATGAGCAAATACAGATAATAAGATGTAGGTATCCTAAGGGTACTATTAAAGTGCAGTAATACAGAGCATGCAATGAGTAGTAAATATAATTGCACAATCCCAATAAATAGATATGTAATACTACAAGCTGAGTTAACAATATAAATTCAGGAAAATGTGCATAATAACAATACGTATAATACTATAGTAATACATGCAAGATAATATCAAATCAATTTCTGTAACAAATACCCGCCATGTACCCAGATGGAGACCAATACACTTACACCCCAACGCACGTTTCGTGTATGGGCTTCCTCAGGGGGCGTGTCTAAACCACAGAGGAGGTGTATATTTATTGTATATGACAACCAATAGATAGGTAGTAATGGCAATGACTGACTGGATAGAGAACTAAGCATAAGATTAAACCATATTGATAGGTCAGCCCAGGGTAAGTATAACTACTCCTAGGTAAGTACATCATGTCCAGATCGCTGCACGCCACGCCGTAGATAACACTGACTTTCACATTATATGTCTTTATGTAGATAATACCACCACAGCACAGCAAATATACCATAATTTACATCATAATCTGTTGTTAATCATGAAGTTATATTATGCAGTCTGGCACAAAGACAATAAAATATGACCCAAAGTTGTTAAGAGACTTGTGCCCTTTAATAAATTTGGTACATCATAACTTAAGTCAGTACACTAAGAATGGAGTAAGAAATGCTGGCCTTTAAAAAAATGTGTACCAAAGAAAATTTAGCAGCCAATGTCCATGCACCTAATTTACCATACCCTGCGCGACTTGATAAATTAGTCCCACGTACACATTACTACCACACACAAAGACACGTGTACCTACACCAGCAATAATAAATTCTGTCAATCTGCTGACCTCAGCAGGGTAAGTGCTAGAAATTCCTCTTACATGTTGAAGGTTACAGTGGATTACATCCTTGAAAGGTAATGGATCACCTATATTTTTTTTTACTAATTAAAGCCAGTTACTGATATATGTTTTTTTATGATTTATATGTTTTTCTAACTATTTTCTGTACATTATTATTAGGGCTGCAACAAACAATTAATTGCACAATCGATTTGTTACCGATAAATTTATTGATTAATCGATGAATAGGGGTAAAACAGCAAAAAAGGGATTTATCAGATTTTACTTAAAAAATATGTAAATAATGGCACATAAAAACAAGTTAAAAAAATCTGAAAAAAGTAAGTAAATTTAACAAACTTCAAACAAGGTTGGTAAGTTTGTATGGAAGGATAGTAAGTTAGTAGGTTAGTAAATATTAAATAAATGACGTATTATACAAGTAAAAGGGAGAGAAGGTACAAGGACGGTTTTTAGAATGTCTGATTATATGGATGGAGCTGCCCATGATTGGTGGTCCATATATTGGCAGCAGGGAGCTCTGGAACAGTTCTGTACTGTTTGGCAAATCTGAGGGTATCTCAGCCTGATGAGTTCTAAAGAATGGAGCTGTCCATGGTTGACATCTCCATCCTATCTGGCGGCCACACTTTGCTGTCAAACAGCTGTCAGTTGAAGAGACTAGTTGAACAATTTTTAGTAAAAGTTAAGATAGTCAAGCCAGAACAATGGAGTGTTTTTGGGGAACTTCCTCTCTGAGGTCCAATGAGTGTGTATCTTTTGAATGATCTTCATCTTAAAACAATTCTAAATGTGCAGGCAAAGTGCAGACAGAGCTGAACCTTTACCATCAGCACTACTTGACTCTCTCTCTCTCCTGCTTGAGTCTGGTGGCAGGATTGAGTAGGACACAGAGGGACAACAACAGATGGAGGAGGGTTGAAAAATGAGTCCAGACAGTCCTATTTTGCCGTGAAGCCTCCTGGGCTTGCTTCGATAACCTTTGAGTTGTTGGACGGTGGAGTAACGAGAAAAATTATGAAATGCTCCCAGGAGTGCCATGACTTGGTTCAACTTCGCATGCTGTTCAGCTTCTAGTTCTAGTCAATCTTTCATGTTTCTGTTGTCTAGGGGGAAAAAATAAGGAAAAAAATGTAATCCAAAATCCAATAATTCATCTTTCAGCCTGATGTGTGATACTGAGTGTCTTCAGATCTGGAGTATCTCAGACTGATGTGTGATACTGAGTGTCTGTAGATCTGGAATATCTCAGCCTGATGTGAGATAATGTTTGCACTAGTGCAGACAGTCAGTATCACACATCATCAGGCTGAGATATCACCAGATTTTCCTCACAGTATCACACATCATTAGGCTGAGATACCCTCGATCTGCCAGGGTACCACATCATAAACTGAGATATCCCTGATTTGCCAGAGTACCACATCACAGGCTGAGATACACCTGATCTGCCAGGGTAAAACATCACAGGCTGAGATACTCCCTATGTGCAAGAGTAGCACATCACAGGCTGAGATACCCCAGATCTGCCAGGGTACCACATCACAGGCTGAGATCCCCCTGATCTGCAAGGAAACCACATCACAGGCTGAGATACCCCCGATCTTCCAGGTAACACATCACAGGCTGATATCCTTGATCTGCCACGTTCCACATCATAGGCTGAGATACCCCTGATCTGCCAGAGTACCACACATCACAGGCTGACATACCCCTGATATGCAGTTCAGAATGGCATATGGAAGCCTGCATTATGCCCTGGTTTGTTTTCCACCTGGTAAAGTAGGCCACACCCGGCTTCCGTTGGTCCTCCTGAGGTCTCTGGTGTTGGTGGCGCCACCTCCTTCCCTGCACAAGTGATAGCTTTATTTTAGAAAATTATACATTGTTTTTCATGTCAGGCCCAAGGCCTGATTATTAAAATCCTATATGTGTACTATAAATTATAACTGTGTGTGAGGTATTATCCAAGACCTGGGGGTGAAGGTCATTCAGACTGTGTTTTGTGTATTGCATTTCATTGGGGGTCTGACTGTTTGTTTGTATCTCCTTTGAAGTCATGCACACTGGTCCCAACATATAATCAAACAGATAAGGGGTCAGGAAGTGAGATGCCCCACCTGGTGGGATCAGAGGGGAGGGGGGAATGGAGTTTCCCTCCAAAGAAGCAGAGATAATATTTAAACAATGCTAGACTAAGGGTGTTCAAGGCTGTGCCAAAAGCTGACAAAACCATCCTAAGAACAGCTGGAACTCACTCTCATGGACTGCTATATCATCATGCTGTAAGAACTTCATCTTTTGTTTTCTAAACTTGTCTTGCTAAACTCTTTTATATATTGTTATACCTGTATGTCATTTGTTCCTGTATTTTTATATATTTAGCACTGTGATACCTTTTATCAGATTAAATGTTTAATTAATCAGCTCTGGTCTTTGATCTCTAAATATATGAGCTCACCTTTCTGAAGGCAGCTCTGGTGGAAACACGTTTATCTAAGGGTTAATTTGGTGACTTGCTGGGACTAGTAGTGTATACCCAGAGATCGGGTGGCCTTAACCCTTGCACCATCACACTCTCTCTAATGTCTTGGCTGGACCGATAGGGTGTGATCGTGACATTTCAAAATATCCCTTAAACCCTTAAGGATGGACAGACATTTTACCTTAATGACCAGGCTCTTTTTTTATTTTATATGACTGGATCTCTTTAAATGGTAATAACTTTAGAACGCTTTCTTGGGGCAAAGTGATTCTGAGATTATTTTTTCGTGACATATTGTACTTTGATGTGCATTTTTGTTGACACATTTATTCTGTGGGTCAGTATGATTATGGCGATACCCATTTTATATAGCTTTATATGTTCCTTTTCCTTTTCTGAGCAAAATTATTTTTCTGCCATTCATTTTCTAACAGCCGTAACTTTTAATTTTTCGTCCAATGCCATTGAGTGAGGGTTTATTTATGTGGGATGAGCTGTACTTTTTATTGGTATCATTTTTGAAATACGTGCTACATTTTTATCTTTTTCATTACGCTATTTGTACCAAAATTGGCGTATTTTGTACTTAAAAAAATATTTTTCTTAAATCTTTTACGGCGTTCACCGTATGGGATAATTTACATCATAGCTTTATAGTACACATCATTACGGACGTGGCAATACATATTATGTAAATTATTTGTGTTTTTGATCTTTTTTGATGACAATACAGGATTTTATTGGGAAAGGGGCTTTTTTTTCTACACTTTATACATGTATTGAACAACCTTTTATTATTTTATTTTTCACTTTTTACAGGTTATACTATGCTGCAATACATTTGTACTGCAGCATTGTATAACCTGATCTGCTGCAGACACTGCAGACTTTGCTATCCACCCTGTGGCTGGATCTCACAGGCTTCCGTATCAGGCAGACAGGAGGTCATCATCTAACCTCCTGCTGCCATAGCAACTAACGGCGACCCCCTCTCCCCCTGTCAACACCATAGATGCCGTGATCAGGATTGATCACAGCATCTATGGGGTTAATGCTGCCAGGA
The DNA here is from genome assembly GCF_029499605.1 of Hyla sarda. Lineage (NCBI taxonomy): Eukaryota > Metazoa > Chordata > Amphibia > Anura > Hylidae > Hyla > Hyla sarda. The sequence goes on along the minus strand of NC_079189.1, from coordinate 378,819,527 downwards.
ACGGCACAATCACGGCCCGGCAGCTGCGGTGGATCCCCGGCTGTGATTGATAGTCAGATCCCGCCGCCGATCGCTAGGATGTATGCATATGTCTCAGCATGCGAACGTGTTGGGACATATGCATACGTCCTATAGCGGGAAGAAGTTAACAACGAATCTGAGCCTAATTCATCAATGACGGGATTCCACAACAACGAATCCCATTATTGATTTTTATAGATTTTATCAATTTATTGTTGCAGCCTTAATTATTATGGATGTGGCAACTTGCCTGAGCTGCTCACAGCACTGAAACCAAACAGAAACTACATGTGCCATAGAAACCTTGTGAACAGGAGCTGTTCTTTAACTTCTTTAGGTGAGGCATGTTACATTGCATAAATGCTGTGACTTGGAGCATTGCTTACACATGGTATTTTTGTCAGTGTCCTGGATCTCTGAAAAGTGTTTATTTCAACTTTATCCACACCCTGTGGCCTATAGGAGCACTGCTCTTTCGTGTAGGCAGGCATGATGGCATCATCATGACCACCATGCACTGTCTGCCAGACTGCTCCAGCTGCAGAGGCCAGAATTCTACAGCACTGGACACAACCTGGGAATGAGGTGATACAATTTTTTTTTTTTGGTGTTTGGTACATATGGGGACCTTTAATTTTTGAGGTACATAAGGTTCTACCATTGAGAACACTATGGGGGATTTCTTCATCGGGCACTGTTACTTTTGTGGCATGCTGCTTAGCACTATGGAGATACTCTGACTGCCCCAATTATTTTGGGGTCACTCTGTTGCATTATTAGGGGCACTGTAGAAACACTGTTCTTGGCACATATTTTGAGTACATTGTGGGTACTATTACTCTCTTAGCATTGTAGGAGAACATTACTTGGCACACCTATTTTGGAGGACACTGTGGGAAGTTGAGTACTCTGTCAGGCAGTCTGGTACTTTAAATGTAAGAATTATTTGAAGACTCTGTGTGGACACAAATAATTCTGGGGCAGAATGTTAAAATTATTCTTGGCACAGTTATATTGGGACACTATGTGAGTACTTACAAGGGGGGAATACTTATTGCCCTCTCATTGGTATATTTTTTATTGGAGGCACAATGTAGGCACTATTATGGGGGGGGCAGGAGGGAATGGGGTACTATTTGCTTAGTGCAATTATTTTTGTGGTGATTATGCTGGAATTAGTACTTATTGACAACAACATTATAAGATTGGGGCACTATTACACCCAGTGTGCTTTGTACAGTTATTGTTGGTGCAACTATTACTATCAGGGCCGGTTCTGCCAATGGGCAAAAAAGACACGGAGAGCACCCTCTTAATGGGGCACTGCTCTGCCCAGCCAGCCACCAACCCAACCAACCAACAGGCAGGTCAGGTCTATCCAGCATCCTGACATTGCGCGCGTCTCCATACATCTGCCCCAACCCCCCTCTGCTCCTGTATGATCTCATCTGTAGAGGAGTACTGCTTTCAGCAGCGACATGCTCCTCAGAGGCATGATCGCTGATGTCCTCTGTCTCATGACATCACAACTCAGTCTCCTCCCCTCCGCCACCGCTCGGGATATAGAGGACAATAATGGCACTGGTAAGAATGTGGAGGTTTTTATAGTGTGTCACCCAAGTAGTAAGGTGGGGCGTGTTAAAGGGTGGAGCCAATGGGCAAAATTAGCTTTCCCCTAGGGTGGCAAAAATCCTTGCACCAGCCCTAATTACTATCAAAGCATTATCTACAGTACTTGGTACCATTGTGGTTGCAGGCATTATATGAGGCATCTTTGGCAGCTTGCCACCATTAAATCTATGTACTTGGACTTCTGCCTTCCACCATATCCCCTGATACTGTACAGTACTAAGAAGCAATACTGTATGCATTTCCACTCACTTTATTTTCACCAAGCAGGGCACAAGAGGTATGACAGGTATGATGAAAACCTCCTCTCTTACACCACCTTAAATTACATCCTCAGGACACATATGTAGTTGAATACTATGGTGGAACAAGTAGCAGTTCCCTGCCCCACCATACAAGACTTTCAGACCAGTGTGATGCAATAACATCATGCCACCTGCTCGCACCATGTTGTGTCCAATTCAGGCAATAACCCAGAAGAGGCCTATGACCTGGTCTACTGTAATCATCATTGGAGTGGGAGTTGGTTAAGTATCATTTTTTTTTTAAGGGGCACATTAAGTGTCATTTCAACTGTGAGGGCCACTATTAATGGGAGGAGGTAGGAAAGGGACACTATGAATCCGTAATGGCAGTAGAAAGACACTACATAAAAACATATAAGGTGCAGAAAGAGATGCAGCTTATAGCTGTATAGGCTTTTAATGGTATAGTTAGGGGCCTGGTGGTGACCACCTCCAAACAGTAAATTTTCAGAAATGCTTGAACATTCGAAATTTAATTTAATTTTACATAATGCATCAGTTGAAACCTATTTATCTTCATTAAAAACCCCTTTAAAGCGTTACTATCATTGAAATAAATTTTTTACATGTTGCACAGACAAGTCAAAAGTTTAGATTGCTCAGTGTCTGAGTGCCGAGACCGCCGGATAATTAGATATAGCTGGTTGAAGCACAAGGCAGCACGTTTCATGCCCCTCATTCTGAGAGATTGCCGGAGACAGACTTAAAAGACTTAATGGATCCCATCTCCTGCAATCAGTTGGGCTGAACAGCAAGCAGGGGCATGAAGTTCTCTGTCGTGTACTTCATCAAGTTGTATCTAATGATCAGTGGTGGTCTCAGCCCTGAGACCTTGACCAATGTAATCTTTTGACACGTCTGTGCAACATGTAAAAAACGTACTTAAATTACAGTAACACTTTAAGGGCTTTCCATGCTGACCAATGCTATCACCTATAAGCAGCATTGCCCTTAGGGATGGAAGTTCCTTAACATCATCTTGAACCACCCCACAGTAACTGCAGCAGTGCCCACACACTGTAAATGTGACAGCAAATAGTACAATACACAGTTTGCGCAGAAAAACATCAACTGGGGCAAACATGTTGGAGTGAAAGCACATACTATTTACAAATACCCAATTTTACCTTACCTTCCATGTGTAGGGCCACTTTTATTGTGAGGACGGCACTTGGAGGCACTATTACTGTATAGGGTCAGTAAGGTGGTATTGCTGCCCTCCACAGGCTTAATAGTCAAGTACAGATTGGATGATTTGTCTCGCATTGCTGGAGGTGAATTTAAAGTTTTAAATCAGCTGGCCATGGTATGGCTCTTGCGGCAGGTGCTGGGCCTGATAGAATTTGGTCTCCAGATAATGGAGAATGGGGGAGATTTATCAAAACCTGTGCAAAGGAAAAGTTGCTCAGTTGCCCATAGCAACCAATCAGCTTACTTCTTTCATTTTTCTACAAGGCCTCTGCAAAATAAAAGAAGCGATCTGATTGGTTGCTATGGACAACTTGGCAACTTTTCCTTTGCACAGGTTTTGATAAATCTCCCCCAATATGCTGATGGAGCCTTCACCAGATGTAAAAGAGGGAACGTTCAGCCAGCTTTTACCACTCCACACCTTGCCCAGCCTGCAGCTGTGTAGTAGCATAAGGCTCTCTGTACTGTGGATAGGCAGGTCATTGTGAGTGCACAAAAAACTGCACGTGTGGGACTGGTGCTGTGAAAGGGGACTTACTATGAGCTGCGGTCTGAAGCAATATGGTGGCTAGTCCTGAACATTAATTGCTGGGATAGAAATCCTTCACTGTTTATTACTTTGTTATTTTACCTATCTTTGCCTCCCTAAAATCTTTGGTATGAATCCTGGGAATGAGTGAATAGAAGAAGGTTAGGTGCGCTGCTGGAAGAGCATGGTGAATATGTCCTTTATTCCATGGCCACTCCTCTGGTTGGTGGCTGGGGTGGAGTATAGACAACGGGAAGTGATGAATAGGTTCTCCGTTTTAGTCACACACTGTTATTAAGGTACAAAAATTGAAATTCATTTTATGTTTTAGGAACTTTGATCTGAGTCTGATGAGATTATATTTGGTTAAAGAATCAGAGAATATACACATGAGAGAATATATAGGACCAGGCACCATCAGTCTTTTATTCTTATTTTTTTTCTTCTGGTTGAAAAGTAATGCTTTTGTTATTGGTTACTTACACAAAAATCCCTGCTAAATCTGCACATAACCCATCTACAGTGCAGTACTCAGTGCCATAGAATTCCATTAATGCTGGGTCTTACTATTGAGATGACTGCTGTGAAGATGATGCTTCAACTCCTATTGGATAGTTAGATTTGGTGTGGAGCGAAGATCAGGCATTTAGGTGTCAAATGATTGTCATGGTGTACAGTGCTGTCATTTGTCAAAATGAGGTACCCTTTAAGTTTGTGTTTTTAAAGGCGTACTCCCGTGGGAAACTTTTTTTTTTTTTTAAATCAACTGGTGCCAGAAAGTTAAACAGATTTGTAAATCACTTCTATAATAAAATCTTTATCCTTCCAATACTTTTTTGGGGCTATATACTAAAGAGAAATCAAAAAAAGAAATGCATTTCCTCTGATGTCATGACCAAAGTGCTCTCTGCTGACCTCTGCTGTCCATTTTAGGAACTGTCCAGAGTAGGAGAAAATCCCCATAGCAAACATATGCTGCTCTGGACAGTTCCTAAAATGGACAGCAGAGGTCAGCAGAGAGCACTGTGGTCATGACATTAGAGGAAATGCATTTCTTTTTTGGATTTCTCTTTAGTATACAGCCCCTAAAAAGTACTGGAAGGATTAAGATTTTTTAATAGAAGTAACTTAAAAATCTGTTTAACTTTCTGGCACTAGTTGATTAAAAAAAAAAAGTTTTCCACGGGAGTACCCCTTTAACCCCTTAACGACGAAGGACGTATATTTACGTCCTCCGCCGGCTCCCGCGATATGCCGCGGGGTCAAAAATATATCGTTAACTAAACCGCACTGTCAATGGCGTACGCGTAAAAAAATTCAAAAGTCCAAAAAAGCATATTTTTGGTCACCTTTACTTTCTATACCATTAAAAAATGAATAAAAAGTGATCAAAAAGTCCGAACAAAACAAAAATGGTACAGATAAAAACTTCAGATCACGGCGCAAAAAATTAGTCCTCATACCGCCCTGTACGTGGAAAAATAAAAAAGTTATAGGGGTCAGAATAGGACATATTTAAACATATAAATTTTCCTGCATGTAGTTATGATTTTTTCCAGAAGTACGACAAAATCAAACCTATATAAGTAGGGTATCATTTTAATCACAGTGTGAATTTGGGTAGAAAAACAGACATGGTGCACATCTACAATCTTGTATAATGATCTGATTGCTTCTCAGCATAATATCAAAAACTAACAGGTTGCTAGTATACATTTTTGATCAAAAAGTACAAGCCCACTCGCCACGTCAAGGCCACCTATCCAGAGTGGGTCCCTAACGTCCCTAGCATAAAATGGCGCAGCACCGGGCGGCGACCACCACCGCCGCGACGCCAATGCCCACAGGGGGGAACGACCCACTGGCAGAGCAGCCCCAATGCCACTCAAACCAGTCTATGGGCCGCACCCTCCCGCAGACACGGCGCCACGGCAGCAACGGACACCGCACAGCACCACACCAGTGTGAACAAGGTGTAATAGCACACTTACCATACTCTCCCAGTCAGACTGAGAGGCAGCTAGGAAAGAAATGGCCCATGTGCAGCTAACTACTGCTAATATAGGGTTGGGCTGAGGGGGTGGGGAAGAGTGCAGCACATGTTAAAACAAAGAAAAAGGAGGGGATAGAAATCACAGTGTGAATTCGGGTAGAAAAACAGACATGGTGCACATCTACAATCTTGTATAATGATCTGATTGCTTCTCAGCATAATATCAAAAACTAACAGGTTGTATACAGTATACATTTTTGATCAAAAAGTACAAGCCCACTCGCCACGTCAAGTCCACCTATTCTGTTTCTTCTACCTGAATTCACACACTGATTTCTATCCCCTCCTTTTTTTTTTTTTTCTCTTTTTGAACATGTTGTTTGCACTCTTCCCCACCCCCTCAGCCTAACCCTATATTAGTAGTAATTAGCTACACATGGGCCATTTCTTTCCCAGCAGCCTCCCAGTCTGACTGGGAGAGCATGGTAAGTGAGCTATTACACCTTGTTTACACTGGTGTGGTGCCGTGCGGTGTCCGTTGCTGCCGTGGCGCAGTGTCTGCTGGGAGGTGCGGCCCATAGACTGGTTTGAGTGGCAATGGGGCCGCTCTGCCAGTGGGTCGTTTCCCCCCCTGTGGGCATTGGTGTCGCGGCGGTGGTGGTCGCCGCCCGGTGCTGCGCCATTTTATGCTAGGGACGTTAGGGACCCACTCTGGATAGGTGGCCTTGACGTGGCGAGTGGGCTTGTACTTTTTGATCAAAAATGTATACTAACAACCTGTTAGTTTTTCATATTATGCTGAGAAGCAATCAGATCATTATACAAGATTGTAGATGTGCACCATGTCTGTTTCTTCTACCTGAATTCTATCATTTTAATCATATGGACCTAGAGAATAAAGATTAGGTGCCATTTTTACCGAAATATGCACTGCGTAGAAACGGAAGCCCCCAAATGTTACAAAATGACGTTTTTTCTTCGATTTTGTCGCACAATTATTTTTTTTCCATTTCTCCGTAAATGTGTGGGTAAAATGACTAATGTCACTGCAAAGTAGAATTTGTGATGCAAAAAATAAGCCATAATAGGGATTTTTAGGTGGAAAATTGCGTCCTTAAGGGGTTAAGGGTCATTTGTTTTGCAGTTGAAAAGATGGATGCTGATCATTTTATGTAGTCTGTCAGTCTAACACCAGAAATAGAGTGTCAGATGGGTGTACTTAGAATTTAGCTTCTATATAAAAACATGCACTCCAAATCCAAAATCAGAGGCAACACATTAGATAGTAATCTTCAACCTAATATGTTGTGTATAAAGGTTATGTCCTCCCAATTATTTTAACTAGCAGACAAAATGGATGAAGTATTTATTGTGCTATACTCATTTATGTCAGCTCATTTAGATATATAGTTATTATGTTAGTAGTAATAATGATAATCTTCATCATTATTACTACTATTGAAGAACGCTTTATTTATTAGACTGTTATATATCGCACAGATCTTTATCCATGCTTCAATACAAAGCTCAGACTACCATAAGTGCTGACCGGAAAGCAAAGTAATGTATATTTAATAGAAAGATTATATGTCATATGAGGCAGATTACTGAAATATATTTCAATAGAGTTCCTATAAAATCCCTAAGGCTGTGTTAGAGAAAGATATAAAACATCAATATCATAACAGATAATAATGTCATATATAGCACAAAAAAGGAAACAGCTCCTCCTTGTGACTAAAGAAAGTAAAAGGCACTGAAGATCACGTTTCTACAATTTTGCTTAAAACATTTTCCCCTGTTAGACCCGCTTTTACTCTACTGTCAAAATGCTGTTTTATAGTATTATTTCAGCCCTTTACCTTTGTAAAGAACACAACATAAATGATAGGAAAAATTCCTTTATGATTTTCAAGAATGTCACCTTAGATCAATAAACCCAGTGTTTATCGACTCTCTCCACCCTGTATAAATGGACCTCAAGCTAAATAAAATTACTCACAACCCTCCTTATATCTTTAATAAAAACTTCCAGGACTTCATTCAGAAAACAGGGAATGGTCTCTGTTACAGCTGAAGGTCTAATAGGGCGGGCACAGTACCAGTGGTACTGTGCATGCCCCATTAGACCTTTATTTTTTCTAACCTCTAAATATCTGCAACCTAACAACCCCTCTATCAGACGGGCTCAGGTCAGAGGCAGCCATGGTTTCATTCAATACATGCGTACAAAGGTGTTGAGCTCTTAGCCCAACATAGGTAAGTGGACTTACCTTCTTTTATTGTGTTTCCCTGGGTAAAGGCACCAGGCAGCGCCTTCTTTTGTTCATTTTTTTTCAACATATCCATTCTCTTTATAGTTGAGCCACAGATCTTTTATTAAAGGTATATTCCTCCTCAAGATCCTGGTTTTCAGTTAAACACTCATCTTACTGTAATTTCCAAGAACAGGGTTTAGCATGTGTGGGGATTGAACACTAATGCCTTTATTCTATGTATATGGTTTATTGTATTTTTTCCAATAGCGCTGACACTGCAAGGTAACACACACACGTACCACACACACATGATGCACAGGCCACTTTAGGGTCAGGTTTACTTTAAGGGCCAATATCAAATCAAATATATAGGTAAGGGAAGCTGACTTTTTTGCTGACAGGGTGTCACCTGTCCACTATAAGTACAGGGGAGCTTTCAGGAGAAAGGCAGATAATGAAGTGCCTGATAGCAAACAGAGAAAATTGGGCGCTGCATGCTTCATGGTCCTGGTTCGGTTAACATATTTCCGAGTCAGGGTTTACCATCTGGATGTGCCAGCTAGAACGTGTCTCAGTAGATTCAACGCTGTTGATATTATATCCTTTGCAGAAGACAACCAACTACCTCAGCCACACCCCTGAGAAGAGCCTGCTTCAGTGAGACAAATACACAAATAAATAAAAGCACAGCAAATGGGGATTGTGTTTATCCAATCTCTTTACCCACAATTCTTCAGCTGTTATACAAACAGATATGTATGGACAAAATAAAGGATAATCACCCAGTGACAAAGTAACAGTAGTTCGTCGATCAGGCACTCTTAGAATTCATCTGCCTCCACCGAGGCCTCCTGTTCCTGGCCATGAAATTGTAGCATCTCCTGCGGGCTGGAAGTCAGGTTGCTCAGTGCGTCCGAGCACCGACCATCAGGCTGGCGACGTTTCAGAAGATTGATCTCCCTTCATCGACTTGAGAAAGGGAGATCAATTTCCTGAAACATCGACAGCCTGGTGGTCGGCGCTCGGATGCACTGAGCAGCCTGACTTCACGCCCGTAGGAGATGCTACAGATCATGGCCAGGAACAGGAGACCTCAGTGGAGGCAGATGAATTCTAAGAGTGCCTAATCGACAAACTACTGCTACTTTGTCACTGGGTAATTATCCTTCATTTTGTCCATACATATCTGTTTGTATAACAGCTGAAGAATTGTGGATAAAGAGATTGGATAAACACAATCCCTGTTTGCTGTGCTTTCATTTATTTGTGTATTTGTTGGACTTTGGGCTTGGGAATATGGAGCCCCTAGATTGAATGCACAGGAGCCACCCAGGGAAGAATCAGTGATCTGCTGTGCTATAACGTGCTTCAGTGAGTACATTGGGATTGTGCTAGAGAGCCCATGAGTCTCACAAGTCACATAACAAGGCCGGGCTATGCTCTGATCAGGAAAAAAATCACATACTGGGATAGTTCTGGCCACTGAATCCAAACTCCTAAAACAAGTCAATCTGTGGTGACACGGGTGGAATGTGGGTGAGATGTTCACTTCGTGATTCCAGGGCACCGTTAAACTACATGATCCGAGATTGAGATAGCTTCTACTGGGCCAAGTGCGGGGACAATGCAATTACACCAATACGAGGTTACGGATAACTATCTTTACTGAGGCAGGTATTGTTGTTAAAATCCTCACAGTACAGATTTTAGGTGCAGAGGGAAGTTCAGAGTGAACCCGGAAAGCCTGTCAATAGCGGAGTCTGCAGATTTTAGATAAACGACTTAGAGGCTTTGAAATGACTGACTGAAAACTATTTTTCCCCAAGAGCTTTTATCTTACCAGCTTACCCGATGGATTTTTATTATATTTTTTTTACATTGGCATGGCTGCTGATTTAAGAGTTTTCTTCTCCTTGGGCCTCCTCTGACTTCTTAACATACTTCTCCACACTGTTACTCCAACTGTACCTCAGCTCACACTGAGCTATGCATTCAGACTGACCAGCTCCTCCCCGCTACACCATATAGGGACATTGTTGGGGGGCTCCCATTGGGGTGTCAGGGTCACCTGGGTCACTTTGCAAAATTCCTTTAAAAAGACAGTAACACAAGTTATCACAACATAACACAGTACAATATAACCAAATATAAGATGGAAGACTGGGTCCAGCACAGTAGCAGCAGGGATGGCCCAGGTAAGCTTTAGCCCACAGGACAACATCCTCTGCTGGGACACCACAAATCCATATTCCAAGTATACTTAGTCACTGAAAGACTGCAACAAACATCTCTCCCTTGCACACTACGATAACCTTTGCAGCATTTACAGTGTAGGATTTTGTGAAACAAACTGCTACTACTGTTTACATCTGAAAGTTTTAAGAGTAAAATTGTGTTGCACCTACTTCTCATCTCCCTGTGTCTGGTTAACTGCATGCACTACAACACCAAGGAAATCCTGACCAACATAACCAGTATAAACAGTATAATAGGGACGTGTTTCGAGAGGACAGCCATGGTACTACCACGTGCAGCCAGTCATTGACAAAGCTGTGCGCACCTAAAGCCAGGCTACACTGGGGACTGCCACATCACTTGCAGCACTGCTGATGCTCACTGAGAGCAAGGTCCCATCCAGGAGCTCAAGGAGGGGTCCCATCAGTTGGAACCCCCCCCCCCCAGGAGATCAGCTACTTATCCGTAGAGGATCAGTTATTTTTGCTGGATTTCTCCTTAATTTTTTTCCAATAGTGTCACTATCATAAGTGAAATATTCAAAGATTACTATTTTATGCATTAAATTTGTGTTACTGCATACACTGAGGTGTTACGAATGTGCAAGGTTTGACATTTTACTCTTTATTGCCACCATTAGCAAACTGTGACAAGAAAGGATTTAGGATGTGTAGAACTTTGGTCACCCCTCACCTGAGCTAGTGAATACTACTATAAAGCCTAAGGGAGGAGTTTCTCAAGTCCAAACCTCTCTGCCCATAGGGTTAGTCTGGCTGTAGCTAGAGGAATTTGAGTTTTTCTCCCAGAGTTTTTCCTGCTAGGCCTAGTCAGCAACCTGTTCAAGTTAAAGGCCGGTGGCATACTTATGAAGCGAGTGGGGGTCAGTCCGCCACAGGTGCCATTGACCTGTCCCCCATGAGGGCAATCTTTAGCATAGGGAAAAAGTTCGGAAGTACCAGCAGGGCAGTACAACAAGCTAAAGAGGAAGATACTTAAGCCCCCATAGGCTGCCCTGCCCCTATAGCACGCTGCACTGCCCAACTGAAACTTCAGCTGGAGCAGAGTAGTTGGCAGCTAGGACTTTCAGTGCTGCCCCCTACAGCATCTCTACTCCCAAACTTTCCAGTGGAGGCAGGATTAGAATGAAATCCTGCCAGCACCGGAAACGCAGAGAAGAGAGATGCTGCAGAATTGGCACACCAGAAAAACAGACAGGAGCTATGTGGGGATCTGTGTGACAGGTGAGTTTTTTTATGGGGGCATATTTTCCATTTTCTAGACCTTATACTCCATAGGAGCCAGAGGTAGGCCTAACCACTATATACAGGCACAGTGTGGGGCTTACTACTCTATGGGATCTGAAGGCCGAAATATTATATGGGGGCTCAGAATTTTGCCTACTATTATATTCGGGCACAAAGTGGGCCTAATACTATATGGTGGCATTAAGGTGGGCTTAATAATATATGGCATAAATATGTGTTTAACTAAAAATGTGTTTAACTACTTCATGGGGTCACAGAGGGGGCCTAATAAAATATAGAAGCACAGAGGAGAAGGGCCCTAATATTATATGGGGAAGAGAGGGGACCTAACTACTATATGGGGCTACAAAGTGAGCATTATTACTATGTGGGGAAATACACGTGGGGGTTTGTATAGAGGTGAGAATGGTGCTAAAGTGGGGGCTCTAAAATGTTTTTCTGGATGATTCTGTGGAGATGATCATGGCTAGAATAAGTCTTCATGATGCCCTGGACCAAATGGAAAAGAAAAGGAAAAGTTAAAAACTCCAAAGAAGAAGATGTCACCTGTGAGACCATGTAGAGCTGCTGGTATCTATATAGTCACTGTATGGGGAATTTTGGTCTTTGTATAGTGGATTTTATTCAATAGCAATGTGATAGTAATAGTCATTACATTCTGGTAATATGTGGTTGTAGTAAGGTTTTATTTTACCCTGAGGTCCAGAATTTTATATTGTGCAGACCGCATTTCCAAAAAGTTGCTCACAGGGGGGACCCAACAAGAAAGCCAGACATCCCTGCCATATATGATATTATAAAAGACCTTGTCAGGGGGACTACTACCCCCAGCTAGCCTGAACTACCATGCCCATGCTCCTTGTGAGTACCACAACACCATGTGGTATAAATCATATAAATACTGTTATAACTTTATTGTACATATCCTGTCAATTGCAACAAATAAATATAGTCATTGTCATATTTTACTCTTTTGTACAACAAGAGCATGTATTGTGAGGAAAAAAAAAAATATATATATATATATATATATATTTAGCTTTTAAAGGAATTATCTCTAGTTACTGGGGTGACAGAGTCAGCAGCGCTTGCAGCACTGTGGAAGCTAACAGATAGCGTATGTAAAGGGGCATCAGAATGGAAGGTGTTTTTTTGTAGAGGGCATGAAAAATGGTGGTGTATTTGATATATGCAGTGTGTCTGTTATCTGTGAATAACATATGTAGTATTGTTGATCTTAACGATAAATCATTGCAGCTGACCACGAGTGCTGTGAGGCTAGAGCCCAATGTATTCAGGACATGTAGGCTCCTTGACAGCTGATGCTGATGTACAGCTTTCTCCTTATGCAGAGAAAAATGAAGAAATCTGGCGGTCTATGGAAAATTATAGGGAACCATTATTTCTTGACACTGTTTGTCTGTAATTATATTTGAAATGTTGCATTTAACTTACCTAACTGTTCTGTAAAGCCCCATATCTGAGCTAAGCATGTACCACATACTGGATATTTAGAGAATTGCCCCTGAATCATTTGTTAGCTCTCTGTAGATGGCAGTATTGTCTCAGATATACACATCTAGACTGAAAGTTCTTCTAAAGAGTTTTCCACTAATGTAAACGATGGCCTATTGCTAGGACATGTCATCATTTAGTGATCACTAGGGGTCCCCTGCAGATCTGAAAGCAACTATTCCCTATGTTTTTTAAAAGCAGAGGTTGGCCTATGGCCTATCATAATGAAATGCTATCACATTACCAGATTTAGGGTTGTTTCACACATGGATTTTTTGCTTCCAAATTCTGGCCAATAGGGAAATCATGCTATAAAGTATCTATAATCCTTTTTATAATCCATGTGGTTTTTTGCTCGGTATCATCTTTTCAAAAACACCTCAGGGCAGATTTATCACAACTTGTGCAGAGGAAAAGTTGACCAGTTGCCCATAGCAACCAGATTGTTTCTTTTATTTCTCAGAAGGCCACTGCTCTACTTTTCCTCTGCACAAGTTTGGATAAATCTCACCCAGGGTGCTCTAGATGCAGTATATTTTCAACCAGTTTCTGGCATTTTAATTCCATAGACCTCAAAAATGGCCAATGGTACATTCACACGTGCATATTTTGCTGCATATATATATATATATATATATATATATATATATATACATATATATATATATATATATATATATATATATATATTACACTATACTGCAGCAGATTTTACTTCCCTTTTACTTTAAGTCAAAAGCAAAATACTAGAGATGAGCGGAAAAATTTGGTTCGATCTGAATTTATTTGCGGTGAATCTATATTAGAAAGCGGCTATTTCTGGCCTACAGAGAGCCTCAATAGGGGAGTAGAACACTTTGCTGTGTTCTAACACGCATATGGAGTGTGCTGGGGTAGTGAAATAATACTGTTATTCAAAATAACATGCAGATTACCAGCATCGCTTTTAGAGTCACTGCCACAGTGCAGCATAATGACAGAGCCTGGTGGTGGCATCAGTATGAGGAGACAATTTAGTGACTGAATGACACAGCGTGGAGGTGTTGGAAGCATGAGGAGACCATGTAGTGGCTGAATGACACAGCATGGAGGTGTTGGCAGCATGAGGAGACCATATAGTGACTGAATGACACAGCGTGGAGGTGTTGGCAGCATGAGGAGACCATATAGTGGCTGAATGACAATGCGTGGAGATGCTGGCAGCATGAAGAAACCATATAGTGGCTGAATGACAGAGCGTGGAGGTGTTGGCATCATGAGGAGACCATATAGTGGCTACATGACACAGCGTGGAGGTGTTGGCAGCATGCGAAGACCATATAGTGGCTGAATGACACAGCTTGGAGGTGGCTGAACCATGAGGAGACCATATAGTGGCTAAATGACACAGTGTGGAGGTCTTGGCAGCATGAGGAGATCATATAGTGGCTGAATGTCACAGCTTGGAGGTGGCTGAAGCATGAGGAGACCATATAGTGGCTGAATGACACAGCGTGGAGGTGGCTGAACCATGAGGAGACCATATAGTGGCTAAATGACACAGCGTGGAGGTGTTGGCAGCATGAGGAGACCATATAGTTGCTGAATGACACAGCATGGAGGTGTTGGCAGCATGAGGAGACCATATAGGGGCTGAATGACACAGCGTGGAGGTGTTGGCAGCAAAAGGAGACCATATAGTGGCTAAATGACACAGCATGGAGGTGTTGGCAACATGAGGAGGCCATATAGTGGCTGAGTGACACAGCTTGGAGGTGGCTGAACCATGAGGAGACCATATAGTGGCTAAATGACACAGCGTGGAGGTGTTGGCAACATGAGGAGACCATATAGTGTCTGAATGGCACAGCCTGGAGTTGGCTGAAGCATGAGGAGACCATATAGTGTCTGAATGGCACAGCCTGGAGGTGGCTGAAACATGAGGAGAGACCATATAGTGGCTGAATGACACAGCCTGGAGTTAGCAGAAGGAGGAGACAATAGGGCCTCACAATCACTAAAATTAAAGATTTATTTTTAAATTTGTATTGAAGATGTATGGTACCTATTGCTACCATAAACATATATAGGTAATGTCCTAGGCCCAGCAGCATCACTAAACCATGTTGTTGCTGAATAACACAGACTAGAGCTGGCAGCAGCATGAGTAGGCCCCAGGGCTTCATAATCCCTATGAATAAAATATGATTTTTTTTTATTTAAATTGAAGATTTATGGTAGCTAGTGTTACCATAAAAATATTTAGGCCCAGGCCCAGCAGCATCAGTAAAATATATATTGGCTGAATGACACAGCCTGGTGATGTTGGCAGCATGAGGAGACCATATAGTGGCTGAATGACACAGCCTGAAGCTGGAAGCAGCATGGGTAGGCCCCAGGGTTTCCCAATCCCTAAGAATAAAAGATGAATTTTGAAATGTAATTGAAGATTTATGGTAGCTAGTGCTACCATAAAAATTTTTGGGCCCAGGCACAGCAGCATCAGTAAACCAAATATTGGCTGAATGACACAGCCTGGAGTTGGCTGAAGCATGAGGAGACCATATAGTGTCTGAATGGCACAGCCTGGATTTGGCAGAAGCATGAGGAGACCATTGAAATTTAAGATTTTGAAATAGAAATGTAAGATTTTGAAGTTGAAATGTAGGATTTTGAAATTGAAATTTTAACTCCCAAGTTATGGTGTCGCGGGCCCCGGCGTGTGGGTACAAAGGACCAAATTTAACAAGGAGTCACATGTCACATGGCAGCACAATGACAGAGCCTGGAGGTGGCTGAAGCATGAGAAGAGACCATATAGTGGCTGAAAGACACAGCGTGGAGGTGCTGGAAGTATAAGGAGACCATATAGTGGCTGAATGGCACAGCCTGGAGTTGGCAGAAGCATGAGGAGACCATTGAAATTTAAGACTATAAGTAATGGCCTGCTGGGTATTATACCGTATACAGACTAGTATAGCCAGTAGAGGATTTTTTGTGGAACAAAGACACTAAATTGCGCAGAAAAATTATTCCTGCCTCCTCTGCTAAGGTTTATGAAGTTGAGGCAGCTTGTTGAAATGTATGAGGCAACACACAGCTATCTGCCCCTCTCTGTAATACTATGCCGAAGAAAGACTGGGTGGTTAATGGCTGCAGTAAAAATCCTTTTCAGTGAAAAAAACAATGCTCTCCGTCCACGAGAACGCTGATGTGACTAGGAGGATGTTAAACGCTGCTGGACTGTACTTTTCTCTGCTGTAACACACACAGGCTCTGTGTCCTATGATCCTTCTGCAGTGTATTGTAATGAAGTGAGGAGCCGGAATTATGGCTGCCGATTATATAGGGCTGTGACATCACAGGGATGACTGGCTGCTGATAGGCTGCATCCTGCATGTGATTCAGGGTCCTCCCGCCTACTTCCCTTGCCGCCTTGCCTTCCTGCCTTCCCAGCATCCCCTGCCCCATGTACTGACATGTGGATCTGTCATTTTAGATGCCCTGGAGCCTGCACCGCAGTAAATGGAGTATATTGAAGCGATTTGCGCAATAGAAACGTGGCGATATTCGCATCCGTTGCGAATTCGAGTTCGTCAGCTTCGATTCGCTCATCTCAAAAAATACTTAGCAAAAAAAAAAAATATGGATGTGTATTGCTTTTATGTTGTATTTATGATTCATTGAATCACATAGTCAACACATACTAAAACATTTATTTTGGAAAACATGTTACAAAAACGTTGTTTTTTGTGTGAATATTTGCATTTCAAATTTTTATTGCTAATATCGCAAATTTGCAAATTCGCGAATATTGCGAATATATTCGCTTTTTTCCTGCGTATGTGAATATTCGTATATGTGCATATCTGCATATGTGAATATTTGCATTTTCCTTCTTTTCACTTGTGGGCTAATTAGAATGATGCAAATACACTTGTCAGAGGCTATCAACAACATCCCTAGCAACCAATAGTAAAGTTGCCCACCCCCTCACTGTTTTCATCCTCGAATACACAAATATGCGAATATAACGAATACGCAAAATTCGCGAATATAGGACCAATATTCGTCTATATATTCGCGAAATATCGCAAATTCGAATAGGGGCAATGCCACTCATCACTATAAGCAACCCCCCCCCACTATACACGCACACACATGCCCTTATTTACTAAGAGTGTTTTGTAGGTTTCTTTGTGGGTTTTAATTCCCTACAATTTATTTTCCACGGTATTTACTAAGGTTTCCCTACATTTTCCTTTTTCCCTACATTTTGCTTTTTTTTACACATGCTCTGATCCGTAGGGTTTTCCTCAGCTCAAATCCACCACATTTTCTGTGGAAACCTTAGTAAATATGTTGGGATTTTGTGAAAATCTCGGGAACACGCCCCTTTTCTGTGACCACGCCCCTTTTCCCGACAACCATGCCCCTTTTTCGGGTTTCATTGGGGTTTTTTCATTTCAGTCGCAATTTCAGGCGCAAAATCAGGCACAGACAGAATTTCAGGCACAATGCGCCTGAAACTGGCGCACGACCCGACATTCATGTCGGGTTTGCAATAGTAAATGAGTGTTTGGAGGCCTTTAGCCAGGCCATATACTTTTATTCAAAATATTAGAAATGAGGGCCCACTTATTTTATTCATGGTAATTGTTAATTTCAAATATCAATTGAATACATTTATTGTATGTTAAATTAAAACTTTCTATTCCGAAATAAAAGAAAAATTGTCTTTAAAAACTTTTTGTTGAAGGTTATTAAGCCAAGATACTTTAAAGAAAGTCGACTGTGCAGGTGATAAATCTGCCATTGCAATGTGCACCAATGAAAATATGCCCACATTTCCTCTTGACATGCAGCTCAGTAGCACATGGCAGAAATAATGTACAACAGCAGTACCAGGATCCCGGAAAGAGCTGGTACCAACAGGCCGGAGCTTCAAAAATAGTGCTTGTGGGCCTAGGCAGTTACAGGCTAGCATTATTTAGGCTGGGGAGGGCCAATAAAAATGGTCCTCGCCCACTCTGGTAATGTCAGGCTGTTGCTGCTTGGTTGGTATCTGGCTGAGAATGAAAATACAAAAACCCAATGGTTTTCTTTTATTCTCAAAGATAAATAAAAAAAAAATGCATGGCGTTCCCTATGACAGCTAACTTAATAGCAGTCTTATCTTTGTTTAAGGAGTCTGGTCTGTGGTTTGAATGAGTTAAAGGTCCAACCTGTTTTTCACATTAAAGAGTAGCTCCCACCATCTCAATATTGTTTTATTCTGTCCCTACCTATAGGTAATCTATCCCTAACCCCCTCCCTGCCTTTAAAAAAAATGTTTTGGCCTTACATAGTCATCTTCTGGTCTTCTTGCTTGCTCTACAGTCTTGTCCTGGAAGCCGGCTTCCCCAGCAGGCGCGACGTCACTGACGCCTGCTGGGCGCTGACTTCCGCCCTCACTTCATCTATGCTGCGCTCCCGTCGGGAGCGTGCATAGGTGATCAGCGAATCGCAGGGAAGGCTGCTCCGGGGTCTCCTCCTCCCTGTTTAGCAGTACATGTGCTACCCAGGGAGGAAGAGTATAGGAGTAGCCTGCATAGAAATAGATGCCTGCCGAAACCCGGGACCAAGATTTTTTATAAAATGGATTGTATTTTTTCCACAAACAAAATTATAATAATATAGACCCCCCCCCCCACCCTAACGTGGCCCTATATGTAAATTATAGTTTATAAAAGCTGTAGGCACACTGCTTTATAAGCATTGACCACTTATCATCAGTGTGCCTACAGCTGTTGCTAAACTACAACTCCCAGCATGCCCGCATAGCCAACAGCTGTATGGGCATGCTGGGAGTTGTAGTTTTGCAGCAGCTGGAGGCACACTGATGATTACACATTATTTAGTATCAAACAGTGTGCCTACAGCTGTTGCTAAACTACAACTCCCAGCATGCCTGCACACCCAACAGCTGTATGGGCATGCTGGGAGTTGTAGTTTTGCAGCAGCTGGGGGCACACTGATAATTAGTCATGAGTGAGTCTCAGTGAGCCTACAGCTGTTGCTAAACTACAGCTCCAGGCATACCTACACACCCAACAGCTGTATGGGCATGCTGAGAGTTGTAGTTTTGAAACAGCTGGAGGCACACTGTTAGGAAAACACTCATGGTGTGTGTGTATATATATATATATATATATATATATATTTATATATATATATAAATATACACAAAATAATATATATGTCACGATGCCGGCTGGCAGGTAGTGGACCCTCTGTGCCAGAGAGGGATTGGCGTGGACCGTGCTAGTGGACCGGTTCTAAGCCACTACTGGTTTTCACCAGAGCCCGCCGCAAAGCGGGATGGTCTTGCTGCGGCGGTAGTGACCAGGTCGTATCCACTAGCAACGGCTCACCTCTCTGGCTGCTGAAGATAGGCGCGGTACAAGGGAGTAGGCAGAAGCAAGGTCGGACGTAGCAGAAGGTCGGGGCAGGCAGCAAGGATCGTAGTCAGGGGCAACGGCAGAAGGTCTGGAAACACAGGCAAGGAACACACAAGGAACGCTTTCACTGGCACTAAGGCAACAAGATCCGGCAAGGGAGTGCAAGGGAAGTGAGGTAATATAGGGAAGTGCACAGGTGAAAACCCTAATTGGAACCACTGCGCCAATCAGCGGCGCAGTGGCCCTTTAAATCGCAGAGACCCGGCGCGCGCGCGCCCTAGGGAGCGGGGCCGCGCGCGCCGGGACAGAACAGACGGGGAGCGAGTCAGGTAGGGGAGCCGGGGTGCGCATCGCGAGCGGGCGCTACCCGCATCGCGAATCGCATCCCGGCTGGCAGCAGGATCGCAGCGCCCCGGGTCAGAGGACGTGACCGGAGCGCTGCAGCGGAGGGAGTGAAGCGAGCGCTCCGGGGAGGAGCGGGGACCCGGAGCGCTCGGCGTAACAGTACCCCCCCCCCCTTGGGTCTCCCCCTCTTCTTGGAGCCTGAGAACCTGAGGAGCAGACTTTTGTCAAGGATGTTGTCCTCAGGTTCCCAGGATCTCTCTTCAGGACCACAACCCTCCCAGTCTACTAAAAAAAAATTTTTCCCTCTGACCTTTTTGGCAGCCAAAATTTCCTTGACCGAGAAGACGTCCGAGGAGCCGGAAACAGGAGTGGGAGGAACAGATTTGGGAGAAAAACGGTTGAGGATGAGTGGTTTGAGAAGAGAGACGTGAAAGGCATTAGGGATACGAAGAGAAGGAGGAAGAAGAAGTTTATAAGAGACAGGATTAATTTGACACAAAATTTTGAAAGGACCAAGATAGCGTGGTCCCAACTTGTAGCTAGGGACACGGAAGCGGACATATTTAGCGGAGAGCCATACCTTGTCTCCAGGGGAAAAAACGGGGGGAGCTCTTCTTTTCTTATCCGCGAACCTCTTCATGCGTGAAGAAGCCTGTAAGAGAGAATTTTGGGTCTCTCTCCATATAATGGAAAGGTCACGAGAAATTTCATCCACAGCGGGCAGACCAGAGGGCAAGGGGGTAGGGAGGGGGGGAAGAGGGTGACGGCCGTACACCACGAAAAATGGGGATTTGGAGGAAGATTCAGAGACCCTGAAGTTATACGAAAATTCGGCCCATGGAAGGAGATCTGCCCAGTCATCCTGGCGGGAGGAAACAAAATGTCGCAAATAATCACCCAGGATCTGGTTAATTCTTTCTACTTGTCCATTGGACTGGGGATGATATGCAGAGGAAAAATTTAATTTAATCTTGAGTTGTTTACAGAGAGCCCTCCAGAATTTAGACACGAATTGGACCCCTCTATCCGAGACAATCTGCGTAGGCAACCCGTGAAGACGAAAAATGTGTACAAAAAATTGTTTAGCCAACTGAGGCGCAGAAGGAAGACCAGGAAGAGGGATGAAATGTGCCATTTTGGAGAATCGATCAACGACCACCCAAATAACGGTGTTGCCACGGGAAGGGGGTAAATCAGTAATAAAATCCATACCAATCAGAGACCAAGGCTGTTCGGGGACAGGCAGAGGATGAAGAAAACCAGCGGGCTTCTGGCGAGGAGTCTTATCCCGGGCACAGATAGTGCAGGCTCGCACAAAGTCCCCAACATCCGTCTCCAGAGTCGGCCACCAATAGAAGCGGGAGATGAGTTGCACAGATTTCTTGATGCCCGCATGACCTGCGAGATGGGAGGAGTGACCCCATTTGAGGATTCCGAGGCGTTGGCGTGGAGAAACAAAGGTCTTTCCTGGAGGAGTCTGCCTGATGGAGGCAGGAGAAGTGGAGATCAGGCAGTCAGGTGGAATGATGTGTTGCGGAGGGAGATCAACTTCCGAGGCATCCGAGGAACGAGAGAGAGCATCGGCCCTAATGTTCTTATCGGCAGGACGAAAGTGAATCTCAAAATTAAATCGGGCAAAGAACAGAGACCACCGGGCCTGGCGAGGATTCAGCCGTTGGGCCGACTGGAGGTAGGAGAGGTTCTTGTGGTCGGTGTAGATAATAACAGGAAATCTTGATCCCTCCAGCAGATGCCTCCATTCCTCAAGTGCTAATTTAATGGCTAGAAGCTCTCGATCCCCGATGGAGTAGTTCCTCTCCGCTGGAGAGAAGGTCCTAGAGAAAAAACCACAAGTGACAGCATGCCCGGAAGGATTTTTTTGTAGAAGAACAGCTCCAGCTCCTACTGAGGAGGCATCAACCTCCAATAGGAAGGGTTTGGAAGGGTCAGGTCTGGAGAGCACGGGAGCCGAAGAAAAGGCAGACTTGAGTCGTTTAAAGGAGTCTTCTGCTTGAGGAGGCCAGGACTTGGGATCAGCATTTTTCTTGGTTAAAGCCACGATAGGAGCCACAATGGTAGAAAAATGTGGAATAAATTGCCTGTAATAATTGGCGAACCCCAAAAAGCGTTGGATAGCACGGAGTCCGGAGGGGCGTGGCCAATTTAAGACGGCAGAGAGTTTGTCTGGATCCATCTGTAGTCCCTGGCCAGAGACCAAATATCCTAGAAAAGGAAGAGATTGGCATTCAAACAGACATTTCTCAATTTTGGCATAGAGTTGGTTGTCACGAAGTCTCTGAAGAACCATACGGACATGCTGGCGGTGTTCTTCTAGATTGGCAGAAAAAATTAGGATATCGTCCAGATATACCACAACACAGGAGTATAACAGATCACGAAAAATTTCATTGACAAAGTCTTGGAAGACGGCAGGGGCATTGCACAGTCCAAAGGGCATGACCAGATACTCAAAGTGTCCATCTCTGGTGTTAAATGCCGTTTTCCACTCGTCCCCCTCTCTGATGCGGATGAGGTTATAGGCGCCTCTTAAGTCCAATTTAGTGAAGATGTGGGCACCTTGGAGGCGATCAAAGAGTTCAGAGATGAGGGGTAAGGGGTAGCGGTTCTTAACCGTGATTTTATTAAGACCGCGGTAGTCAATGCAAGGACGTAGGGAGCCATCTTTTTTGGACACAAAGAAAAATCCGGCTCCGGCAGGAGAGGAGGATTTACGGATAAAGCCCTTTTTTAGATTCTCCTGGACGTATTCGGACATGGCAAGAGTCTCTGGGGCAGAGAGAGGATAAATTCTGCCCCGGGGTGGAGTAGTACCCGGGAGGAGGTCGATAGGGCAATCATAAGGCCTGTGAGGAGGTAGAGTCTCAGCTTGTTTTTTGCAGAAAACATCCGCGAAGTCCATATAGGCCTTAGGGAGACCGGTTACTGGAGGAAGCACAGAGTTACGGCAAGGGTTACTGGGAACCGGTTTTAGACAGTTCTTGGAACAAGAGGACCCCCAACTCTTGATCTCCCCAGTGGACCAATCCAGGGTTGGGGAATGAAGTTGAAGCCAGGGAAGTCCAAGGAGAATCTCCGAGGTGCAATTGGGGAGGACCAAAAGTTCAATCCTCTCATGATGAGATCCGATGCTCATAAGAAGGGGCTCCGTGCGGAAACGTATGGTACAGTCCAATCTTTCATTATTTACACAATTGATGTAGAGGGGTCTGGCGAGACTGGTCACTGGGATGTTGAACCTGTTGACGAGAGAGGCCAAAATAAAATTTCCTGCAGATCCAGAGTCCAAGAAGGCCACTGTAGAGAAGGAGAAGGCAGAGGCAGACATCCGCACAGGCACAGTAAGACGTGGAGAAGCAGAGTAGACATCAAGGACTGTCTCACCTTTGTGCGGAGTCAGCGTACGTCTTTCCAGGCGGGGAGGACGGATAGGACAATCCCTCAGGAAGTGTTCGGTACTAGCACAGTACAGGCAGAGGTTCTCCATACGGCGTCGTGTCCTCTCTTGAGGTGTCAGGCGAGACCGGTCGACCTGCATAGCCTCCACGGCGGGAGGCACAGGAACAGATTGCAGGGGACCAGAGGAGAGAGGAGCCGAGGAGACGAAACGCCTCGTGCGAACAGAGTCCATATCTTGGCGGAGTTCCTGACGCCTTTCAGAAAAACGCATGTCAATGCGAGTGGCTAGGTGAATAAGTTCATGTAGATTAGCAGGAATTTCTCGTGCGGCCAGAACATCTTTAATGTTGCTGGATAGGCCTTTTTTGAAGGTCGCGCAGAGGGCCTCATTATTCCAGGACAATTCTGAAGCAAGTGTACGGAATTGTACGGCATACTCGCCAACGGAAGAATTACCCTGGACCAGGTTCAACAGGGCAGTCTCAGCAGAAGAGGCTCGGGCAGGTTCCTCAAAGACACTTCGGATTTCCGAGAAGAAGGAGTGTACAGAGGCAGTGACGGGGTCATTGCGGTCCCAGAGCGGTGTGGCCCATGACAGGGCTTTTCCGGACAGAAGACTGACTACGAAAGCCACCTTAGACCTTTCAGTGGGAAACAGGTCCGACATCATCTCCAGATGCAGGGAACATTGGGAAAGAAAGCCACGGCAAAACTTAGAGTCCATCAAATTTATCCGGCAAGGATAAGCGTATCCCAGGAGCGGCCACTCGCTGCGGAGGAGGTGCAGGAGCTGGCGGAGGAGATGACTGCTGAAGCTGTGGTAGCAACTGTTGTAGCATAACGGTCAGTTGAGACAGCTGTTGGCCTTGTTGCGCTATCTGTTGTGACTGCTGGGCGACCACCGTGGTGAGGTCAGCGACAACTGGCAGAGGAACTTCAGCGGGATCCATGGCCGGATCTACTGTCACGATGCCGGCTGGCAGGTAGTGGACCCTCTGTGCCAGAGAGGGATTGGCGTGGACCGTGCTAGTGGACCGGTTCTAAGCCACTACTGGTTTTCACCAGAGCCCGCCGCAAAGCGGGATGGTCTTGCTGCGGCGGTAGTGACCAGGTCGTATCCACTAGCAACGGCTCACCTCTCTGGCTGCTGAAGATAGGCGCGGTACAAGGGAGTAGGCAGAAGCAAGGTCGGACGTAGCAGAAGGTCGGGGCAGGCAGCAAGGATCGTAGTCAGGGGCAACGGCAGAAGGTCTGGAAACACAGGCAAGGAACACACAAGGAACGCTTTCACTGGCACTAAGGCAACAAGATCCGGCAAGGGAGTGCAAGGGAAGTGAGGTAATATAGGGAAGTGCACAGGTGAAAACCCTAATTGGAACCACTGCGCCAATCAGCGGCGCAGTGGCCCTTTAAATCGCAGAGACCCGGCGCGCGCGCGCCCTAGGGAGCGGGGCCGCGCGCGCCGGGACAGAACAGACGGGGAGCGAGTCAGGTAGGGGAGCCGGGGTGCGCATCGCGAGCGGGCGCTACCCGCATCGCGAATCGCATCCCGGCTGGCAGCAGGATCGCAGCGCCCCGGGTCAGAGGACGTGACCGGAGCGCTGCAGCGGAGGGAGTGAAGCGAGCGCTCCGGGGAGGAGCGGGGACCCGGAGCGCTCGGCGTAACAATATATGTGTGTGTATAGTAGTCTATTAACATAAATATATCATTGTATATATATATATATATATATATATATATATGTGTGTGTGTGTGTGTATTCTACTATATATACATTCCATGATATAATTCCTAATAGGGCGCCTAGCGCTGTTTCACAACTACAACTCCCAGCATACAGGGATATCCAATAGCTGTCTGGTCATACTGAGAGTTGTAGTTTTCAAACAGCTGGAGGCACCATGTTAGGAAAACACTCATGGCTTATATATACATATAATATATTGTGGCAGTGTGGCAAGGAAAGGGTGTATTTCCTTGTCTCACCCTGCAGAAGCTCTCACCTGCTTCTTAAGTAATGAGGCAGGAGGGAAGGGAAGTGTATATGAGATGGAGACTCAGTCTAATGTGGGCTCTTCCTAGGAGACAGCATGTGGGCTGTAGGGGAGAGACAGAGCCTGCTGAGGAGTACACAGCCCGAGCTATGAGTGGCTCAAAGAGAGTGACATGAATTGTGAGTAGAAGGTTGCAGGGGACATATGTTTAACCGACTGAGGGAAGCTCAGCGGTTGTTAGTCAGGACAAGCTGATCTGTTTAGTCAGTGACCAGACGGTCTAGGATTTTGTTTTGTTCCTGGTTTTTTGTTTATTTCTTTCCCTGCAACCTGTCTAATAAAACTGGCAAGGTGCCAGATTTGCATTATGAGCGTTTGTTTGCTGGTTTATTGAGAAGAAACGCATCCTGTGGCGTGGTCCAGGACGATCCCAGAGCTAATCCCCAAGACGGATCATCACAGCATATACACATAAATATATGTATATATACAACCCATGAGTGTTTTCCTAACAGTGTGCCTCCAGCTGTTTCAAAACTACAACTCTCAGCATGACCAGACACAACCAAGCATAAAAGAAAGAAGTTAATATATCATACATGCAGGTGTCAAAACTAGGGGGGTGCACCTAAAACCGGTAGGAAAAAAATAAATAAAAGAAAGAAAGAAAAAAGGTCGGACTGACTTATCTATGCTCCTCTTTTCCCCTCCATTTATTATTCTATATAATAAAACATACTTACTTTACTGTTGGTTTTACTTAGGAGGATGTATGTATGTATGTATGTAGAGACAATAGTATATTGGACACCAAGACGACTAGAGACTAGTGTCTCTTATTACAGAGCCCAGACTTAGTGTATGCTTTAAGGCTAAATGGCCATGAACTGAGCAGTAGTAATCCCCCCACACCCACCACTAGTGTTGAGCGGCATAGGCCATATTCGAATTCGCGAATATTCGCGAATATATGGACGAATATTCGTCATATATTCGCGAATATTCGCATATTCGTTATATTCTCGTTTTATTTTCGCATATGCGAAATTTCGCGTATGCGAAAATTAACATATGTGAAAATTAGCATATAGGAAATTCGCATACTCGATAATTCGCATATGCGAAAATTAGCATACACTAATTTTCGCATATGCGAATTTGCGCACGGCAGTCTCACACAGTAGTATTAGAGCCTTCTTTACACCACACAAGCTGGAAGCAGAGAGGGGTGATCACTGTGATGTGTACTGTGAAGAAAAAAAAAAAAAAAAAAAAATGAAAATTCGTAATTACGAATATATAGCGCTATATTCGCGAAATTCGCGAATTCGCGAATATGCGATATTCGCGAATAATATTCGAATTGCGAATATTCGCGAGCAACACTACCCACCACATACACACACGCCTTTCAATTGTCTGGGTGGGCAAGGATAGTAATTCTACCCCCTTTTCACTTCTCTTCACACCATTTGGAGCTTCCAACCCTCCTGCTTCATTCTTACTACCTTGAATGTTAAGTGTTAAATTATTTGTGATTGATAATAAGCTAAAGTGTACAAATACTTTTTTTTTGCGCTGTACCCTTACCCTTCAAGCTACTTTGCTGCTCATTGTAAGATCACATATGTTAAAGGATGCCCATTAAAAGAAATCTGAAAGAGAAATAGACAAAACGTGCTTCCTTGTGCGGGATCACCAAACATAGATGGAAATATCTTGGAGGGAGAAAACATGCTCACCTGGACAGGTTGTGCAATTTCAGGCACAACACTTTCAGAGGCACATCAGAACTAAGGTTGAGCTGCTGCGGCTTCCCACACCGAAAGCATCGGTGTAAATCACGCCTGATGAAAGGGTTTACACCCAGAAACGCGTTGTGTGGACTTTTAAGGTCTATTGGACAATTGTTTTTTTATTTTCCACGTGGACTTTAATATTTTGGAATTATTGGTGGATCCCAGTGTATCCGGATTGACCATCGGTACTGGACTTTACTGGACCTTGCTACTTCATGTGATTGGATTTTCCATGTGGATTAGTTGGAGAGACATATACACATGCATTTTTGAGTCTGTCCTCTGTCCTGCCATATTACAGCATGTGGTGTCCGGGGGAATGGTCCATCCTCGGGTACTCATCCAGGGGAGTGCTGTCCACTCACCTTGGATTATCAATTAGATTCATCATCCTTCTCTTCATGCTGTTTTCATTGTTATTTTACAGTCTTGTGGACTATTTAACGACAGATTCCTGGATTGTCCACACCGTTGGTTATCAGGGTTTTCATGAGCGAACACCATTTATTTATATACCAATATGTATTATTTATATACCATTTATTTAGTCAGTTACAAGCATAGACACTCATATGTATACATGGTAATTT
Source organism: Hyla sarda (assembly GCF_029499605.1). Lineage (NCBI taxonomy): Eukaryota > Metazoa > Chordata > Amphibia > Anura > Hylidae > Hyla > Hyla sarda. The sequence goes on along the minus strand of NC_079189.1, from coordinate 378,792,021 downwards.
TTGAATTTGTATTTACCCCCATTCATGCCTTGATGGATGTGTGCCTCAGCTGGGCGGGTGCGGCCGTATTTTTATATTTATAACTTTTATCGTTCCACTCACATGGGCTTTCTAGGTACTGGTTAGGTAGGACATTTACTGGATTTATTCCCATGTGAGTCTAGGTAGGTGGTTCTTCCCTCCTCCCTTTTTTCATATATTTGTTTACCCTCATTGTAATTGGGATTTTCTCATTATTGATAATAAATCTATATTTGATACTTTATAGTTCTTATTCATTTGGTATTTTTTTTTTTCAATCCTAATATTTTTATTCACTACTATTATTATTACACATATATATCTTTCAATTTTTTTAAATTTTTTAAAACATTTTTATTAACTAGTTTTTCATTTCGTTATAACTATTCTTATTTTCCTTTTTCCTTTTCTTTTTCTTCTTTTCTCCCTTTTTTTCTTTTTTTCACACATACTTGTTTTTTATTCTATTCACATCACTATATTAGGCTGTTTCTATGCATTCCAACACCACCTTGGACTCATTTATGATTTATTTTCATTTTGTAAGTCTTCATGTCATGTGATCGGAATCCCCGATCACATGACTGGAGCCAGTCCCATTTGGATCACTTGCCCTTAGTTTGCCCATTTCCAGTATGCCTGCGCCGACCTCTTTAGGTTGTCATCTAGTTCCGGCACTAGCAGTGCATCATATGTGATGCACCGGTCACATGACCGAAATGCCGTATCATGTGATTGCAACCAGCTTCATCTGTATCGGTCTTATTGCGCCTCTGCTGCTGGTTTGCCCTGGCAGCGCTGCCTATGAATGCTGATTCCGGCATTACGTCACTGGTGACATCGTCGGTGTGGTCACATGATTGGATCCTTCAACATTTCCGGCGCATGATGCTAGCGCTGGAGATAGGACCTTTTACTATATTATCTATTGATCACATGACCGCCATACCGGAAGTCGGCTACGGCGCTGAAGACCGGTGTTCTATCACACGCTGGCCTTCGACCAGCAGCCATCTTGAGAGTGGCATATGCGTAGTTTTGCACCCGCCCGGCCTGGGTCCCACATCTGACAGGTATTTGCATTATCATTTAAGACACTAGCTTCCAGTTCAGCACTACACCCCTGAGGAAGTCACATCTGGTAACGGAAAGCGTGGGGTCCTTTCCTGTGGACATGGGCTAACCGGGTTACCTGACCCTCTTCCTCCGTCTGTGGCCTGCATATTGTGGTGATTCTGTATATTGTACATCATTACATTCTTTGTTCTATACATTATTTCTTGCAGCACTGCATCATTTACTGCTCACCTTATTTATTATCATTTATTCTGTTATTGTATGTTGGTGTGTGAATGACTTTGGTATATCTGTCTATTGTTCAGGCCACAGCATTGATACAGGTTTGAGGGGGCCCTCATGTGTCTTACCCATGTCCTGTGGTGACCTTCACAGGTCCCACTGTTGTAGTGTGGCTATTTGCAGCCCTTTTTAAATGTTTTTATAGTGTCTTTTTTGGATATTTGCATTTTGTGTCAATAAACTTGTATTTTTGCATCATTTTGTGATCGGCGTGCGTCCATTGTGGCATTCTAGCTTTCCTTTGTTTTTTATTGAACATAATTAAAGTACTTCTCCATTACCGATGACTTCAGATGTATGCTGATTACACCTAACTTTCCAGCAGTGCGTAGACCACTTCCCCTTTCCACCTTCTTTCCTTTATCTGCATTAAAGGAAAACTGTCAGGCTGTTCATCCACACTAAACCCAAAACACTGGTGAACAGGAGTCCAATGAGCGGTCACTTACTTAAATATGTCCAGTAGGTGCTCTGCAGAATTCAGTGTATTGTGCCCAGGGGGCGGGGCTTTGTCAGCTTAATTTACATATTCGTTGTCTGTGACTCTACATCCTTTTGAAGTGGAGTCACAGAAAATGAATGTGTGAATTGAGCCGACGAAGGCCCTCCCCTTGTGCAGGATTCACTAAATCCAGAAGAGGATCTTCTGAGGGACATATCTCAGGACATACTGGACATATTTAAGTAAGTGACCCCTCGTTGGACTCCTGTTCACTCACACTATAACCCAGTGTATATGTAGCTTTTATATTGTTGTTTTATTATTATTTTTGTGATTTTTGTTTGCCTATTTATATTTATTTATATCTATTTATATATTTTTTATACATTGTCACATTTATATGTGGATATGTAATTCTATGTAACAACCCTTTCAAAAAGTACTCTAATGGTTAATTCCTGGAGGTATATATATATCTGCTACCAGCCTTCCCTTGTCATGCCTGATGAAGCTGCGCATGCGCAGCGAAACGCGTTGCATCTAATAAATCCATTGATTTTACTTGGCTGCCTGATGGTTCCTCTCTGCGCCAGATAAACTCCTGACTCCCTGGTCATTCGGTTTTGATTTTAATCCAACACAATGGGCAGCACATTGAACACATTTTATAAGTGGACAGAAACTTGTAAATAACTCATAAAAGAATAAAGTTACGTTAAAACCAAGCACATCATTTTTTCTTGTGAAATTCCCAATAAGTTGATGTGTCACATGACCCTCTTCCTATTGAAAAAACAATAGATGGATTCAAAATGGTCGACTTCAAAATGACCGCCATGGTCACCACCCATCTTGAAAAGTTTCCCCCCTCACACTAATGTGCCACAAACAGAAAGTTAATATCACCAAGCATTCCCATTTTATTTAGGTTTATCCATATAAATGGCCCACCCTGTACAGATATACTACAGATAAATTTGTGAAGTTCTTTCCAGTCTGACAACAGTGCTCTCTACTGATACCTCTGTCCATGTCAGGAACTGTCCAGAGCAGGAGAGCTTTGTTATAGAGATTTGCTTCTAATCTGGACAGTTCCTGACATGGACAGAGGTGTCAGCAGAGAGCACTGTGGTCAAACTGGAAAGAACTTCACAAATTTCTCTGGAACATACAGCAGCTAATAAGTACTGGCAGGGTTCATATTTTGAAATAGAAGTACTATACAAATCTGTTTAACTTTCTGGCACCAGTTGATTTGAAAACCTTAGTTCTCCACTTGTTTCCTCCAGAGTTCCCCTTTAAGGTTTCCTGGACCATGATGAATGAATTATAAATGATGGTTAGAATTGACTTACAGAACAAAACATCTTGGTTTTTCATTTATTTCCTGCTAATGATCAAGAGTCCTTTGGTTTGGTTGGTTCCATTACAGAACAGATGTTTCATGACATTGGGGGGGATTCATCATTATGTGTCTGCTGTAGACACAGTTCTACCCCTTTACACTGCTTGTCTATTGTACACGCTTGCTCAGAATTTACTAAGGCTGTGCACTCCTTTGATAAATCTTGTGCAAATATAGAAGCGCCCCCCTCGCTCTACCCTACACTCCTTCTCTACCTCACAGGAACTGTGGACGTAGGGATTTTGAGGGAGATTTATCAAAACCTGTGTAGAGGAAGAGTGGTGCAGTTGCCCATAGCAACCAATCAGATTGCTTCTTTCATTTTTAAAGAGACCTGTGAAAAATGAAAGAAGCGATCTGATTGGTTGCTATGGGCAACTGCACCACTCTTGCTCTACACAGGTTTTGATAAATCTCTCCCTTTTTTCTATTGCTTTGAGGTCAGGATTTCATTGAGGTTTTTTGTCCATCATAAAAAACGCCAGAAAAACTGTCCCAGCTTTTTCCTGTATTTTGTCAGTTTTTCTTGTATTTTTTTCTTGCGTTTTTGCTGGTGCGTGGAAACAAAAAAATGTACTAAACTTTTTATTGTTTTTTTTTCTTCGAAATTTTGAAACGTAAATGCGGAGGACTATGTCAGATTTTGTGGATTGTGACGATGAACAGCGTTTTTTTTAATGTCAATAAAAGGGTTAAGGAGGGCTGTGGGGGAGTGTTTTTTTAAATACATTTTTTTTTTCAATGTGTTGTGTTTTTTTATTATTGAATTTTCAGGCTTAGTAGTGGAAGACGTCTTGTAGACAGAATCCATTACTAAGCTGGGGCTTAGCATTAGCCCCCAAAACCGCTAGCTCTAACCCCCAATTATTACCCCGGTACCTACCTCCACAGGGGTTCCTGGAAGAGCTGGCACCAACAGGCCCGGAGTGTCAAAAATGGCACTCCTGGGCCTAGGCAGTAACAGGCTAGTGTTATTTTGGCTGGGGAGGGCCAGTAACAATGGTCCTTGTGCACCCTGGTAACGTCAGGCTGTTGCTGCTTGGTTGGCTTCTGGCTGATACTGAAAAAATGAGGGAAACACACTTTTTTTATTTATTTATGATAAAAAAAATGCAGAGGGTTCCCTGTATTTTCAGTATCAGCCAGATACCAACCGAACAGCAACAGCCTGACGTTACCAGGGTGGGTGAGGACCATTGTTACTGGCCCTCCCCAGCCTAAATAACACCAGCCTGTTACCGCCTAGGCCCAGGATCACCATTTTTGATGCTCCAGGCCTGTTGGTACCGACTCTTCTCGGCACACCTGTGGCGGTGGGTACCAGGGTAATAATTGGAGGTTAGCGCTAGCTGATTTTGGGGCTAACGCTAAGCACTGGCTTAGTAATGGATTCCGTCTATAAGACAGCTTCTACTACTAACCCCTGAAAATTCAATTATAAAAAAAAGACACATTAAAAAAATGTTTTATTAAAAAAAAACTTCCTCCCACAGCCTTCATTAACCATTTTATTGAAAAAAAAAACCGCTGGTCATCGTTGCGGTCCACCGAATCTGAGGTAGTCCTCCGACTTCACGTATCTGAAATGAGAAGAAAAGAAAAACAAGAAATATGGGTTAGTAAATTTTTTTTACTCTCCCCTGGGAAGAGCGCACATAATGCAGTGTGTTCCTAAACAGGGAGCCTTCAATTGTTGCTAAATTACAACTCCCATCATGGTGGGCTGTAGTTAAGCAACAGCTGGAGTCTCCCTATTTGGAAACACACTGCCAGAAAGGCTCTGTTCCCATTATGCAAAACGCATAATGTGAAGAGATCTGTCCCTCTGCCCTTGGACTACTACTCCTATCATGGGACAGAGTCTGTCCTATGATGGGAGTAGTTGTAGTACCGCAGCGCTGCTGAGGGATGGCACTTGCACATCCCCCGACTGAGGGACTTTTAAGACTACTATTCCCACCATGGACAGACTCTGTCCATGATGGGAGTTATAGTCCAGGGGCTTAGGTGCAGATCGCACCGGGTAATTCTGCAGAGACCCGCTGCGATCCGCATTTAAGTTAACAAGCCAGCGGTACATGCGTCTACAGTGCGCTGCCGCCGGCTTCTATATACACTGTAATAACTCATAATCCCCGCCGCCGGGAGAGGGGAGCTCTGATTGGTCAATAGCTATCCACCAATCAGAGCTCCCGTGTTTCGGGGGGGATTATGAATTATTATAGTGTATATACAAGCTGGTGCGCAGCGCGATGTAGACGCATGTAAGGCCGGCTTGTATAGTTAATAAATGCGGATTGCAACAGATCTCCAGAGAATAATCTGCTGCAATCCGCATTTAAATTAAAAAGCTGGCGGTACATGCAGCTACACTGAGCTCCTATATACACTGACATAATTCATAATCCCAGCCACTGGAACTCGGAAGCTCTGATTGGTGGATAGCTATTAACCAATCAGAGCTCCCCTCTCCCAGCGGCGATTATGAATTATTACAGTGTATATAGAAGCTGGGGGCAGCGCAGTGTAGACGCATGTACCGCCGGCTTTTTAACTTAAATGTGGATCGCAGCAGATCATTCTCTGGAGATCTGTTGCGATCCGCATTTATTAACCATACAAGCCGGCAGTACATACGTCTACACTGCGCTGCCGCGGGCTCCTATGTACAGTTCTTATGATTCATAATTCCCGCTGGGAGAGGGGAGCTCTGATTGGTGGATAGCTATTGACCAATCAGAGCTCCCGTCTCCCAGCGGCGGGGATTATGAATTATGAGCGGTGTATATAGAAGCCGGTGGCAGCGCAGTATAGACGCATGTACTGCCGGTTTGTTATCTTAATAAATGCGTATCGCAGCGGGTCTCAGCAGAATGACCTGCTGCGATCTGCACCTCAGCCCCTGGACTATAACTCCCATCATGGGCAGAGTCTGTCCATGATGGGAGTAGTAGTCCTAAAAGTCCTGCAGCCGGGGGATGTGCAAGTGCCATCCCTCAGCGCTGCGGTACTACAACTACTCCCATCATGGGACAGACTCTGTCCCATGATAGGAGTAGTAGTCCAAGGGCAGAGGGGCAGATCACTCTCCTGCAATCCGCATTTATTAACTATACAAGCCGGCGGTACATGCGGCTACACTGTGCTGCCGCGGGCTCCTATATACAGTTCTTATAATTCATAATCCCCGCAGGGAGAGGGGAGCTCTGATTGGTGGATAGCTATTGACCAATCAGAGCTCCCGTATTCCGGTGGCGGGGATTATGAATTATGACAGTGTATACAGGAGCAGCGGGCAGCGCAGTGAAGCCGCATATACCGCCGGCTTGTATAGTTAATAAATGCGAATCGCAGCGGGTCTCTGGATAAGGATCTGCTGCGATCTGCACCTCAACCCCTGGACTACAACTCCCATCATGAGCAGAGTCTGTCCATGATGGGAGTAGCAGTCCTTTGGTACGTGTCCTCCGAGGTGGTGTATATTTGCACAAGAAAATGCTGTTTGCGCATTTTTTGTGTGCAAAAAAAAATAACGCAATTAGTAAATTCGATTCTACAGTAGATAGTGCTCTATGGTAAACATCCTATCAAAATTTGCACAAAAAAAGATGGAAAAAAAACACTTGCGCAAATTTTTGTGCAAAAAAAATAGACACAAAACAGCTCTATATACAACTCTGTCACACTGTTATGAATAGATTTAATGTGATATGACATATACATTTTATAAGTTTTGCCTTTTGATTTCCAATGAGGTTTTTAAGGTTTCTAATTCATGGGTAATTTAATATTTAATATCAAATCTGTCGTGAGTCAGCAGTGTGTGTGTGTGTGTGTGTGTGTGTGTGTGTGTGTGTGTGAAAGCTCCCTTAGGACTTAAAGGGGTTATCCAGGGAAAAAAAATGTTTTAAATATCAACTGGCTCCAGAAAGTTAAACATATTTGTAAATTACTTCTATTAAAAAAATCTTAATCCTCTCAGTGCTTATGAGCTGCTGAAGTTGAGTTGTTCGTTTCTGTCTAAGTGCTCTCTGATGACACGTATCTCGGGAGCTGTCCAGCGTAGAAGCAAATTCTCATAGCAAACATATTCTGCTCTGTGCAGTTCCTGAGACAAGGAGAGATGCCAGCAGAGAGCACTATTTCCAAACAGATAAGAACTACCCAATTCAGTAGCTGATAATTATTGGAAGGATTAAGATTTTTTAATAAAAGTTATTTACAAATCTGTTAACTTACTGGAGCCAGTTGATCTAAAAAAAAAAAAAGTTTTTTCCTGGAATACCCCTTTAAGCAGTTTTTAAAAAAATTTGCAGGACAAATTGTATTTCTTTTATTTCTTTTTTATTTTTTGCCATTCAGGTAGCACCTCTCAAGAGTAGATGTCCTATCACTCGTGATTTACACTACTGCTGTTTTCTCCTGCCCAGTACTAGGTGTGAATGCAGCCTTAAATTCTCTACATATGACTCAGAAAGTCAGACTTGCCACTAAAAGGGAATGTGCCATCAAATGTGATTATTAATTTTTTAGAGGTTAAATAATTTTTCACATTTTTTATACATTTTTGGAAATGTAAAAAAAATATGAAAAATTAAATAATAACTTGTCATATCTCCCACTGTTGACCAGCAGAGGAAGTTAAAATGAGGAAAATGGTGAAAGCATGCAACTTGTCTGGCTGCTTCTAATTTGACCTCGCCCATCTACCTTCCTCCTCTGTCTATGTGCAAAAGGCAAGGGGGGAGGGAGTTTTGTAGATTTTTCAATTCCACTGTCACTATTTTGTTACATAGTTACATAGTTACATAGTTAGCACGGTCGAAAAAAGACATATGTCCATCAAGTTCAACCAGGGAATTAAGGGGTAGGGGTGTGGCGCGATATTGGGGAAGGGATGGGATTTTATATTTCTTCATAAGCATTAATGTTATTTTGTTCCATGAATGTATCTAATCCTGTTTTAAAGCTGTTAATTGTTCCTGCTGTGACCAGTTCCTGAGGTAGACCGTTCCATAAATTCACAGTCCTCACGGTAAAGAAGGCGTGTCGCCCCTTGAGACTTAACTTTTTCTTCTTCAGACGGAGGGAGTGCCCCCTCATCCTTTGGGGGGGTTTAACCTGGAACAGTTTTTCTCCATATTTTTTGTATGGGCCATTAATATACTTATATACGTTTATCATATCCCCCCTTAAACGTCTCTTCTCAAGACTAAACAATTGTAACTCCTTTAATCGCTCCTCATAGCTAAGATGTTCCATGCCCCATATTAGTTTAGTCGCGCGTCTCTGCACCCTTTCCAACTCCGCAGTGTCCCTTTTATGGACAGGTGCCCAAAACTGAACAGCATATTCCAGGTGAGGCCGTACCAATGCTTTATAAAGGGGGAGTATTATGTCCCTGTCCCTTGAGTCCATACCTTTTTTTATACATGACAATATCCTGCCGGCTTTGGAAGCAGCAGCCTGACATTGCATGCTATTCTGTAGTCTGTGATCTACAAGTACACCCAGATCCTTCTCTACCAGTGACTCTGACAGTTTAATCCCCCCTAAGACATACGATGCATGCAGGTTATTAGTACCCAGATGCATTGTTGGTGTCTGAAGAGTGGTAAAGAACAGACTAGATGTCTCTTGACAGGTCACTGCTCCTCAGGGACTTCAAGAAAATGGTGCTGGCTCCCCCCTTCATTTCACCTAGCCTGTGCTATGCACACGTGCAGTATGCAGCCCATGCTTTTCTATGAGACACTCTCAGTCTTAACTTTCTTATGCCCTGTGCCTGCCATAAAGCAACTGTGTAGGTGTTGTGAAGTGACACACCACAAAGAGGCTACAGTAATGGCAGCTCCCAGTACACACTTTATTAATTAATTACATTAAAACTACATTGTCCTAAAACTAAATACATAAATGAAATTCTTTATCTTGATAGAATAATTTTATTTATTGAAAAATAAAAAGGTGGTGGTGGCGAGTATCAGCTTTGACACCATATACAGATTATCCATAATTTCAGATTATTAGAAAGGGTTTTCCAGACCTTTTTCAATTATGGCCTAGCCTTAGGACATTGGAATCCCAATACCCTGAAAGATCAGCTGACAAACCAAACAATACTCACTTGTTAAATCCTTAGCTGCTCCTTTGCTCTGCTAGTATGTGTTACTAGCACAAGCACTTTTCCTGTCAATTCACAAGATGGTTGTGGTGTCATACATGCTAGTGTTATTTTGGAGTGCTGACATGCTGAATATTCAAAGTACATAAAGACCACCAAGGACCACTGGAGAATCAATGCAGGAGATTTAAAGGGATTATCTGGAGAAAAATATGTATCTCCTATGTACAGGATAGAGGATAAGTGTCTGATCATGGAGGAGGGGTCCGACAACTCAAACTCCATGCAATCTCCTGAACGGGGCCCGGTTCTTGCCCCTCAACTCACCAGTGATCTGCTTCTCTCCTTAGCACTCTGGCCCCCCCCCCCCCCCCCTTGAAGATGCACTTGTGCTTGTGAGTTGAGTTAAATCGGGTCCCGTTCAGGAGATTGTGGGGGGTCTCAGCAGTTGGACGACCCCACAATCAGAGACTTATGCCTTATGCTGTGGATAGGAGATGCCTTTTCTCATCAGATACCCCCATTAACTGGTGAGTACTGTATGGTTTGTTATTTAGTAAATTGTCTCTACTGCCACATTTATTCCTTATAGTCTCAGACAGCCTATTTAAATCATTGCAGCTAAAAGTAACAGCCCTCCTTCTTGTTTGCACCCAGTGTAACAATTTCTTTATTTATATTTCCAAATGAGGCCACATTGATGTGGACATAACCCAATAGTGACATATTAAAAGCACTACAATAATAACCACAAGGGTAAAATACATAAGGAAGTTAGGCTTTGAGCTTTGGACTTTAACCAAGTTCCAAGCATTTGATTTGTTTATTAACTATGTACACTCCTAATGATAACATGGCTTCTGCCATTCTTTGTAAATGGCAAGTGCACTAATAAAAAAAAGTTTTACTGTTATGATATATAACTTACATTTGAGGTTTAGGTCTTTTTAAACTATTTTTTATGCTAGACAGAGAAATGTAACATTGAATCGTTCAGGTTTGTATCCTGTTAAATGTATCAGAAAATGTTATTTAAGTAAGACTATTACCCAAGAAATAAAACTAGTATAGTGTTATCACAACATATACTGGCTTCAGCAGGCTTTTGCATGATTCTCAACTGACAGGAAGTTGTGTAGTTCTTAAATTTTTTTTGTTCTATTGTCTCAGCAGCTCCTCTGCTCCTCCCTCTTTCTCAAGACAACACATCATCCTATACTATTTCAGGAGGTGTGACTGGATCTTGTCTCTGAGCTCTAGACCCCCACCCCCCCCCCCCCCCGAGATTGCTGCCCCTATTATTGAGGAGCGGGAGCTGTCCTCGGCTCCACTGTCCCCTCACCTTTCACACGCTGCCCCAGCTCCTGCAGCCCCTTTAAGAGAGGGAGCTGACAGCTGCTGCAACTTAGTCCCTGCTCATCTGACCCCTCCCCTGGCTGCTCACCGCAGAGAGAGAGACAATGCCTGCCAGCTGTACAGTCTCTGCGGCCTGTATCCTGCATACCAGCGGAGCTCCGTCCAGTCTGACAGTCTCTGATCTGCAGGGCGGCCATCAGAGGGGAGGAGCTCTGTAGTGAAGTCCCAGGGGCCGGGCATGTCAGTCACTACCTGTATACCAGTGACTGCTGTGCCCTCTCTGGCCTACTATATATAGTATATGCAGTACCGGACAGTCATTGATATACAGTGATGTGTTTCTCAAACAGGGTGCCTCCAGCTGTTGCAAAACTACAACTACCAGCATGCCCAGAGAGCCAACCAGAGTTGTAGTTTTGCAACAGCTGGAGGCACCCTAGTTGGGAAACACTGTGAGGCTATATACATCAACTGTGCTGTACCACTGCACTGGTTGCTATAAATATATGCATGTATATAGTAGTCAAGGCTACAATTAATGTATATAGCCCCTCAGTGTAATGTCACTATATACCAATGTCTGTGCTGTGTTCTCTGCCCTGCCTGGCCCATATTACGTATATAATATATGTAGTATTGGCTAGCCATTCAGAGTACACACAGCACGTATATAGGGACATAATACTGCAGGACTATATACATTAGCTTATCTGTGGTGTACCCACTGCCCTGGCAGCTATATATTATATATAGCAGCCAGGGCAGTGGGTACAGCACAGCTGATGTATATAGCCCCGCAGTGTTATGTCAGTATATGTCACTGTATGCCAATGTCTGTGCTGTGTTCTCTGCCCTGCCTGGCCCATATTACGTATATAATATATGTAGTATGTGTTAGCCAGTTCAGCACAGACATTCGTATATAGGGACTTAATACTGTTGGGCTATATACATCAGCTTCCTTGTGCTGTACCCACTGCCCTGGCAGCTATATTTATGCACATAAACATATACATATATATATATATATATATATATATATATATATATAGTAGCCAGGGCAGTGGGTACAGCACAGCTGATGTATATAGTCCCGCAGTATTATGTCCCTTTTCTCACTGGCCTATACCGGCCTATACATGGGGGACCAAAAAAGTGTAAAAACAAAAATATATATACACTTAAAAAAAGTAATAAATGTAATTTACCCCTTGCCTAATAAAAGTTTGAATCACCCTTTGTTCCCATTTTTTAAATGAAATAATGTAAGGAAAACCCTATACATAAACCCTAAACATATGTGGTAGCACCACATGCACAAATGTGTGAACTAATAAAATATAATAGTTAAGTTGCACACTGAAAGGTGAAAGCATGAAAAAATATCAAAGTCCAGAAGTGCGTAATTTTGGTCACTTCAATAACTAAAAAATAAATAAAATCTAAATAAAAATGGTCCTGACAAATAAACCCTCATATAGTCCTGCATGCGGAAAAATAAAAGGGTTATACGGGTGAGAAGAGGACACTTTAAAGCATACTCATTTAATGCCCCCCTGTCATGTGCCACTCACTTATAATGCCCTCCCTGTCTTGTGCCCCTTACTTAAAATGCCGCCTGAGGGTGCAGGACAGGGGGCATTATAACATTATAGGGGCATTATATGTGAGGGGAACATTACAGGGGCATTATATGTGAGGGGCACAGCACAGGGGGGCATTATATGCTAGGGGGACAGGACAGTGGCATTATTATTATGAGGGAGAACAGGGTGGGTCATAGTTATATGTGGGGGCACAGGATGGGGCATTATTACTATATATGAGGGGCAGAGAGTATAAGGAATTTCTGGGGTAGTATGGTTTTCATTAGTCACAATACATCACAGTATTGTATTCAGTGGGATATTTAGAGCGTACAGTGTGTTGTAGTAATATATTCAGAGGTTACAGTGTGTGGCAGTATTATATTCAGGGGGTACAGTGTGAGGCAGTATTATATTTAGGGGGTACAGTGTGTGGCAGTATTATATTCAGGGGTTACAGTGTGTTGTAGTAATATATTCAGAGGTTACAGTGTGTGGCAGTATTATATTCAGGGGGTAAAGTGTGTGGCAGTATTATATTCAGGGGGTACAGTGTGTGGCAATATTATATTCAGGGGGTACAGTGTGTTGTAGTAATATATTCAGTAGTTACAGTGTGTGGCAGTATTATATTCAGGGGGTAAAGTGTGTGGCAGCATTATATTCAGGGGGTACAGTGTGTTGTAGTAATATATTCAGAGGTTACAGTGTGTGGCAGTATTATATTCAGGGGGTACAGTGTGAGGCAGTATTATATTCAGGGGGTACAGTGTGTGGCAGTATTATATTCAGGGGTACAGTGTGTGGCAGTATTATATTCAGGGGTACAGTGTGTGGCAGTATTATATTTAGTGGGTACAGTGTGTGGCAGTAATATATTTAGGGGTACAGTGTGTGGCAGTATGTATAGCAATGCTATATGCTTTTGCAGCATTTTTGTAATAAAAGCTGTAATGGGCCCTCTTTCCGCTTGGACCTTTTATGAATTAACCCCTTTGATTCTTTTTTTGTTCCTATTTCAATCATTCATCTTACAAGCATTATATTCAGGTGAGGTAATATACCTTTTTTCTCTCTTTAGTGTGTTTAGTTTATTTCATTCAGGCTTTCGTCTATTGAAATTAAATGCATTTCTGTATCAATAAAGGAGTTTTTGGTGTATAAATTGTAGGGGTTGTTTTCATTATATTGCTGTATTCATTTCACTTCCATTTTTGTACCTATTGAAGGGTGGTGCCACAGTGAGACCACTTTTTCAAAACTATGGGAGGGGTAAAATAAACAATTCCAAAGATTCCAATAGGTTGGTGGAATGTGAGTTCCATATGTAGACAACAGCGTTACACGATAAAACAGTGACAGGCCTAAAGCACGTCTGTGGGTACCTTGGTAAAAGGAAAACTGTGGGGGCAATGATGCAAAGCATAAACTCTACAAGGGGCTATGATGTTGTGACTAGGTTGAATGGTATGAAGGAATCTAAGTAAGAAATAATCAGTATTTCCATGAAAGCATGAAGGGTCACCATCCTATCCAGGTTCCCAATCAACATAAACATAAAAAACAGAGAGAAAAGAGAAACTTTTAGTCATGGTATAGACACACAAAAACATTGTCATGGATAATAATAAATAGACTGCAGAGTGAAGAATATGGATGCTCCAGGCATAAATGGGTAGTTAAAAAGGTTTTTATTTGTTTCCACAAATTGGCAATAGAGGTACATATCCTCAAGCAGTGACATAGGTCAGCCTCTTGAGAATGATACTTTAAGAATCACACCCCTTATCCCCCTCCCCTCAGCAAATGGGTCCAAAATTCCTAGTTGCTTTACCAAAAAGGCTTGGTTACCAGGGTTTGTTTAGAAAATTAAAGCGAGAGACCCATAGTGGCCATTTCTTAAAAATTTTTTTTTTTTTTTGCATCTTTAGCAATCAAATTTTTATTAAAATATATTAGGAAAATGCTTAGTTTTTAAGGAAGTATTAAACGAGAAAAACCTATTTCTAAGCAAAGTAACGATTTAAAGATGTCCAACAATAAGAGATGAAGATGGCAACTCACCACTCTACGCATATAGATTTATTTCATGTATACAGACATCACAGGTGCATGGGCATTACTTTGGACAGCGCGATTTTGTGCTTGCCAAGATTCCAGCCAAGATACCAGTGGGCAAGCGAAGTGGGCAAGCGAGCACAAAACCGTACTGTGCCAAGTGATGGTCCCATGCCACTGGTAGATTAATTCAGTCCTCTACCACTGGTGGATGTCTGTATACAAGAAATAAATATATCTTCGTAGAGTGGTGAGTTGCCATCTTCATTTCTTATGGTTGGATTTGATTGTTTTCTGCACTGTATGATGGAACAACGTCACCAGAAGTTCAGACACATGAGTCACTGGAACGCTGACTACTCATTCTAGGATAGTACATGCTGAGAAAGATGAAGAAAGTAGTGCCTCCGAGGAAGGCTTCCATTTCCCAACTATACCTAGCTTTACGGGGGAGACTTTTAAAATTCGACCCAAAACACTTATTTACCACCTGGGAGAGATGGACTGGGGATCCAGACATTCATGAGACTATACTTACGGGATGGGAAGCGGTTTGTAAACAGGTTATCAATGAACGATGGAGGGAGACCTATTTTAAAGTTTCCCACGCAGCCTTGTACGGCTTTAACATCCCACCGTCGCCTTGTTTCCCTGAGCGTATAACACACTGCCCCAAATGTCTTACACCTATGACAAATCTTTTTCACGGGATCTGGGACTGTGCTCACTCGGCTGGCTACTGGCGCTCGGTCTGCTCCTACATCAGGGACCACTGGCGGGTAAGTCTTCCTTTTAAGATTCAGACCCTTATATTTCACCAGCTTCGTCCTCCGGAGGAGGATCAGGCGGGGATCCAGAAGATCCCTAAAATAATACATGTGGTCTTGCTGGTTGCTCTCCGATGCTTGTTTCTCCGGTGGTTGGAGGATCGGGTACCGGACCTGCAATTATTGATAGCTCAATTGAAGTTCTTTTTAGGGGTAGACAGATTGGATGCTGAACGCCATTGCAACTCTGGCACGGCACGTTTCTTCAAAAAGTGGACGCCGTTTATTGTTACACACTATAATCCCCTGGAGGTAGCAGACATAGTATATCCTTTTAGACATACCACATGGTACCTTACGGAATCATTGAAAGGGACGCTAGGGGCATTACAGCTTCCTGATTCAGTTTAGACTGTAAGGATTAGGCTTATTGAATCCTTGGGGAGAGAGGGAATCCTACATCACTTCACTGCAGCACCTCAGTTTTTGTCATTTTTAAGACGGTTGTTGAATTGTATGTTGGATCACGTTCCATTATTTTTCGCAGGTGGGGATCGTGCTATTTCTGATATGTTTCTGTATTGTTCTGAAAATGTTGAATAAAAATATATTACAAAAAAAAAAAAAAAAAAAGAAAGTAGTGCCAGAGTACTTCTTTCTAAATTATAGATTTACCTAAAGGAGTATTTCTATTTGAAATGTATGGCATATTCGGCATCAACCATAGGAAATTAATGATAAACATAGCACTGCTACATTGTTTTAAGCTTCCCAACACCTCTGATGCCCACAACCAGGATGGACGAGGATAGGACCCCTTCATCTTGATATAGGTGTGGGTCCCAGAAGGGGGGGACCTGTATTTATTGTATTCTAATGGAATATCCTTTGAATGATATATTTGCTTCTTGACTACGGCATTAGGACCTTTGATAGAGGGGATTTAGGAAAAATGCATCAATAGTTGATAGGTGTATCAATAATTAGTGAGGCCTGCTTTTGTCCAACCCTGGAGTATCTTACATTCCGCCATAGACTTGCATATAACAGCTGCTTTTAGCATTATTGAAAACTAAAGAAATGCCAGCAAAGTATCAAAGTATTTTCTTGATGCTTTGGGTCCCTGATTTACCCAGGTGTTCACATATGTTTGCCATCACCTGTGCTGGTCTTTGTTTCACAGTATTCATGTTTCCTGAAGGTCTTATCTAGCTCTATGCAAACAACCATGTGTCTAATTCCTTAATGGGGTTATCTAGGATTTGGGTTACTTTTTATTTTGTCAAGAAATGGACAATTGGAACAAATAAAACTGCTCAATGTATTTTAATTAAAAAGTCTCACATTCAAATTTAGAGAGCACACCCTTTTTTTCCTTGGCTGCATGTAAATATTGCAGCTATGGCATTGCCCATAAATGCCTCCCACCCCTAAACACACAAAGGTCATAAACATTGTGTATGTGACCACTGTGATAGTAGTAAAGTTGACACTGTGACCAGGAGGGGTGATAAGATGTACTTGCAAAATTTGTAACTGGGAACACTCAACAATTATGTATGTTTTTTGTGTTAAGTTCTGCTGATCTCTTATGGACAGTGAGCCATATGTGGTTCTGCAACCTCTGCATTTCTTATATGCACAACAGTGATCCTTGGTAAAAATTCTAATTGTGCCTTGAAACCTGAAGCCATAACGGCAATGGTGACCAATAAATTAACATATGTTTGTCAACTGTACTATGTTTGGCAGGCATGGTGAACACAGTACTTCCCTTTTATTTACACTTGATTTAACCTGCAAACTATTTTTTTTATGGGCTGCCTAATTATGAAAGTGGCTGTAAACAGACGTCACTATGTAACCAAAGACACAATAGCCACGGCTGCCAGCCATCCAGGTCTACACCTTACCATGCTAAGTCAGCACACAGACTCATTGAATTCTTATCTATAGTATTGGAAAATATGCAAAATTTTTGGCAATGTTAAGGAACAGTGATCAATATAGCAGAATGTACTTCTTCTTAACCCCTTAAGGACGCAGGGTTTTTCAGTTTTTGCATTTTCATTTTTTCCTCCTTACCTTTTAAAAATCATAACCCTTTCAATTTTCCACCTAAAAATCCATATTATGGCTTATTTTTTGCATCACCAATTCTACTTTGCAGTGACATTAGTCATTTTACCCAAAAATCCCCGGCGAAACGGAAAAAAAATCATTGTGCGACAAAATCGAAGAAAAAACATCATTTTGTAACTTTTGGGGGCTTCCTTTTCTACGCAGTACATATTTCGGTAAAAATGACACCTTCTCTTTATTCTGTAGGTCCATACGGTTAAAATGGTACTCTATTTATATAGGTTTAATTTTGTTGTACTTCTGGCAAAAATCATAACTACATGCAGGAAAATTTATACGTTTAATAATGTCTTCTTCTGACCCCTATAAATTTTTTATTTTTCCACACACAGGGCAGTATGAGGGCTCATTTTTTGCGCCGTGATCTGAAGTTTTTATCGGTACCATATACTTTTTATTCATTTTTGAATGGTATAAAAAGTGACCAAAAATACGCTTTTTTGGACTTTGGAATTTTTCTTACGTGTACGCCATTGACCGTGCGGTTTAATTAATGATATATTTTTAAAATTCGGACATTTACGCACGCGGCGATGCCTCATTTTTTTTATGGGAAAAGGGGGGGGGATTCAAACTTTTATTAGGGAAGGTGTTAAATGATCTTTATTAACACTTTTTTTAAAACTTTTTTTTTGCAATGTTATAGCTCCCATAGGGGCCTATAACATTAAATACACTGGCATGCATTAACATGCCTGTGATCAGTGTTATCGGCGCTTGACTGCTTCTGCCTGGAACTCAGGTACGGAGCAGTCATTCGCCGATCGGACACCGAGGAAGCAGATAGGGTCCCTCCCGGTGTCCTGTAAGCTGTTCGGGACGCCCTGATTTCACCGCGGCGGCCCCGAACAGCCCGACTGAGCAACCGGGATAGTTTCACTTTCGCTTCAGACGCAGCGGTCAGTTTTGATCGCCGCGTCTGAAGGGTTAATACAGGGCATCACCTCGATCGGTGATGTCCTGTATTAGCCGCAGGTCCCGGCCGTTCATTGCCGCTGGGACTGCCACTATATGACACGGGGTCACCGCGTGACCCCGCGGCATATCGCGGGAGCCGGCGCAGGACGTAAATATACGTCCTTCGTCGTTAAGGAGTTAAAGGGGGACTCCACTGGAAAACATTTTTATAAATAAACTGGTTCCAGAAAGGTTATCAGATTTGTAAATTACTTCTATTAAACAATCTTAATCCTTCAAGTACATATCAGCTGCTGTATGATCCACAGGAAGTTCTTTTCTTTTTGAATTTCCTTTATGTCTGACCACAGTGCTCTATGCTGACACCTCTGTCCATGTAAAGGAACTGTCCAGAGCAGTATAGGTTGCAATGGGGATTTTCACCTGCTCTGGACAGTTCCTGCCATGGACAGAGGTGTCAGCAGAGAGCACTGTGGTCAGACAGAAAGGAAATTCAAAAAGAAAAGAACTTCCTGTGGATCATACAGCAGCTGATAAATACTGGAAGTAATTTACAAATCTGCACGAGGAGACCATACAATGGCTGAAGGACACAGCTTGGAGGTGTTGGCAGCATGAGGAGACCATGTAGTTGCTGAATTACACAGCCTGGAGCTGACAGCAGCATGAGTAGACACTAAAGCTTCACAACCCCTAAGATTAAAAGATGAATTTTGAAATTTAAATTAATGATTTATGGTAGCTAGTGCTACCATAATTTTTTTTTAGCTCAGGCCCAGCAGCATCAGTAAACCATATATTGGCTGAATGACACAGCCTAGAGGTGGCTGAAGCATGAGGAGACCATATAGTGGCTGAATGACACAGCCTGGACTTGGCTGAAGCATGAGGAGACCATAGAGTGGCTGAATTACAAAGCCTGGAGTTGGCTGAAGCATGAGGAGACCATATAGTATCTGAATGACACAGCGTGGAGGTGTTGGCAGCATGAGGAGACCATATAGTGGCTGAATGACACAGCTTGGATGTTGCTTAAGCATGAGGAGACCATATAGTGGTTGAATGATACAGCATGGAGGTGTTGGCAGCATGAGGAGACCATATAGTGGCTGAATGAAACAGCTTGGATGTGGCTGAAGCATGAGGAGACCATATAGTTGCTGAATGACACAGCGTTGAGGTGTTGGCAGCATGAGGAGACCATATAGTGGCTTAATGACACAGCATGGAGGTGTTGGAAGCATGAGATCATATAGTGGCTAAATGACACAAAGTGGAGGTGTTAGCAGCATGAGGAGACCATATAGTGGCTTAATGACACAGCCTGGAGTTGGCAGAAGGAGGAGACAATAGGGCCTCACAATCCCTAAGATTAAAAGATCAATTTTGAAATTTAAATTCAAGATGTATGGTAGCTAGTGCTACCATAAACCTTTTAAGGTAATGTCCCAGGCCCAGCAGTATCACTAAACCATATAGTTGCTGAATTACATAGCCTGGAGCTTGCAGCAGCATGTGTAGAAACTAGGGCTTCACAATCCCTAAGATTAAAAGAATTTTGAAATGTAAATTAAAGATTTATGGTAGCTAGTGCTACCATAAAATTTTTTAGGCCAAGGCCCAGCAGCATCAGTAAACCATATATTGGCTGAATGACACAGCCTGGAGTTGGCTGAATCATAAGGAGACCATATAGTGGCTAAATGGCACAGCCTGGAGTTGGCGGCAGATGAGGAGACAATAGGGCCTCACAATCTTTAAGAATAAAAGATGAATTTTGAAATTTCTATTAAAGATGTATGGTACCTAGTGCTACCATAAACATATGTAGGTATTGTCCTAGGCCCAGCAGCATCACTAAAGCATGTAGTTGCTGAATGACACAGACTGGAGCTGGCTGAAGCATCAGTAAACCATATATTGGATAAATGGCACAGCCTGGAGGTGGCTGAAGCATCTGTAAACCATATATTAGATGAATGGCACAGCCTGGAGGCGTCAGGTCTGTATTGGTCTGTGTTCACACAGCTATTTTGTATGGTTGTGTGTGAATTGTTTTAAGTTCCCTGGTCAGGGAATAGTTAATAGCCTTTTGCTTGCTAGACAATAGCTCATAGGGTGTGTCTATTTAAAGTCAGCCCAGTCTAGCCTCTGGGCTTGTATGAGATCATTACATCCTGACTAAGATGATGGACATGCTGCATGGAGCTCTTGGTGAAACATTCTTTGTTTGAGCTTTTAATCTACTATCTCTGTTTTAGCATGCACTTTGTATTTTCTGGTTTTAGCCAATGTCAGGTGGCATGCTCTTAGTAGATTTTAAGCTGTGTTTGTTTAGTCGGTTTTGGAATGTGTATGTTCTTTTTGTTATGTGTCTGTTCACACTGTGTTTTCTTTTGTATCCGTTTATAGGTAGTTCTGTGTTTAATATTTCTGTTTTCCTACTGGGTCAGCTTCTGACCACACTGTGGAGTGTGCCGCTGGCCAGTAGTCTATTTGGATTCATTATTAATGGCTACTTCGTTAGGTGAGTGGAGTGCCCAGTTTGTGTGTCCAGTGTGAACAGTGTCCTATGTTGCATCCCTGTTACCTCTCCATGGGGACTCCTTGTCTACTGGAGGTGTTTTGAGGGATTGTGATATATTGTGTCCTGTGTTCAGTGTGTTCAATTATATCCTGTTGTATCCGTTTTTCTGAGTTGTAACTTGGCATCCCTGTTACCTGTCCATGGGGACTCCTTGTCTACTGGTGGTGTTCGGAGGAATTGCGATTATTCCTGTTTAGAGATAGATTCCGTTTATTTGTCCATGGGGACTCAGAGGGTATTGTTATTCCTGTGTCTACCAGAGGTTTTTCTAGGGGATTAAGCTTATTCCTGTTTTGTTCTGGAGTATGTTCAGACTTATCCGTTTTCCTGTCTGGTGTTTTGAACTCTATATTTTTATTAGTTCTTTATTCAGATATTTGGAGTTCTGTTCATGACCGCTGTGAGAAGGCAAAGTACATGGTGGTTGATGGGCGATATGTGTCACCAAGGCTCCCGGCCGGTATTTATTCAGTGTCTGTGCTGCGATGCAGACTGACACTGTGGTCATAGTATGGCTGGAAGGCCAATCCGGGACAGCTCTTACTGGGAATGGTCAAGTGTAGGGTGGGGGCCATTCCCCTCAATCCAGGCCGTCTTTTTTGGCCTTAAAGCTAGGCTGCCTCACCAGCTGATGGGAGTTTTGCATGTTGCAGCTCACACTGCCAGAGAGAGCGGTGTGTAAAGACCTTCCTTGAGAGTGTGGAAGCTGGTGAGCAGACTGCTTGGGGACTTGGAAAAGACTTGCTTGATGCCGCATGGCATGGACTCAGGTGTGAACAAACACCTAAGGAACGCAGGTGGACTTTTGTTACTTTTTCCTTTGTTCTGCATCTAAAGACTGTTTGCTGTTTGCCAAGTGTGAATAAAACACTGAACTTTTATTTGAAAAGTCCTGTTTCCATGCCTCTATACTGCAAACGCACCTGTCTGCAAGAGCGAGTTATCACACATCTTATCTATAGTGTCCTCTGTTCACGACCACTGAGTCCTCTGTTCATATCCACTGATATAGTGTTCTCTGTACTAACTCTCTGATCTGTGTCCTCTGAACTTTATACTATAGAGTTCTATGTTCCTGTTATGTTTCTGGTTTGTGACCGACTATTTATTAGTATGTGTTTTTATTAGGCCCCTGCACTTTCGTTCATGAAGGGACCGGCACCCAGTTGTTGATCCACCGGTTACGGTGGATGGGCAAGTAGGCAGGGAGAGCGGTTTTAGGGTCAGTTTAGGGCTCACTCTCCCTGTCCCCCGTCTGTCCTTCACAGGAGGTGGCTGAAGCATCTGTAAACCATATATTGGATGAATGACACAGCCTGGAGGTGGTTGAATCATGAAGAGACCATACAGTGGCTGAATGGCATAACCTGTAGTTGGCTGAAGCATGAGGAGACCCTATAGTGTCTGAATGGCACAGCCTGGAGTTGGCTGAAGCATGAGGAGACCATCTAGTGTCTGAATGGCATAACCTGTAGTTGGCTGAAGCATGAGGAGACCCCTTAGTGTCTGAATGGCACAGCCTGGAGTTGGCAGAAGCATGAGGAGACCATTGAAATTTTAGATTTTTAAATTGAAATAAAAAAATTTGAAATTGAGGATTTTGAAATTGCAATTTTAACTCCCATGTTTTAGTGTCCTGGGCCCCGACATGTGGGTACAAAGGACCAAATTTAACAAGGAGTCACATGTCACATGGCAGCACAATGACAGAGCCTGGAGGTGGCATCAGTATAAGGAGACCATATAGTGGCTGAATGACTGCCTGGAGTTTGTGGCAGCATGAAGAGACCATATAGTGGCTGGATGGCACAGCCTGGAGTTGGCTGAAACATGAGGTTACCATATAGTTGCTGAATGAGACAGCCTGGAGGTGGCAGCAGCAGCACCAGGAGTCCTGAAAGTGACCCTAATGCAGAGGAATTTCTGAAACTGGGGACCAGAACCTTAATTATGTTTTGCAGTATCCATGGCAGCACAATGACAGTGCCTGGAGGTGGTAGCATCAGCATGAGGAGACCATATGGTGGCACAATGACAGAGCATGGAGGTGGTAGCATCAGCATGAGAAGACCATAGAGCAGCAAAATGAGAGAGCCTGGAGGTGGCAGCATCAGCATGAGGAGACCATAGAGCAGCACAATTAGAGAGCTTGGAGGTGGCAGCATCAACATGAGGAGACCATATGGTGAAACAATGACAGAGCATGGAGGTGGTAGCATCAGCATGAGAAGACCATAGAGCAGCAAAATGAGAGAGCATGGAGGAGGCAGCATTAGCATGAGGAGACCATATGGCGGCACAATGACAGAGCCTGGAGGTGGTAGCATTAGCATGAGGAGACCATAGAGCAGCAAAATGACTTGAGGTGGCAGCAGCAGCAAGAGGGCCATGCCAAGTGAGGGTTGAGTCTTAGGAACCCACCGACTGTTGACTGGGGGTGTCGGATGTCACTTGGGATGAAGTGAATGACCGAGTGAACTGATTAATCACGGCTGCTGGGTTGCTGGTCGAGACATGACTGCTAGCTGACACCGGGAGCTCAGACCTCTCGCTGCGACTCCAGCTGCCACACGCCCCTACTCTGCTGTGATGAATTTAAACGTCTGCCACTCCACTGTGCACATCCTGGCACTACTCTGCCTGACATACTTATTGCATATATCAGGGGAGTAAAATACACTTCACTAGGCTTAAAACAGTATTTGTCTAGAACAGAAGCAGGTGTGTACTATTAGCTGTCCTCTCACAGTATATAGGCCCTTGACAGTTTAACAGGTACAAAATAGTAAACTACTTAGATGTAGGTATGTGGTATGCAATTATGAGGGCAGAAAAATGCATTACAGTACACTTAAAAAAGTACCTGAGTACAACACCAGCCAGTGAATACTTTTGCCTGGACTATCACAGTATGTAGGCCCTTGACAGATTAACAGGTACAAAATAGTACACTACTTAGATGTAAGTACAGTGGTCCCTCAACATACGATGGTAATTCGTTCCAAACGAGCCATCGTTTGTCGAATCCATTGTATGTTGAGGGATTCGTGCAATGTAAAGTATAGGAAGCTGTACTCACCTGTCCCCGCCGCTCGAGATGGTGTCCCCGCCACTCCCGATGGTGATCCCGGGCCTCCGCTGGGTTCTCCTGGTCTTCTCCGGTCCTCCGCTGTCTTCTCCGGTCCTCTTCTGTCTTCTCCGGTCCTCTTCTGTCTTCCGCAAGGCCTTACAGGGCCTGCGTAGCCACGTCATTATGCCGCTGCGTACGCCATTCCTATTGGATGGCGTGCGCAGCAGCGTATTGACGTCATCGGAGGGCCGAGAAGACACCGGAAGACCAGCGCTGGACCCGGAGGGCACCCCGGAGCATCGTGGAGGGGTAAGTAATACTTACCGCACCACACGGGGAACATTAAGCTGCTATCCGGCAGCAGCTTAAGCATTTGGCGCTGCCGGATAGCACTTAATGCGATGGCCCCGACATAAAAAAGCATCGTATGTCGATGCTGACATCGACATGTGATGGCCTCTGAGAGGCCATCGTAAGTCGATTTCATCATATGTCGGGGCCATCGTAGGTCGGGGGGTCACTGTATGTGGTATCAGGTATGCACGTATGAGGGCAGAAAAATTCGGTACAATTCGCTTAAAAATACGTATTTTAGTACAACACCAGCCGGTGAGTACTTTTGCCTGGACTTTCACAGTATGCAGGCCCTTGACAGATTAACAGGTACAAAATAGTACACTACTTAGATGTAGGTATGAGGTATTTGGTATGCACTTATGAGGGCAGAAAAATGCGGTACAGTACGCTTAAAAAACATATTTTAATAAAACACCAGCTGATGATTATTTTGCCTGGACTTTCACAGTATGTAGGCCCACGACAGATTAACAGGTAAAAAAATTTACACTACTTAGAGATGTAGGTATGTTTTATACACTTATGAGGACAGAAAAATGCGCTACAGTATGCTTAAAAATACGTATTTTTGTAAAACAACAGCCGGTGATTACTTTTCCCTGGACTTTCACAATATGTAGGCCCAAGACAGATTAGCAGGTAACAAATAGTACACTACTTAGATGTACGTATCCGGTATGCACTTATGAGGGCAGAAAATGCGCTACAATACGCTTAAAAACTCAGTATTTTTGTAAAACACCAGCCGGTGATTACTTTTGCCTGGACTTTCACAGTATCTAGGCCCTTTACAGATTAACCGGTACAAAATAGTACACTACTTAGATGTATGTATGTGGTATGCACTTATGAGGGCAGAAAATGCAGTACAGTACACTTAAAAAAAACTTATTTTAGTAAAACACCAGAAGGTGATTACTTTTGCCTGGACTTTCACAGTATCTAGGCCCTTGACAGATGAAAATGTACAAAATAGTACACTACTTATATGTACATATGCAGTATGCACTTATGAGGGCAGAAAAATGCAGCGTACTGCTTAAAAAATTTTATTTTTGCTCAACACCAGCAGTACACAAAAGTGCTGCAGCACAAAAAGCTGTGTACTACAAACAAAATTCCACTTTGTCAAAGACTATTAGGAATGGACTGCTGGGTATTATACCGTCTACAGACTAGTAAAACCAGCAGATGTTTTGTTGTGGAACAAAGACACAGAATTGCGCAGAAAAATTATTCCTGCCTCCTCTGCTAAGGTTTATGAAGTTGATGCAGCTTGTTGAAATGTATGAGGCAACACACAGCTATCTACCCCTCTCTGTAATACTATGCCGAAGAAAGTGACTGGGTGGTTAATGGCTGCAGTAAAAATCCTTTTCAGTGAAAAAAAAGCACTGTTCTCTGTCCACCAGAACGCTGATGTGCCTAGGATGTGAAACTGCTGGAATGAGCTTTTCTGTGTAACACACACACAGCGATGTCCGTCCTATCTCTATGCAGTGTAATGAATTAAATGACGAGCCGCAAAATGGCTGCCGTATATATAGGGCTGTGACATCACAGGGGGGACTGGCTGCTGATAGGCTGCATTCTGCATGTGATTCAGAGTCATCCCACCTACTTCCCTTCCCGCCTTGCCTTCCGGCCTTCCCAGCGTTCCTTGCTCCATGTACTGACATGTGGATCTGCCCTTTAGATGCCCTGGAGCCTGGACCGCAGTAAATGGAGTTTAGTGAAGTGATTCAAGCGTCAGAATCGTGGTGGTATTCGCATTCTTTGCAAATCAAATATTTCATGAAATTAGTAACAAATTCGGGTTCGTCAGCTTCGATTTGCTCATCTCTAATGGGCAGCACAATGCATAATGTTGGTCTTTCAATGTGATCTAGGCCCACATATGGGGCCTGTTGCTTTATGATGGATTCTATGATGCATGAATGAATAGGACCACACACAAAGATACAATGCGTTCAGAAAGTTTTTCCACACTTTCAGGGTTATTTTTTTATTTTGTTATGTTAAGGCCTTGTGCTAAAATTTGAAGAAAAAAAAACTCTAGTTTAATCCCATTATTGATAATTCAATGCCCATAATGCCAAAGTGACAAGAGAGAAATTTTTGCCAATTAAAGTAAAAATTTTAATTTTGCTTGGACATATGGTTAAAATCCCTTTGCAATGACACTATAAATTCAGCTTTGAGATGTCTCTATGCCTTGATGTCACCTGTGGTAAATTCAGTTGATTAGATATGATTTAGAATTTGTCTATATAAGGTCTCACATCTCATAATGTATATCAAAGCGAAAACAAATCCATGAGGTGGAAATACAGTAAGTGCCTGAAGAAATCAGAGACAGGATTGTGCAAAGAAACTGGTCTAAAGGTGTGAAAGTACCTAAAAGCACAAAGGACTCCATCATTCTTAAATGAAAGAAGCTTGGAACAACCAAGACTCCTACTTGAGGTCGTTGTCCCACCAAACTATGTAATCTTGGGAGAAGGGCTTTGGTAAGTTAGGGGACCAAAAACCAAATGATCACTTTGGCTGAGCTCCAAAGATCCTATGTGCATATGGGAGAAATGTTCAGGACCATCACTGCATCACTCCACCAATCTGGGCTTTACGGCACAGTGGCCAGAAAGAAGTCACATGAAGGCCTGTCTGAAGGTTGAAAAACTCCCTAGATTGTAAGAAACAAGATTATCTGATCTGATAAAACCAAAATTTAACTGTCACGTCGGGCGGGGATAAGTGCAGTGTTGAGCTCACGCACAGCCATTTTCCCTCAGTATTCACCCTAAGCAACGGATCCTTAACTGAATTGCAATCCCTGTTCTCAGTAAGGTTGGGGGCATAACAAGGTCCAAAACAATAAACAATGCAATACAGGGCTCAGAAAATAGGTCAAGACACAAAGGGTTAATAAAAGCACAAACCAGGGAGCACAATACAGCAACAGGGAAAAAGACAGATAGAGCAACAAAGAAATATCAGACAGGCCGGATCAAAACAGGATAGCTCGCAGTACCAATACGGAAGACAGTAGAATGGTCAGGTAGCAAAAGGTCAATATATAGAGAAGATCTAGCCAGGAGTATGACAAGAGCTAATGCAGATAAATACAAACACAAGCAATGAATGACAGGCTGGCTGGGAACTTTTATGTGATGTGGAGCAGATGTAATAAGCTAAAAGTCAATTTCTCCTGATAAGACTAGGTGTCACCAAACACCAGAAAATTTAACCCTGCAGAACCAGGTCGAGTCATTACATGAACTTTTTGGCCTCAGTTCCAAGCGTCATGTCTAGAGGAACCAGGTACTGCTCATCACCTGCACAAAATCATCTATAAAGTGAAGCATGGTAGTGACAGCATGCTGGAGGGGGATGGGTGGTTAGGGGGTGGTTAGGGGGTGCCCTGGTGCCTAAGGGGGCCACAAGACCCATCTGCCCCATAAGAGACCGGTATTATGAATAGCAAATGTGGACCTGTTACAGATTTTGCATTAGGGTCCAGAAGCCACAGGTTATGCCTCTGGGGGTGGGACAGTGAAACTGGTCAGGGTTGAGGGAAGGGTGAGTGGAACAAAGTACAGAGATATCCCTAATGACAACCTGACCAGGCTGAAGGTTAGCCTTCTAACAAGACAATGGCCCTAAACACACGGACACAGGAGACAACCCAGAAATGGCTTAGGGGCAACTCTGTGAATATTAGGGACCTGAAAATTGCTGCCCACCAATGACCTTTATTCAACCTGACAACCTTTTCTACAGAAAAGAATGGCAGAAATTCCCAAAATCCAGGTGTGCAGTCCTTGTGACATCATACCCAAGAAAATTGGAGACTGTTCTTAATGCACTGTATTGGTAATAGTGAATAGGTATAAAGTATAAATATACTGAAGTGATGGCGCTAAATGCAAAGCCACAAGTGAGTTACAAGATAAATACTAAGATCTATAATAAACGAAGATGGAAACAGAAATATATAAAACAAAAAATAAACAGCAACAAAATAGGAATTTTACATAAATCTAGGTAGGTGGGGGGCTTTGCTGGCATTTTTGTCCAACACCTGGAGGCCAAAAGTAGTTTCACACAAATATCTGCCTAGGTCCATCACAATGGTCCAGAGCCCACAGAATAAAGGAGTCACTGCCTTTTATACATTTTGGTTTTCACAAAGTTTATTAATTCTAGATCTTCAAGTCAGATTTGTTTAAATAATATTGAAGTATAAGCATTTAATGGGTTTTTAAACCTTTATTAACAAATACATCAATATTTACAGTATTGACCTGTCTTTTTCAAGACATTTCACCCTAGCTGCTAGATATGAGCTTCTGGGCCAGAACCTGATTGACGACAACCCATTCTTGCCTAACCAGTGCTTGAAGTTTATCACAATCTCCTGTGTTTTTATTTGTCCTCCAAATTGACCACAGAAGCTCAATGGGATTGATATATCCGGGGAGATTCCATTCCATGGACCTTGTGATATTGTCACCAAATTGCTCCTCGAACATTTGGGGTAGTTGCTCTTAGGGAATGTATAGATACCATTCTTTATTCATGGCAGTGTTCTCCTGTTAGCATGACACACAGGCCCGTCGCAACAGGACAGGCAAACCAAGCAACTGCTTGGGGCCCCGAGCTGGCCCGGGGCCCCCGAGCAGAGCCGGTGTTTGCCTGTCCTCTTGCGCTATGCCGTTCGGCAGGCAGCTCGCCCTGTCGGCCTGCCGGGCCAGCAGGGCGAGAGCCTGCCTGGACAGGGAGGCAGAGACTGGAAGTCGCTGCCTCCGGCTACTTTTTGTGCCCCCTCCGGCTTACCGTCCGTGGGCCCGGGCCTCCTATGTGCGCGCAGCTCACCATGTCACCTGACATCACGCTGAGTCCCAGAATTCAGGGGCCGATGTCCTGACGCCAGCCCTAGAGCGTGACAGTGGGCGGTGCACGAACTGCCGACATTACTGCGCGCGGCGTTAGGTGTGCAAGTAAGTGCAACTTCTCTGACAGTGAGTGAAAGTGAAGGTTTTGCACTCAACTCCTTGGGGTACTAGTACTACTATCTACCTGCCTACTGGGTCTGGAGGGAGGGGGTTAATCTGGGGGTACTACCTTCCTATTGAGGGGGGAGAGGGGGTTAATCTTTCCCCCCCCCCAGTAGGCAGGTAGTACCCCCAGATTAACCCCCTCTTCTGGGGGTACTGCCTACTGGGGGGAGGGGGTTAATCTGTGGGTACTACCTTCCTACTGGGGGGGGAGGGGGTTAATCTGGGGGCACTACCTTCCTACTGGGGGGTGGGGGGTTTATCTGGGGGTACTTCATGCCTACTGGGGGGTAGGGGGTTAATCAGGGGTACTACCTGCCTACCAGGGGGGGTGGGGTCTAATATGGGGCTACTACCTGTCTACTGGGGGGGGGGGGTAATCTGGGGGTACTACCTGCCTACTGGGGGGAGGGGGTCAATCTGGGGGTACTACCTGCCTACTGGGGATCTAATTTGGGGGTACTTCCTGTCTACTGGGTTGGGGGAGGTGTTAACATGGGGGGAGAATGTGACATGGGGAAGATGAGAAGGGGTAGGGATAGGAAGGGGAGAATGGGACATGGGGGGGATAGAAATGAAATGGGGAGAATGTGATTAGGGGGGATAGAAATTAAATGGGAAAGATGTGAAATGAGTGGTGCATATAAAATGGGGGAATAGATGTAAAATGGGGGGAAATTGGACATGAAATGGGAGGATTTCACTATTTGTTTATAATATTGAAATTGCAATATTTAGGTCCATAATCCCAATCGCACAGTTTCCCCTTATCGTGCAGCCCTACTAGCTATGTACCTGGCTACCTAACTACCTACATCAGTGTTTCCCAACCAGGGTGCAAAGCTATGACTCCCAGCATGCCCGGAAAGCCAGAGGTCGTCTGGGTGCTGTAGTTTTGCAACAGCTGGAGGCACCATGGTTGGGGACTGTTGGGCACCATGCTCTGTTACTGAATGGGACACAAAGGGGGGCATTATTATAGGCCTATAGATGAGGAGATTGTGTAGTGTTAAAGGGGTACTCCGTTTAACAACTGGTGCCAGAAAGTTAAACAGATTTGTAAATCACTTCTATTAAAAAAAATCTTAATCCTTCCTGTACTTATTAGCTGCTGAATACTACAGAGGAAATTCTTTTCCATTTGAAACACAGTGCTCTCTGCTGACATCTCTGTCCATTTTAGGAACTGCCAGAGTAAAAGGAAATCCCCATAGCAAACATATGCTGTTCTGGACAGTTCCTAAAATGGACAGAGATGTCAGCAGAGAGCACTGTGTTTCAAAAATAAAATAATTTCCACTGTAGTATTCAGCAGCTAATAAGTACAGGAAGGATTAAGATGTTTTAATAGAAGTAATTTACAAATCTGTTTAACTTTCTGGCACCAGTTGATTAAAAAAAAAAAGTTTTTCACCGGAGTACCCCTTTAACCCCTTAAGGACTCAGCCCATTTTGGCCTTAAGGACTCAGACAATTTAATTTTTACGTTTTTATTTTTTCCTCCTCGCCTTCTAAAAATCATAACTCTTTTATATTTTCATCCACAGACTAGTATGAGGGCTTGTTTTTTGCGCGACCAGTTGTCCTTTGTAATTACATCACTCATTATATCATAAAATGTATGGCGCAATCAAAAAACACTATTTTTGTGGGGAAATTAAAACGAAAAACGCAATTTTGCTAATTTTGGAAGGTTTTGTTTTCACGCCGTACAATTTATGGTAAAAATGACATGTGTTCTTTATTCTGAGGGTCAATACGATTAAAATGATACCCATTATTATATACTTTTATATTATTGTTGCGCTTAAAAAAAATCACAAACTTTTTAACCAAATTAGTACGTTTATAATCCCTTTATTTTGATGACCTCTAACTTTTTTATTTTTCCGTATAAGTGGCGGTATGAGGGCTCATTTTTTGCGCCATGATCTGTAATTTTTTTTGATACCACATTTGCATATAAAAAACTTTTAATACATTTTTTATAATTTTTTTTTTAATAAAATGTTTTTAAAAAGTAGGAATTTTGGACTTTTTTTATTTTTTTTCGTTCACGCCGTTCACCGTACGGGATCATTAACATTTTATTTTAATAGTTCGGACATTTACGCACGCGGCGATACCAAATATGTCTATAAAAAATGTTTTTTACGCTTTTTGGGGGTAAAATAGGAAAAAATGGACGTTTTACTTTTTTATTGGGGGAGGGGATTTTTCACTTTTTTTTTACTTTTACTTTTACATTTTTTGACATTTTTTTTTTACACTTGAATAGTCCCCATAGGGGACTATTCATAGCAATACCATGATTGCTAATACTGATCTGTTCTATGTATAGGACATAGAACAGATCAGTATTATCGGTCATCTCCTGCTCTGGTCTGCTCGATCACAGACCAGAGCAGGAGACGCCGGGAGCCGCACGGAGGAAGGAGAGGGGACCTCCGTGCGGCGTTATGAATGATCGGATCCCCGCAGCAGCGCTGCGGGCGATCCGATCGTTCATTTAAATCGCGAACTGCCGCAGATGCTGGGATCTGTATTGATCCCGGCACCTGAGGGGTTAATGGCGGACGCCCGCGAGATCGCGGGCGTCGGCCATTGCCGGCGGGTCCCTGGCTGCGATCAGCAGCCGGGATCAGCCGCGCATGACACGGGCATCGCTCCGATGTCCGCAGTTATGCTTAGGACGTAAATGTACGTCCTGGTGCGTTAAGTACCACCTCACCAGGACGTACATTTACGTCCTGCGTCCTTAAGGGGTTAAGGAGAGCACTGGAAAAATGCAGAGTCTAAGATGTTTGTTCTGCAGATGAAGAGAGATGAAGTTTTGGCTGGAGAAGACATCATGGCGGTCTGAGTCAGACGGGGAAGAAAAGGAAAGAGGACGACACTGATCAGAAAAGATGTGACCTGTGATTTCCTTCATGTAGCTGTAAACACTTATATGGGGTATATATCCTGTGTACAGCTGGTATATAATCTCTATATGGGCCCGTATATATAATCTTTTTTGCGTGCGTAAGGTGGGGAGGGGGCCTCCATTTCTATTTTGCTTGGGGCCCCCAAATTTCTTCAAACGGCCCTGATGACACATGTAGCGCTCACCTTTTGCTCTCCAATAATTTCACCAGATGTATCTAAGATTCTAAAAGAGGCTTCATCATAAAAACATTTTATTCCATTCCTCTGCAGTCCAATTCTTGCAGTCAACTCCCTGTAGTTCCTGCAGAATGTCAGTCTGTCCTTACTCTTCTTGACACCAGGCCAGAGCCAGCTAACACCTGCCTGCTGCCATTCCTGAGAAAGTTCTAAACTGGTGTTGACACAGTCATTTTACTGAATCCTTTTTAGGAGATGTTCCTGGCATTTTCTGGTATCTAAACATCCTCCAAGAGCAACTTCCCCAACTATCCAGGAACAGTGGCGTTGCTAAGGTTGGTGTCACCCGGTGCGATATAAAATGGTGTCACCCCCATACCTACCCCCCCCCCCCCAGTAAGTTTTTAGCCTGTTGTGACAGGCGCCACTGATGTAGCGCATTGTGAAAAATTCCAGTATAATAATCAAATATACCAATTGCCAAAGAATGGGAAAGTGCTAAAAAAGGTTTCACCAATTAAAACTACAGCTCCCAGTATGACCTAAGCAGTGGTGAGGTTATGCTGGGAGCAGGCCCGATGCTGTCATAAGGCAAACCATGCTTTCGCTTGAGGGGGCATGGACTCGCAGCTGATGGGGGCGGAAAAATGAAGACTTTTTTTTATACTAAGACCCCCACCTGTGCGCCCCGCCGCCGCACAGCAGAGGTCACTGCTACCACTCCACCCTCTCTGGTTTTATTGCTGCGGCCCACCGAGATTCCCGAAATGGAACTTCGCTTGTGTAGGCAGAAATCCTTGCACCGGCCCTGGCTGGGAGTTGTAGTTAGAACTTACAAGTGACTACAGCTCTGATGGGACATAATGAGGAAAATACATAATAATATCAGTGATTACAGGTGACTTCTCTATAGTCTTTCCTTATGCACCCTCATCATACATAAGGAGGATCATCCTCCTGCCAGTGGCACCCCCATCATCCAGGATGGTGGGGGTGCTACTGGCAGAAGGATGATCCTCCCAATGGATTATGAGGGTGCTACGGCCAGGATGATGGGGGTGCTACATCTGCAGGAGCATCCTCCTGCCAGTAGCACCCCCATCATCCTGGAGGATGATCTGCTGATGGATGATGGGGGTGCAGCACCCCCATAATTCATCAGTAGCACCCTCATCATACATAAGGAGGATCATCCTCCTGCCAGAGGCACCCCCCCCCCCCCCATCATCATCCAGGAGGATGATCCTGCTGATGGATGATGGGGGTGCTACTCACAGGAGGATGATCCTGCTGATGGATAATGGGGGTGCAGCACCCCCATCATTCATCAGTAGCACCCCCATCATACATAAGGAGGATCATCCTCCTGGCAATGGCACCCCCCAGAGCCTCTCAGCACCCCCTTTCTCCCTGTTACATTAAAACATTAAATCAGTGTTTCCCAACCAGGGTGCTTCCAGCTGTTGCAAAACTACAACTCCCAGCATGCCCTGACAGCCAAAGACTGTCTGGGCATGCTGGGAGTAATAGTTTTGCAACAGCTGGAGGCACCCTGGTTGGGAAACACTGCATTAAATACACAGTTTTGTAGAGAGGTCTCACCAGCTCACCAGTCTCTTGTCTTCACTTTCTCCTCTCCCCGAGCGGCTCCAGGTCCAGGAATGTCCGGGGGTTGGGGAGGAATTTATCACCCATGAATCCTCAGAAGACGCGGAGCACATGAGGCAGGGACACGTCGGGGGAGGGAGCAGACGTGCGCACGGCACTTCTGTTCCCAGAGAGCATTGCACGTCTTAAAGAGGCAGCTTCCTGGGGCTGGGGGATGGGATTTAGTGTCGGGGGCTGAAACTGGAGTGTGACACCCTGCAGGTAATGAAAGAAGCCTCTTCTGTCTGGGGATGCTGCAAATACCGGCTGAGTTGAGTGACGGTGTGCAGATGTGGGGGGTGCTGCCGGCCGTGGTGTCACCCCTCCAGGCTGGTGTCACCCGGTGCGCTCCGCACCCCCCGCACCCGGGTCGCAACGCCACTGATAATCTGGTAATGAACAAGGTTATTTCCAGCATAATGGAGATCATGTCACAAGGCAAAAGTGATATCTAAATGACTTAGTGAACAAAACAGGAAAATGTTGGGTCCATGGCCAGGAAACTTCCAAAATCTATTGAGTACTTGTGGTCAATTCCCAAAAAGGGACAAAGAAAAACAGAAATTGTGATACACTCCAAGCGCTGGTTAGGCAAGAAGGGGTTGTCACCAGAAGCTGGTATCCAGCATGGCAGGGGGAATTCCAGAAGTCTTGAAAAAGAAGGGTCAAACTCAACACTGTAAATATTGAGTCTTTGCATAACTTGATATATTTAGGAATAAAAGTTTAAAAACGTATACAATGTTTATAGATGTGCTTAAGTATACCTCAAAAACATTTGACTAAAAGTTCTAAGAACACTAAACCAAATTTTGATTCAGTCTGGAAACCTATGAGTGCATTTATGATGGTTTTTATCCTGTTTTGTGCGTAAAATTGTCCCTTAATTTCACTTAGAGCTGTTTTACACACCACTCTATTTGTATGTTCTGTAGACGTTTTTTTGGGCAGTGATCACTTTTTCCATTTTCCAGAGAGCTTTTCAAAAATGAAAGAAGCGATCTGATTGGTTGCTATAAGCAACTGGTCAATCTTTCCTCTGCACAGGTTTTGATAAATCTCCCCCACTAACCAGTCTAACCACATGATAAAAAGTGTCTATACCACGCCATTTCCAGTCATCATTATCATTGATGCTTCTGCAAACAACTCATGAGTGAGTTTTTGATAACTTTGTCCCAGCCACATCCAATAGAGTGCAAGTAAAACAGGGTAAGAAAAACATAAACACCACATGCACCATGATAAATCCCCTTTAGTCTTTTTAGCCAGGAGTGTACAGCCCACTGTAGAGGACACACCACCCTTCCATGTGCATTTTGTATTTGCTTGAGTAAGAACGAGTAGTCCAGAATTCCCATAAATCTCATACACTTCGGCAGTCCTAAGGTGCCAGATGTACTGTATGTATGGTAATATTTTTTTTCTAAGAATCTTCGTATACAGATACATTTCCCATGTCCCAAGATACAATGGATTACAAAAAACTCACAATGATTTCATGTATGTATATAAGCTTCTGTGTCAATCAAAAAGTCAGCAATCTTTTCTACGTGTGATGCGAGACTATTGTGCAAGAATGAACCAATTCTCACCTTAAGGTAAATAGAACACTGACTACATGAAGTTACACCAGTTCCCATCTTTATATGGAAATGAGTAATTTACAGTCTTTAGCAATCAATGTGAGAGTAAAATACTATGTTACTTCAAGGGTGGAGCAAGGAAACAAAAAAGAAGCTGGGAGTGACTGCAGGCAGGTAAACCTCTGCACTTGTGTACTCAGGAGTCACTGCTGTGGTTGGAGCATTCACAAATTCTTCATGTTGTGACATGGAGCTCAGTGAAAAACCCCAAGACAGGACTATTGGTCTCACTAACTCTGCTTTTCAGGTACGTTATTATGGGTACTTTGTTAAATAATTCTGTATGCAGCCTATAGGGCCAGTATTCCTGTTGCTTTGTACCATTTGTATATTTACAATTGACTGTAGCTTTCCATAAGTATACAAGTGCACTAAGCACAGAGAAACAGGTGCAGTCAGCAACACAATAACAAATGTAGTGATACAATGGATCTGTACAAATTGCCAAAAGCTCCATGTTATGACTTGTTCATTTAGATACTTTTTGCCAAATAGCTGTGCTTACTGGAGAAGGAGCTGCCTTAAAGGGGTACTCCCGTGGAAAGCTTTTTTATTTTTATTAATTTTTTTTATCAACTGGTGCCATAAAGTTAAACAGATTTGTAAATTACTTCTATTAAAAAATCTTAAACCTTCCAGTACTTTTTAAGGGCTATATACTACAGAGGAAATTTTTGGTTTTTAGATTTCTCTGATGTCATGACCACAGTGCTCTCTGCTGACCTCTGCTGTCTATTTTAGGAACTGTCCAGAACAGGAGAAAACCCCCATAGCAAACATATGCTGCTCTGGACAGTTCCTAAAATGGACACCAGAGGTCAGCAGAGAGCTATGTGTTCCAAAAAGAAAATAATTTCCTCTGTAGTATTCAGCAGCTAATAAGTACTGGAAGGATTAAGATTTTTTAATAGAAGTAATTTACAAATCTGTTTAAAAAGAAAAAGTTTTCCATGGAAGTAACCCTTTAAAAGAGGTGTGCACTGTATATTTCATCATCCAGCTTGTAAAAAGGAAAAAAGTGAGCTAGAAATTTTAGCTGGAATAGATCACATCAGTCTTTACATGTGAATTAGAAAATGAATTGTGAAGAGAGGGGATTTTTTTTTTCTTTAACAAAAGAACTTTCATTTTAGCTCATTGACAATAAATATAGATTTCTCATTTAAAATAATATTTTTTTTGTTTATTATTTTTATAATTTTTTTTTTATTATTTTCAGTAAAAAAAAATTATGACAGATCAAATGTGCCGTGATATGACATTACTCTGCACGACCAATGTTTTCTCATGGAAAGGAAGACAAATTGATTTTGTCAAATAAAATCCCATTGAAAACGATTACATTTCTCATAGGAAGAACAAACTGCTAACTTTAAAAATAATAACTTTGTGGGACAGTACTTAGTAGAGGGAGTATAGAAGTTGTAGTTTAACCTGAGCATTGTTATATAACAGGACTCACATGTCATTTTGCCACATAAGGGTACGGCCATGTTCACATGGCAGAATTTTACAGAATGTCCACCTGGAAAATTTCCAGCAGGCAGAACACCGCTCTACAACCGCTCAGACGTGCACCATTTCCATAGACGGTGATCTGAGAAAAAATGTGCCCCTGTAGCCGAATTAGACCCAGACAGTGATTGGCTAAGACGCACGCATACCCTCAGCTACAGGCACACAGTTTTCTTCTTTGCAGCGGGACACAGTTATCAGCATCCTTGCTGCCCTCATCTCTCATGGGGATGGGGGCAAAGTTTGTCTACCACATCTACCACGCACCCTCGCCACACATCTACCATCCGCCCACTAGCTGTTGAAAGACTACAACCACCAGCCTGTTCTCACTGTAAGGGCATGCTGAGAGTTGTAGTCTTGCAACAGATAACGGGCAGATAGTAGATGTGCAGCACGGGCAGGTGGTAGATGTGCAGCACAGGCAGGTGGCAGATGTGCAGCACGGGCAGGTGGTAGATGTGCAGCACAGGCAGGTGGCAGATGTGCAGCAAGGGCAGGTGGCAGATGTTCAGCACAGGCAGGTGGCAGATGTGCAGCAAGGGCAGGTGGTAGATGTGCAGCACAGGCAGGTGGCAGATGTGCAGCAAGGGCAGGTGGCAGATGTGCAGCACAGGCAGGTGGTAGATGTGCAGCACAGGAAGGTGGCAGATGTGCAGCAAGGGCAGGTGGTAGATGTGCAGCACAGGCAGGTGGTAGATGTGCAGCACAGGCAGGTGGCAGATGTGCAGCAAGGTCAGGTGGCAGATGTGCAGCAAGGGCAGGTGGCAGATGTGCAGCACAGGCAGGTGGTAGATGTGCAGCAAGGTCAGGTGGCAGATGTGCAGCAAGGGCAGGTGGCAGATGTGCAGCACAGGCAGGTGGCAGATGTGCAGCACAGGCAGGTGGCAGATGTGCAGCACAGGCAGGTGGCAGATGTGCAGCACAGGCAGGTGGCAGATGTGCAGCACAGGCAGGTGGCAGATGTGCAGCACAGGCAGGTGGTAGATGTGCAGCACAGGCAGGTGGCAGATGTGCAGCAAGGGCAGGTGGTAGATGTGCAGGTGGCTGGAAGAAAGGCTGAAGAGTGCTCTTCTGGCTGTGCTCCACAGTCTGTTTAAAGGGGTACTCCGGTGGAAAAAAAAATGTTTTTTAAATCAACTGGTGCCAGAAAGTTTTGTAAATGACTTCTATTTAAAAATCTTAATCCTTCCAGTACTTATCAGCTGCTGTATGCTAAAGTTCTTTTCTTTTTTAATTTATTTTCTGTCTGACCATAGTGCTCTCTGCTGACACCTCTGCCCTTGTCAGGAACTGTAGTAGGAGAGGTTTGCTATGGAGATTTGCTCCTGCTCTGGACAGTTCCTGACTAGTGTTGCTCGCGAATATTCGCAGTTCCAATTTTAATCGCGAATATCGCATATTCGTGAATTTGTGAATATTGCGAATATAGCACTATATATTCCCAATTAAGAATATTTGCTTTTTTTCACAGTACACATCACAGTGATCATCCCTCTCATGTGCATATTCGCAAATATTGAGCCATCCCTTCTTTAATGTACAGGGAACTAATGGGCAGTGGTCTCCAACCTGCAGACCTCCAGATGTTGCAAAACTACAACTTCCAGCATGCCGTTGGCTGTCCGTGCATGCTGGGAGTTGTAGTTTTGCAACATTTTACAACATCTGGAGGTCTGTAGGTTGGAGACCACTGCACTAGTGCATTAACTTTTTTGCCCATTGAAACCAATGGGCCCATTGTGGTCTATGGGGATCTCACGGTATGGAAAACTGTAAGATAAGCAGATGGGAGACCGTGCGGTGGTTCAAGTCCTGGGGTGGGACGTAGTGTTACAGTGTTGTGGTTTAACTTTTTTTTACTCGTGATTGACAAATGTAGGTCAATTGGTAATTAAGAAAGCATTTGAACTGTGGGAATGAGGTCAATTGGCAATTAACTGAGTGTTTGAACAGTGGGAACTAGGTTAATGGGGTACCAAATATGGGTATTGGGGTCAATTGAAACTGGATGTAATGTGTAAGGCTGGGTATGAATGAATGAATGAATGAATGGGAGGTTAAGGAACATAATGGGATATTTATCAATACCTGTGCAGAGTAAAGGTTTCCCAGTTGCCCATAGCAGCCAATCAGATTGCTTCTTTCAAAATTGTTAAAAATGATAGAAGCAATCGGATTAGTTGCTATGGGCAACTGCACCACTCTTCCTCTACACTGGTTTTGATGAATCTCCCCCATAGAGGGATATTTATCAAAACCTGTCCAGAGGGAAAGTTTCTGAGTTGCCCATATCAACCAATCAGATTGCTTCCTTCATTTTTCAGAAGCCTTTTCAAAAATGAAAGAAGCAATCTGATTGGTTGCTATGGGCAACTCAGAAATAGGGGGAGATTTATCACAACCTGTGCAAAGGAAAATTTGTCCAGTTGCCCATAGCAACCAATCAGATCACTTCTTTCATTTTGCAGGGGCCTTGTGAAAAATTAAAGAAGCTATCTGATTGGTTGCTATGGGCAACTTAGCAGCTTTTCCTGGAAAAGCTGCTGAGTTGCCCATAGCAACCAATCAGATCGCTTCTTTCATTTTTCACAAGGCCTCTGCAAAATGAAAGAAGCATTCTGATTGGTTGCTATGGGCAACTCAGCAGCTTTTTCAGGAAAGTAAAGTTAAACCACAACGCTGTAACACTCCATCCCACCCTGGGACTCGAATCACCGCACGGTCTCCCATCCACTATACAGCCAAGACCCTCCTGCTTATCTTACAGTTTTACATTCTGTGAGATCCCCATAGCCCACAATGGGCTTATTGGTCTCAATGGGCAACAAATCACAGAGTTAATGAACTAGATCATTAGTACCCTATACCATTAAAGAAGGGAGGGCTCAATATTTGCAAAAATTTGCATATCTCCGTGCCAAATTGCAATGTGGAATCCAGCACAGAAATTCTGACACGTGAACATGGCCTCAGGGTTTCTTTGCAAAGGTATCAGGATGTTTGTCAGCAGAATAGTAGTCCTAGAGTTGGCCACTGTAAATGTTTAATGGGGTACTCTGGTGGAATATATATATATATATATATATATATATATATATATATATATATATATAGAGAAGCAGGTGGAGCAGCACTCTCAAGTTGAACTAGGTGCAGTGGGTGCAGGCTGTGGATGGGCCCTGGTCCTCGGGCCCCGATTAGATACAGCAACCAAGTAAACGCAGCAGCACTCCAGCGTAGTGAAGAATAGTGACTTTTATTTATCACCAAAATGCAATAGCTATTGCATTTTGGTGATAAATAAAAGTCACTATTCTTCACTACGCTGGAGTGCTGCTGCGTTTACTTGGTTGCTATATATATATATATATATATATATATATATATATATATATATATAACATTACCGTATTTATTGGGGTATACCAAGCACCGGCCTATAACACGCACCCTCATTTTACCAAGGATATTTGGGTAAAAAAAGTTTTTTACCCAAATATCCATAGTAAAATGAGGGTGCGTGTTTGTTGCGCGTGTATACCCCGATACACCCCCAGGAAAGGCAGGGGGAGAGAGGCCGTCGCTGCCCGCTTCTCTCCCCCTGCCTTTCCTGGGGTCTAGAGCCCTGCTGCCGGCCCTTCTCTCCCCCTGGCTATTGGTGCCGCTGCCCGTTCTGTCCCCCTGACTATCGGTGCCAGCGCCCCATTGCCGGCGCCGATAGCCAGGGGGAGAGAAGCGGCGCCGACAGCCAGGGGGAGAGAAGGGGCAGCGGCACCCATTGCCGGCGCCGCTGCCTCGTTGCCTCCCCCCATCCCCGGTGGCATAATTACCTGTTGCCGGGGCCGGGTCCGCGCTGCTTCAGGCCTCCAGCGTGCGTCCTCTGCGTCGTTGCTATGCGCTGCACGGCGCGGCGCATGACGGCACTGATAGTCAGGGGGACAGAACGGGCAGCGGTGCCGATAGCCAGGGGGAGAGAAGGGCCGGCAGCAGGGCTCTAGACCCCAGGAAAGGCAGGGGAAGAGAAGCGGGGAGCGACGGCCTCTCTCCCCCTGCCTTTGCTGGGGGTGTATCGGCGTATAACACGCACATAGACTTTAGGCTAAAAATTTTAGCCTAAAAAGTGCGTGTTATACGCCAATAAATACGCTAACTGGTGCCAGAAAGTTAAACAGATTTGTGAATTACTTCTATTTAAAAATCTTAATCCTTCCAGTACTTATCAGCTGCTGTATGTTCCAGAGGAAGTTCTTTTCTGTTTGAAATGTTTTTTTCTGTCTTACCACAGTGCTCTCTGCTGTCAACTCTGCCCATGTCAGGAACTGTCATAGACAGAGGTGTAAGCAGAGAGCACCGTGGTCAAACAGAAAAGCATCCAGTAGCTGATAAGTAGCATGCAGCAGCTGATCTTTGTCAAGCATGATAAGAAAGACTCACTGGGGTTGAAACAATGCACACACTCTGTATTGGAATGCTAATAAAGATGTAAAACTTTATTCCGTTTGGATGCTGTTGGACTTTCTATTCGGGCAGCATGGAATGGCGAGGCACATGCGCGACTCGCTGCTCCGTTTCTAAAACAATCTTGTAGCATCTTTGGAAATAAGAATATGCCAAACAAGAAACTCCAAACTATGCTGTTTGTAGTTAAAGATATTGTAATTAAAGGGGTACTCTGGAGGGAAAAAAAAAATCAAATCTATTGGTGCCAGAAAGTTATACAGATTTGTAAATAATTTCTATTTAAAAATCTTAATCCTTTCAGTACTTAGCAGCTGCTGTATACTCCAGAGGAAGTTTTTTTAGTCCTTTCCAGTTTGACCAAAGTGCTCTCTGCTGACACCTCTGTCCGTGTCAGGAACTGTCCATGAACCTCTTCTGCTCTAGACAGTTCCTGAAAGGGATTGAGATATCAGAAGAGAGCCCAGTGGTTATAGTGAAAAGGACTACACAACTTCCTTACAGCAGCTAATAAGTACTTGAAGGTTTAATATTTTTAAATAGAAGTGATTTACAAATCTGTTTAACTTTCTGGCACCAGTTGATTTGAGAATTTTATTTAATTTTTTTTAACCTCCGAGTACCCCTTTAATTCTGCACAGAAAAATCTGAGGCTAGGTTTAACTGCATTTGTGAAATGGTGGCCCAGATTTATCAATCTCTTTGAGAAAAAAATATGTCTGCTTTGCCCATTGTGTGGTGACCCAGTACAGAATCACATGTTCTTCCTGTGTGGCAGATGCTGCTTCATTGTCTGTCTTGGGCCCACATTCCTCAGAACTCTATAATAATGCAATGTTATGCAATGGCTAATTTATTGGTATTTTCTATGCACTTGTTACTTTAAGAAACCTGTTGTCATGAACCTTGTTATTAGGGAACCATGTGACTTATTTGCCCAATGGGAATGCTCTAAACATCTTCCATATATAGTGTAACCAGAGTTGAGTCTTATGCTGAGGTACAGATGAGAGAAGTGTGAAGTTTGTCTGTGAGGTGATTCTGAAGGAGGCCTGAGGCCTGGTCCAGCAACCACGCATCTACTACCAGTTAACCCCAGTACCAAGTCAAAGCCTTGCAGTAAGCACTAAAGTCTGGGGATCAATTCAAGTTAAGTTAGCCAAGCCCAAGTAATTAAAGTCTAGAGTGGGTTGCATACAAGTCAAGTCAGTCATATACAGCACAATCAACTATAAGTCCCAGCAAGCCGATAAACGTCCCAAAGTTCACCCTGCATCTCCTTCATGCTAATCTGAGCTGTAATGGATTGTACCATCCTTAGTAAAGCAAGCCAGTTACCCGTATCTTGTGTTGGAGTGATTATTTGCCACATGCCTGGCACAGGAAAAGCTGATCGACCTCGGGTGGTGTATAGGTCAACCATGCCCTGGCATCACGAAAAGGTTAATTACACACAAACTGAGTTGCTATGGGCAAAGCAGGCATATTTTTGTCTCAGACAGATTGATTAATGGGGACCAATAGGTTAAGCAGGCAAATGTATGCCATTGACATATATGACAGTGTACAGTAACCCCCCGACATGCGATGGCCCCGACATATGATCAAATCAACATACAATGGCCTCTCAGAGGCCATCGCATGTTGATGTCAGCATCGACATACGATGCTTTTATATGTCGCGGCCATCGCATTAACTGCTATCCGACAGCGCAAAATGCTTAAGCTGCTGTCAGATAGCAGTTTACGCATCCCAGACAGGTTCACTTACCTATCCCCGCTGCTCCGGGTCCACTTCGGGATCGTCCGGCGTTTTCTGCATCTTCCCCGGGGTCCAGGCCTCGCTTTCCGGCGTCGTTATTACGTCGCTGCACACGCCGTCCCGGCGCCGTAATGTAATAACGTCACCAGAAAGCGAGGCCCGGACACCGGAGAAGATGCGGAAAAATCCGGAGGATCCTGAAGACCCCGGAGCAGCGGGACAGCATCAGGAGCCCCTGGGACAGCATCGGGAGCGGAGAGGACGCGGTCCGGAGCGGCGGGGACAGGTGAGTACAGCTTCCTATACTTTACATTGCACGAATCCCTCAACATACGATGGATTCGACAAACGATGGGTCGTTTGAAACGAATTACCATCGTATGTTGAGGGACCACTGTATATAGAAAGCATTTACAGTACAAAGGGGAGCAGTTGACGATTGCAACCAATCAGATCACTGTTCCTATACAGAAGCTTTGATAAATCTCT
This sequence comes from Hyla sarda, assembly GCF_029499605.1. Taxonomy (NCBI): domain Eukaryota; kingdom Metazoa; phylum Chordata; class Amphibia; order Anura; family Hylidae; genus Hyla; species Hyla sarda. The sequence goes on along the minus strand of NC_079189.1, from coordinate 378,748,147 downwards.
CCCGTTTTGGTGGGACTAAAATATACATTGCTGCTTTCCTAGTACAGTAGATAACATTTCTAAACTTCAACTATGTTCATATTATAGAATGGGTATGTTGGTGTTTCTATACCAGCATACTCAACAGTACATCATCATGACAACAGGGGGCAGTATACTGTTATATGGCAAGTTTACAGCATTTGTGTGGGAAAAACACTTTACAAGGTAAAATAGCAGCAATAATTACAGCTAGTGGAAACTTATGGGATCAGCAAACTGTAGTGGAATACATCAGACTCCTCCTGGAATTAAGTAAAAGTAGGGCATTATTTTATAGGTGACATGACAGATCTGATGCATTTAGGTAAAATGATGCTGGTCAAGAAAAAAACAGATTTCCATATGGATGTGAGAGTAAGCTAGGATATGTAGTGCAGTGCGGTGCAAATATGCTGGGGTTTGTAGTACAGTTCTCTGAGGGTAAGCTGGGATTTGTAGTGTCTACTTCTGATTTTATTCTTCTTGTGCCTCAGTTGATAACTACAGTGTTGTCCATTACAGTGCAGGCATCTCAGATCACTCTGTAGTTCTGACCCTGGAAGTTGAAGAGATTGCCAGCTGCCGGCATTATGCTGTGGACAGAGATGCCCCCTTCCTGCGACTGCTGCGGCCCCGTAAAGGAGATCATGGGGGGTCCCAGCGGTCAGACCCCCCGCGATCTATAACTTATCCTCTATATGAAGGATAGTGGATAAGTTATTTTTCACTACAGTACTGTATTCTTTTAACATAAGAGGGTTAAGTAAGGCTACGCAGCCTGGGGAACTGCAATGTGTGGAGGTCAAATCAACTGTTGGGCTTGGTACCCTACCAACTGCAGCATCACAGCACTGCTGTGGGGATAATACCAACAGGGAAGGTGAGTGTGGGTGGGAGAGTAACTTCTATTCTATTTTAATTATGTGCAAAAAAAATGGTGAATCAATAACATTCATTTGATCAATTGCCAAGTTGTACTTACTTGTATTTAGAGCCCAGGTACCATATACCTCTTACTGGCATAGAAACAGAATTTTCAGGTACTACAAATCCAAGAAATGCTTTATAGCCTTTATTAATACTGAGATGCCTTCTCCAGATTCTCTTAAATGTATGGTATGTGGTAAATTCTAGACTTACGGTATGCTGACCCAGGGCATAAAAGCCTTGAACAATAAAATAATGGCACCAAAACTACAATAAAGACAAAATGACTATCCTTATTTGGATGTTTGGCTTTTCTTTAATGACTTTGCTATTTCCACAGATTGTCATTTAACATTTCCAGCTAACGTACCAAACCTAAGGGTAAGGAATAGTACATCGTAAACAAAAAAAAAGGATAGACGCTATTAGGATCTGCTGACTGACATGTAAGAAAAAGGCCTAACAGCAAACACAACAGTCATGTAGGGTTCATTTTGGAAATATGTTGCTTTTGATACCTAAAAAACATTATTTAGAAAAATGTAAACAAATATTTAGTAAATCCTAAATTATACTAAAACTAAAAAACAAAAAAGTGTGTCATGTAAAAGTAAACAGGTTAGGGCTTGTTCACATTGACGTCTGACTCCGTTAAGCCATGTCTGTTAGTAAAAGCTGTTCAAGCCTTTTGCAAACAGATGTAAAAGGACCCCATTGATGTCATTGGGATTGTTTTACAATGCTTTGTCATACGTTTCCACCAATTTGGTTTCCATTCTGTTCTTTTGCAGTCAAAAAAAATGAAAGACGTGGATAGGATAAATTTAACATTAAAGTATATAGGAAATGGATGAGCTTCTAATTTCATCCATTTGCATGCGTTTTTTACAATCCATTTTTGATCCCTTATTACTTCTGAGCATGCTCAGAAGAGATATGAGCAACCAGGAAGTAGCCAGATGGGGAAAAATAAAACAGACAATGGGTCTATTCACACGTACAATATCCTGGGTAGATTTGATGCGCCGGATTTGTAACTGCAGATTAGAAGCTGTGCTCAGTCATTCAGTTTACAGTGGTTCAAAAAAGTATTTAGTCAGCCACCAATTGTGCAAGTTCTCCCTCTTAAAAAGAAGATGAGAGGCCTGTAATTTTCATCATAGGTATACCTCAACTATGAGAGACCTAATGAGAAAAAAAAAGCCATAAAATCACATTGTCTGATTTTTAAAGAATTTATTTGCAAATTATGGCGGAAAATAAGTATCTGGTCACCTACAAACAAGCAAGATTTCTGGCACTCACAGACCTGTAACTTCTTCTTTAAGGCTGGAATTCCACTAGAAAAACGCTAATTCTGCCGCATGGCATATTTTTTTGGTCAAAAAACGCTGCGGCCAGATGTAAGCTGTAAATCAATGAGAAATCGCAAATTTCTAATTCCACTTGGCGTTTTTTTAATCCTTTTGGCGTTTTTTCACTTTTTTTGCGTTTTTTTTTCAGCTCCTTGCCGCTTTGAAAAAAACACTTTATGTCGCTCAAACCGGCATTTTTAGTCAAAATCGTTGTGTTTTGCTCCAAAAGAAGTCTATTGGAATGAGAAAACGGCAAGAAAAACGATATTTTGGTTTTAACTTTGGCGTTTTTGCAGGCGGTTTTTAATCTTTTTTGGACTTTAGCGATCCAAAAAAGTGATGGAGATACCTGTTTTGAATAAAATTTCGTAGGGTACCATCAAAAAAATAAAAGATACAGTAGTGAAGGAAAAAATTGTATCTAACGAAATTTATATATTTTATAAAAAAAATGTTATTACTTTTTAAACAGGGATCAATTTATGTGGGCGGGGAAATAAAAATGTAGCCGACAATTATAAAAATGTATTGTGTGTGTGTTTTTCACTTTTTTCTTTATTTTTTACATTTTTTTTAGTTAGTACTACTACTCCCAGCATGGAACACACTGTTCCATGATGGGAGTAGTACTACCTGTTCTAATAGACAGATCGCCCATTGCGATTCTCCTGTATAATATATAGATGTGGCGGCCGCTCTTCTATGGTCCCCTGCCCTGACGTTTATATTCTTATTAATATTTCCAGCCAATATGGTTCCAGCCAATCACAGCTCTAGGAATAATATGTGTATATATACGGCAGTGCAGGGGACCATAGGAGAGTGGCTGCTGCATCTATACATTATACAGGAGCATCACAGCGGGTGTCAGGAGCGTGTGAAAACCTTGTGAAGACTTACAGAAAACGTTTGACCTGTCATTACCAACAAAGGGTATATAACAAAGTATTGAGATTAACTTTTGTTATTGACCAAATACTTATTTTCCACCATAATTTGCAAAAAAATTCTTAAAAAATCAGACAATGTGATTTTATGGATTTTTTTTTCATTATGTCTCATAGTTGAGGTATACCTATGATGAAAATTACAGGCCTCTCTCATCTTTTTAAGTGGGAGAACTTGCACAATTGGTGGCTTACTTTTTTGCCCAACTGTTCACTGAAATCTGCAGCAGAAAATCCTGCGCATCAAATCTACACGTATGTAAAAGGATGCCACTTGTCCTTTATTTTTTTAACCCCTTAAGGACCCAGCCATTTTACACCTTAGGACCCGGCCATTTTTTGCACATCTGACCACTGTCACTTTAACCCCTTAAGGACGCAGGACATAAATGTACGTCCTGGTGAGGTGGTACTTAACGCACCAGGATGTACATTTACGTCCTAAGCATAACCGCGGGCATCGGAGCGATGCCCGTGTCATGCGCGGCTGATCCCGGCTGCTGATCGCAGCCAGGGACCCGCCGGCAATGGCCGACGCCCGCGATCTCGCGGGCGTCCGCCATTAACCCCTCAGGTGCCGGGATCAATAAAGATCCCGGCATCTGCGGCAGTTCGCGATTTAGCGCTGCTGCGGGGATCTGATCATTCATAACGCCGCACGGAGGTCCCCTCTCCTTCCTCCGTCCGGCTCCCGGCGTCTCCTGCTCTGGTCTGTGATCGAGCAGACCAGAGCAGAAGATGACCGATAATACTGATCTGTTCTATGTCCTATACATAGAACAGATCAGTATTAGCAATCATGGTATTGCTATGAATAGTCCCCTATGGGGACTATTCAAGTGTAAAAAAAAGTGTAATAAAATGTAAAAGTAAAAGTAAAAAAAAAGTGAAAAATCCCCTCCCCCAATAAAAAAGTTAAACGTCAGTTTTTTCCTATTTTACCCCCAAAAAGCGTAAAAAATTTTTTTTATAGACATATTTGGTATCGCCGCGTGCGTAAATGTCCGAACGATTAAAATAAAATGTTAATGATCCCGTACGGTGAACGGCGTGAACGGAAAAAAAAAAAAAAAGTCCAAAATTCCTACTTTTTTAATACATTTTATTAAAAAAAAATTATAAAAAATGTATGAAAAGTTTGTTATATGCAAATGTGGTATCAAAAAAAAGTACAGATCATGTCGCAAAAAATGAGCACCCATACCGCCACTTATACGGAAAAATAAAAAAGTTAGAGGTCATCAAAATAAAGGGATTATAAACGTACTAATTTGGTTAAAAAGTTTGTGATTTTTTTTAAGCGCAACAATAATATAAAAGTATATAATAATGGGTATCATTTTAATCGTATTGACCCTCAGAATAAAGAACACACGTCATTTTTACCATAAATTGTACGGCGTGAAAATGAAACCTTCCAAAATTAGCAAAATTGCGTTTTTCGTTTTAATTTCCCCACAAAAATCGTGTTTTTTGGTTGCGCCATACATTTTATGATATAATGAGTGATGTCATTACAAAGGACAACTGGTCGCGCAAAAAACAAGCCCTCAAACTAGTCTGTGGATGAAAATATAAAAGAGTTATGATTTTTGGAAGGCGAGGAGGAAAAAATGAAAACGTAAAAATTAAATTGTCTGAGTCCTTAAGGCCAAAATGGGCTGAGTCCTTAAGGGGTTAAACATTAACTCTGGAATACTTTTAGTTATCATTCTGATTCCGAGACAGTTTTTTCATGACATATTCTACTTTAACATAGTGGTAACATTTTGTGGTAACTTGCATCCTTTCTTGGTGGAAAATCCCAAAATGTGTTGAAAAATTTGAAAATTTTGCATTTTTCTAACTTTGAAGCTCTCTGCTTGTAAGGAAAATGAATATTCCAAATAATTTTTTTTATTCACATATACAATATGTCTACTTTATGTTTGCATCCTAAAATTGATGTGTTTTTACTTTTGGAAAACACCAGAGGGCTTCAAAGTTCAGCATCAATTTTCCAATTTTTCCCCCAAAAAATTAAAAATCACTATTTTTCAGGGACCAGTTCAGATTTGAAGTGGATTTGAAGGGTCTTCATCTTAGAAATACCCCACAAATGACCCCATTATCAAAACTGCACACCCCAAAGTATTCAAAATGACATTCAGTAAGCGTTTTAACCCTTTAATCCCTGTTTCACAGGAATAGCAGCAAAGTGAAGGAGAAAATTCACAATCTTCATTTTTTACACTCGCATGTTCTTGTAGACCCAATTTTTGAATTTTCACAAGGGGTAAAAGGAGAAAATTTATACCTATGTTTGTAGCCCAATTTCTCTCAAGTAAGCACATACCTCATATGTCTATATAAATTGTTCGGCAGGCGCAGTAGAGGGCTCAGAAGCGAAGGAGCGACAAGGGGATTTTGGAGAGTACATTTTTCTGAAATGGTTTTTGGGGGGCATGTTGCATTTATGAAGCCCCTATGGTGCCAGAACAGCAAAAAAAAACACATGGCATACCATTTTGGAAACTAGACCCCTTGAGGAACGTAACAAGGAATAAAGTGAGCCTTAATACCCCACAGGGGTTTCACGACTTTTGCATACGTAAAAAAAAAAATGTCACTACAAAGTGTGTTTCCCCCCCAATTTCACATTTTTGCAAGGGTTAATAGCAGAAAATACCCCCCAAAATTTGTAACCCCATCTATTCTGAGTATGGAGATACCCCATAAGTTGACCTGAAGTGCACCATGGGCGAACTACAATGCTCAGAAGAGAAGGAGTCATATTTTGCTTTTTGAGAGCAAATTTTGCTCGGGGGGCATTTCGCATTTAGGAAGCCCCTATGGTGCAAGGACAGCTAAATAACCCCCACATGGCATACCATTTTGGAAACTAGACCCCTTGAGGAACATAACAAGGGGTACAGTGAGCATTTACCCCCCCCCCCCCCCCACTGGTGTCTGTCAGATCTTTGGAACAGTGGGCTGTACAAAATGTTTAATTTGCACAGCCCACTGTTCCAAAGATCTGTCAGACACCGTTGGGGTGTAAATTCTCACTGCACCCCTCATTACATTCCGTGAGGGGTGCAGTTTCCGAAATGGGGTCACATGTGTTTTTTTTTTTTTTTTTTTGCGTTTGTCAAAACCGCTGTAACAATCAGCCACCCCTGTGCAAATCACCTCAAATGTACATGGTGCACTCTCCCTTCTGGGCCTTGTTGTGCGCCCCCAGAGTACTTTGCGCCCACATATGGGGTATCTCCGTAGTTGGGAGAAATTGCATTACAAATTTTAGGGGGCTTTTTTCCCTTTTACCTCTTGTCAAAATGAAAAGTATAGGACAACACCAGCATGTTAGTGTAAAAAATTTATTTTTTTACACTAACATGCTGGTGTAGACCCCAACTTCACTTTTTCATAAGGGGTGAAAGGAGAAAAAGCCCCCCAAAATTTGTTAGGCAATTTCTGCCGAGTACGGCGATACCCAATATGTGGCCCTAAACTGTTGCCTTGAAATACGACAGGGCTCCGAAGTGAGAGCGCCATGTGCATTTGAGGCCTGAATTAGGGACTTGCATAGGGGTGGACATAGGGGTATTCTACGCCAGTGATTCCCAAACAGGGTGTCTCCAGCTGTTACAAAACTCCCAGCACGCTTGGACAGTCAACGGCTGTCCGACAATACTGGGAGCTGCTGTTTTGCAACAGCTGGAGGCTCCATTTTGGAAACAGTGGCGTACCAGACGTTTTTCATTTTTATTGGGGAGGGGAGGGGGGCTGTGTAGGGGTATGTGTATATGTAGTGTTTTTTACTTTTTATTTTATTTTGTGATAGTGTAGTGTAGTGTTTTTAGGGTACAGTCACAAGGGCGGGGGATTACAGCGAGTTTCCCGCTGCGACTTTGAGCTGGAGCCTGATACTCACTGTAAGCCCCCTGCCCATGTGAATGTACCCTGTACATTCACAGGGGGGGGGGGGGAACCTCCAGCTGTTGCAAAACTACAACTCCCAGCATGCATGGACTATCTGTGCATGCTGGTAGTTATAGTTTTGCAACAGCTGGAGGCACACGGGTTGGGAACCACTGAGTTAGGAAACAGACAATGTTTCCCAACCAGTGTGCCTCCAGTTGTTGCAAAACCACAACTCCCAAACATTCTCAGGCATGCTGGAAGTAGTAGTTCGGCAACATCTTTAGAGCCAGATGTTGCCGAACTACAACTCCCAGCATGCTTGGAGTTGTAGGTTTGCAACATCTGGAGGACTACAGTTTGCCGACCACTAATACAGTGGTTCCCAATCTGTGCCCTTCCAGATGTTGCAAAACTACAACTCCCAGTATGCCAAAACTGTCCAGGCATGCTGGGAGTTGTAGTTCTGCAACATCTGAAGGGCCAGATGTTACAGAACTACAACTCCCAGCATGCCTGGACAGTAAGGGCATGCTGAGGATGTGTAGTTTTGCAACATCTGCAAGGGCACAGTGGTCCCAAAACTGTGGACCTCCAGATGTTACAAAACTGCAACTCCCAGCATGCCCAGACGCAAAGGGCTGTCTGGGCATGCTGGGAGTTGTAGTAAAAGGGGACCCAATGGAGCAGTCCAGATCGCTTTACGGCGGTCTGGACTGCTGCAAAGGTCCCGCAACGCCGGCAAAGATCCACTCACCTGTCGCCACCGCCTGCGTCTACGCTGCCGGGATCCGGTTCTTCAGGGACGAGGTAAGTACCGTGGCTGGGCCCCAGCACTCCCCCGTCCCAAGCCGCGTCCTCCGGTCTTCCTCCCGTTCTCTCCGGACTTCCAGGGGCCGGGCAGGGCGGGAGGAAGTAACCGCCCCCCCCCCCCCCCCCTTCGATTGGTCTCTTAGCTAACCGAGGAATCGCAGGGGATAGGAGGAGGTGGCAGGCTTGCCACCTCGCTCCTATACTTCAGCATGGTCCTGACTGTCTGTGACAACCGGGATCATGCAAAATTACCGGGAGGTCGGGTCCCAGAGACCCGATCAGCCCGGTATCGCCGCAGATCGCAGGGGCGATTTCCCTCGCGATCTGCGACGATCGCCGACATGGGGGGCCAACATGGCCCCCCTCGGCGTTTGCCCTGGATGCCTGCTGAAGCATTTCAGCAGACATCCGGTTCCGATCTCTGCCCGGCGAGCGGCAGGGACCGGAAAATGCCAGGACGTCCGGGGACGTCCTGGGTCCTTAAAGCCCAGGGTGCCAGGACGTCCCCGGACGTTCTAGGTCCTTAAGGGGTTAAAATAGTCGATTAAAATAACAGACAAATGGCATCCTTTTTCATCAGTTTGCATCCTTTTGCATACGCTTGTTAGTATGGTCCATTCATCAGCAATAATGGGAGAATACGGAGAGAACAGCCATGTGAGCCTAGCCTTAGATTAAGCCTGTGCTCACACGCATGGAGATTCTGCTGCAACTGGATTCTGCTGCTCTTTGCAAATGTCGGAATTACTGTGTTTCCGATGTTTCCGGCATGGAAATTCCCTTTTCCGTGTCCACACAAAGAAGAAACATGTACATTCTTTGTGCAAAGACTGCATGGAATGCATAGCTGTCTATGAGAGGGCGTATTCCCGCGCAGTTCTAGCACCGACAGATTTTGCCGGCGCCCGTAGTGTTCACTGTGTCTGCTTGGAGATTCTCTCTGCGGACATTCAGACATGTGAACATAGCCTTAACCTCTTGGGGACATAGGGCGTATGCATACGCCCTGCATCCCCAACCCTTAAAGGGGTATTCCAGGAATGTTTTTTATTTGACTGTGCTACAGGGGCTGTAAAGTTAGTGTAGTTCATAATATAGTGTTTGTACCTGTGTGTGACGGTTTTCTCACAATTCTTCTGTTATTTTCACCCCACTATTTATTTTTAACAGCATACAAAATGACTGGTGTCTCGGATTTTTCCCAGTTTGCAATGAGGCCGAGACCTAGTCACTAGTCAGCTGATGACAGGGAGCCTGTCTGCTTCAATGGGTTTAGTGATCACTTGGTGGGAGAAAGATCAACTGCAACTAATGCAACAGCTGTAGGCACCCTGATTGAAAACCACAGGTCTTTTGTTTCAATGGTTGGGGTGGCTGATGTGTGGGAGAGAGGAAAATGGAATTTTGGGATTTGTAGTCAAAAAAAGAAAAGTCAAACAGGAAATACAATTTCACAAAAAGCTAGCCACAGTGTTATGGTAATCTCATGACATAGCCATTTAGCCCCAAGACAGATCCTTCCTAAGCATGCCCATTTCTGCCAGCCAGGTACGTACTAAAATCACCTTATGGTGGATAACCCCTTTAAAGACTCAGGACATTCCTGTACGCCCTGAGTATTTCCGGTCCAGGGATGGCGGCCAGGGACCAGATCGGAATGCCTGCTGAAATCATTCAGCAGGCACCCCGAGACAACGCCTGGGGGATCCTGAGAACAGACCCCCACCCCGCAAATCGACAATCAATTCAGATCGGTGATTGGTGGCAATTCCGGGTCAATCAGGCCCCCGGTGACCTGGTGACCCTTGAAAAAAGGATGATAGGTGCCATCTGAGATGGCACCTATCATCCTTTAGCAGCAGGAGTGAGGTGGCACTGGTGCCACCTCAGGATCGTCCTGATTCGTCGGTTGTTACCGGCCGACGAATCAGGAATCCTGCTGTGGGGCTGTCCCTAACGGCACCTGCTCCACCCATGTTCTGGAAGGCAAGAGCGGTTGCCGGGAGTACTCACCTGAGGCTGGGGCCCTGATCCCCGGCATCGGCGGCGGGATCGGGGCCACAGGAGCGGAGTTGGCGGCGGAGGCAGGCGGATCCTCAGAGCGTAGCAGCAGGAATAAAGGCTGGCCTCCTGCAATTGCTTAGCAACAACTCCCAGCATGCACAAAAGGGCATGCTGGGAGATGTTGTAATGCAACAGCAGAAGGTACAACTACAACTTCCAGCATGCCCTTTGGTAGTTTGTGCATGCTGGGGGTTCTACTTATGCAAAAGCTGTAGGCACATTTTTGTGCCTCCACCTGTTGCATAACTACAACCCCCAGCATGCACGGACAGCCAAAGGGCATGCTGGGAGTTGCAGTAGTGTGCCTCCAGATGTTGCATAACTACAAGTCCCAGCATGCCCTTCAGCTATAAGTGCATGCTGAGAGTTATAGTTTGGCAACAGCTGAAGGCACACTGGTTGCGAAACACAGAGTTTGTTACCTAACTCAGTGTTTCGCAACCAGTGTGCCTGATAGACCGTACATGCTGGGAGTTGTAGTTTTTCAACAGCTGGAAGCACACTGGTTGTGAAACACTGAGTTAAGTAACAATCTCCCAGTGTGTTGTGTCCCGTTACAGAATGTGGTTCTGTACAGTCCTAATGTCCCCTCAGGTAGAGTCCCTCAAGTCCACAGGGCTCTCCTGCAGGATCCCCCTAGGTCATTATTATGATTTCTATTGTACATTAATTCTGTATGTTTATTTCAGGTATTGTACAGTGAATATAAGCTATGTATAAAGGTTATTAGGATGTTTAAACTGTATAGGACCTTCCTAAGGTCATGTGACATGGTCATGTGATATGTGATCACCTGATACCCAGAGTTCCAGAGGCACCGGTAACCACAGGCAACCAGCTACCAATGGGCTTTAGACCTGACTAGCTCATAACACAGCGTTACCCTGCAACTGCTACTCACATCAGCATTAGGGAAAGACAGGAGTGCAGAGTGCTTTGCTGTTACTCTGAGAAGGATCATTGATTGCTAAACCTCCTATTCACGTTATTGAGCATTGCAGCAGAGAGGGGCAGATAGCTGTCAGCTGCCTCATACAGATCAACAAGCTGCCTAAAGTTTATCAACCATCTTTTCTCCTCATTTCTCAGCCCAATTCCGTGTTTTTTTTTTTTTTTTTTTGCTCCACAAAACCTCTGCTGCTCAGAATTGTGTGACAGAGTGCAATTTAGGGTTTAATCCCTGTAATTTTTTTTTTTTTTGTGGAGCTGCACTGTTGGGTCCTGCTGCTGTTCACAAATAATTTATTTTTCAGTGGACTGTAGTGCATTTGTCTGCCTCATACGTGCATACCACATACCTACATCAAAGCAGTCGACTATTCTGTATCTGTAACAAGTCTAGATACAGGGAAAGTCCTGACTCCTGTCAAAAGTACCGTAATCACCTGCTGGTGTACATAAAAATACAGATTTTTTTTCTGCATATTGTTGCGCATATTTCTGCCCTCATCAGTGCATACCGCATACATACATCCAAGTACCATTTAGTACCTGTTAATCTGTCAAGGGCATACATACTGTGAAAGTCCAAACAATAGTATTCACTGGCTGGTGATTTACAAAAATACAGATTTTATTATGCGTATTGTTGCGTATATTTCTGCCCTCATCAGTGCATACCGCATACGTACATCCAAGTATTGTACCATTTTGTACCTGTTAATCTGTCAAGGGCGTACATACTGTGAAAGTCAAAACAATTGTATTCACCGGCTGGTGTTTTACAAAAATACAGATTTTATTCTGCGTATTGTTGCGCATATTTCTGCCCTCATCAGTGCATACCGCAGACGTACATCCAAGTATTGTACCATTTTGTACCTGTTAATCTGTCAAGGGCCTACATACTGTGAAAGTCCAAACAATAGTATTCACTGGCTGGTGTTTTACAAAAATACAGATTTTATTCTGCGTATTGTTGCGCATATTTCTGTCCTCATCAGTGCATACCGCATACGTACATCCAAGTAGTGTAACATTTTGTGCCTGTTAATCTGTCAAGGGCCTACACACTGTGAAAGTCCAAACAATAGTATTCACCGGCTGGTGTTTTACAAAAATACAGATTTTATCCTGCGTATTGTTGCATGTATTTCTGCCCTCATCAGTGCATACCACATATGTACATCCAAGTAGTGTACCATTTTGTACCTGTTAATCTGTCAAGGGCCTACATACTGTGAAAGTCCAAACAAAAGTATTCACCGGCTGGTGTTTTACAAAAATACAGATTTTATTCTGCATATTGTTGCGCATATTTCTGCCCTCATCAGTGCATACTGCATACGTACATCCAACTATTGTACCATTTTGTACCTGTTAATGTGTCAAGGGCGTGCATACTGTGAAAGTCCAAACAATTGTATTCACCTGCTGGTGTTTTACAAAAATACAGATTTTATTCTGCGTATTGTTGCTCATATTTCTGCCCTCATCAGTGTATAACGTATACGTACATCCAAGTAGTGTAACATTTTGTACCTGTTAATCTGTCAAGGGCGTACATACTGTGAAAGTCCAAACAATACTATTCACCGGCTGGTGTTTTACAAAAATACAGATTTTATTCTGCGTATTGTTGCGCATATTTCTGCCCTCATCAGTGCATACCGCATACGTACATCCAAGTATTGTACCATTTTGTACCTGTTAATCTGTCAAGGGCGTACATACTGTGAAAGTCAAAACAATTGTATTCACCGGCTGGTGTTTTACAAAAATACAGATTTTATTCTGCGTATTGTTGCGCATATTTCTGCCCTCATCAGTGCATACCGCAGACGTACATCCAAGTATTGTACCATTTTGTACCTGTTAATCTGTCAAGGGCCTACATACTGTGAAAGTCCAAACAATAGTATTCACTGGCTGGTGTTTTACAAAAATACAGATTTTATTCTGCGTATTGTTGCGCATATTTCTGTCCTCATCAGTGCATACCGCATACGTACATCCAAGTAGTGTAACATTTTGTGCCTGTTAATCTGTCAAGGGCCTACACACTGTGAAAGTCCAAACAATAGTATTCACCGGCTGGTGTTTTACAAAAATACAGATTTTATCCTGCGTATTGTTGCATGTATTTCTGCCCTCATCAGTGCATACCACATATGTACATCCAAGTATTGTACCATTTTGTACCTGTTAATCTGTCAAGGGCCTACATACTGTGAAAGTCCAAACAAAAGTATTCACCGGCTGGTGTTTTACAAAAATACAGATTTTATTCTGCATATTGTTGCGCATATTTCTGCCCTCATCAGTGCATACTGCATACGTACATCCAACTATTGTACCATTTTGTACCTGTTAATGTGTCAAGGGCGTGCATACTGTGAAAGTCCAAACAATTGTATTCACCGGCTGGTGTTTTACAAAAATACAGATTTTATTCTGCGTATTGTTGCTCATATTTCTGCCCTCATCAGTGTATAACGTATACGTACATCCAAGTAGTGTAACATTTTGTACCTGTTAATCTGTCAAGGGCGTACATACTGTGAAAGTCCAAACAATACTATTCACCGGCTGGTGTTTTACAAAAATACAGATTTTATTCTGCGTATTGTTGCGCATATTTTATTCTGCGTATTGTTGCGCATATTTCTGCCCTCATCAGTGCATACCGCATACGTACATCTAAGTAGTGTGAAAGGACAGCCATAAGTAATCACCTGCTGCTGTTCTAGACAAATACTGTTTAAAGAGTAGTGTAGCGTATTGTAATACCCTCATATACGCACTAAGTATGTCAGGCAGAGACGTGCCAGGATGTGTACAGAGGAGTGGCAAAGGCCTAAATACTTCAGGCAGAGTTGGCAGCAGACTAGGGACGAGTGGCAGCAGGAGTCGCAGCGAGAGGCCTGAGCTCCCGTTATCAGCCAGTGGTCGTGTCTCGACCAGCAACCCATCTGCCGTCGTCGATTGGTTAAGACGCTCATCCACATCATCACAAGTGACATCTGACACCCCCAGTCAACAGACGGTGGGTTCCTCAGACACAACCCTCAGTTGGCATGGCCCAGGAGCAGTCATTTTCCTCCCAATGCTTTTGTCCTATGCTGTTCCCTCTCCTAGAGAAGTATCTTATGCTGTGGGTTCAGCTCCACTATTCACTGAGGACGATCTAATAGAGGACAGCCAGCAGCTACTGCCCAGCCAAGAAGGGGAGGAGACATGAGCCGCTTGCTAGGCGGCCAAGTAGTGATGCAGAGAGTGACGTGGGAGGCGGTGTTGCAAGGGTTCAGGGTCCTGAAGCAGACACTGTTGGGGAACCTGAGGAAGACATCAGTGACGTGCACACACCTGTTGATGATGATGAAGCCGATCGCAATTGGGATCGGGGTGCAGAAGGGGCTTCATCATCATCAGGAGAAGAGAGTTGCAGGTTGCCCTCGAGGCAGCACGGCGGTAGCACGGTTGGCAGTCAGCGTGGTGGCAGAAGTGGAAATTCAGGAGCCAAACATGCCCGGGGGGGACCACCTGCTTTGCGGCAGCCTACCTTTCCGGGAGGTAGTGGAACATGGGTTCCTGGAGACGGTGCCAGTAGCAGTCAATTAGTGCGGACTGTAGGTGGGAAAATCAGCTAATCGGCGGTGTGGCAGTTTTTCATCAGGCATCCGGAGGAGGTTCACGTAGCCACATGCAAGATCTGTTGGCAGAAGGTGAAGCGTGGCCAGGGTCCCAATGTCGGCACCACATCCCTGCGTCAACACATGCTTCGCCACCATAAAGTGGCCTGGGAGAACCGTGGCTCCGATGTAGTGGTCCAGCCTGCTGCATCACCCCGTGGCCATCCGCTCCCTCCTTCATCCAGCCAAGGCTCCACCACCTCAGCCGAAGGGAGCTGTGTGTCAAACCCTCCTTCTGTCGCACCAGATGCTCCTGCTTCTCCCACTTTTAGTCAGCCATTCCGCCAACAATCCATCGGCGAAGCCATGTCCAAGAGACAACAGTATGCGCCCACTCATCCAACAGCGCAGAAGTTGAATGTGCTCCTGTCCAAGTTGCTGGTGCTGCAGTCCCTCCCTTTTCAAGTGGTGGACTCTGCACCTTTCAGAGAATTGATGGCTTGTGCCGAGCCGAGGTGGAGAGTCCCAAGTCGTCATTTCTTTGCGAAGAAGGCAGTACCAGCCCTGCATAAGTTTGTACAAGAGAAGGTGGGCCAGTCCTTGAGCCTGTTGGTGTGTTCAAAAGTGCACGGCAGCGCCGACCTGTGGAGCTGTAACTACGGGCAGGGACATTACTTGTCTTTTACGGCCCACTGGGTGAATGTGGTTCCTGCACAGCCACAACAGCAACTTGGACAGGTCACACCGCTTCCTCCTCCAAGCTCTCGCTCTCAGGCAGTTGGTCCTGTTACAGTGTGCGACGCCGCCTCCTCATCCTCCACCATGTCCTCGGCCTCCACTGCACGTCCGAATCTTGGTGGCCCTTCATTGTACCATGTGTGTAGGGCACGGCGGTGTCAAGCTGTTCTTCACATGGTTTGCCTTGGCGAATGGAGTCACACAGGGGAGGAACTGCTAAAATTCATTCGTAAAGAAATCCAAGTATGGCTTACTCCACGAAATCTGGAAATGGGAATCATGGTGACCGACAACGGGAAGAACATTGTGTCCGCGCTGCGACAAGGAAGTGTGAAACATGCGCCCTGCATGGCACATGTGTTGAATCTGGTTTGGAGATGGCAATGGATTTTGGAGATGGCAATGGAGATGTTGCGCCTATGTCTCAAGGCTACATGAGCCATGTGGGGGCTGAACTGAAGGAGGAGGATGAGGGGCAGAGTGGAGCACAGTATAGGTTGGATGAGATGGCCGGTGTTTAAATTCATTGGAAAGGAGAGGAGGAGCAGGAGCAGCCAGAGGAGTTGGAGGGTTATGAGGAAGGCGAGACAGAGGACCCAGACACACCTTGGCAGTATGCAGTGGAGATGGAGACAGGTAGTCCCTCCGAGTCACTGGCGCAAATGGCACGATGCATGCTCAGTTGCTTGCGTAGTGACCCCGGAATTGTCAAAATTCATCATCAGGATGACTTCTGGATCTCCACCTTATTGGACCCTTGCTACCGACCCAGAATGGGGGCCTTTTTTACACCCACTGAGACGGAGGACAAACTGACCTACTATCGGCGACATGGTCCATCCACTCGCAGGTCTGACTCGGGGGGCCCTCTGCGCTCACCTTCCACTGCCAAGGCTGCTGGGGAGGGGAGGGGTGGCAGGGGCAGTACCAGCTCAATCAGCAGCAGCCTGAGTCTATAGTCGCTGATGAGTAGCTTTCTTCACGCGCATAGTGAAGCAACTCATCAGCAGCAGGTAGACATGGAGCATGACCTGAACCAGCAGGTGGTGGCATACCTTGACATGGCCATGCCAACAAACATTGAAGATCTGCTGGACTTCTGGGCAGCCAAACTTGAATTATGGCTGCAACTAGCAGAGTTTGCCCTGGAAAAGCTGTCCTGCCCGGCCAGTAGTGTGCCATCAGAGCGGGTGTTTAGTGCGGACGGGGCCATAGTCACCCCAAGGCGAACTCGTCTGTCCACTAAAAATGTGAAGAGACTGACGTTTGTCAAGATGAATCAGGGATGGATCAGCCAGGATTTCCAGCTACCAATGCCAGATGCCTCAGAGTAGATTGACCATGCTGCTACACCAACACTTCCCAATTATGGTTATGAAACCCTCTTGGGTTATCAATTAGGGTTATAAAACCCTCTTTGGTATTGCGAATGCCTGCTCCTGGCTCATCCTGTGTCTTTCAGGAACTACTTGCCTCACTGACGCTTCTGGCCTTGGGCCTTTAATTTTTGGATGTTTAGCAGTAGCTAAATACATGCTTAATGCAAATTTCATCATTGATCTTTACATGTAAGGGTATTAATATAAGGGTATTATAACAGTATTATTTCACTACCCCAGCACACTCCATATGCATTTTAGAACACAGCAAAGTGTTCTATACCCCTATTGAAGCTGTATGTAGGCTAGAAATAGCCTTTTTAAATATAGATTTGCCGCAAAATTTTTTGGATCGAAACAAACTTTTTCGGGAAAATTCGGCGAATCGGCCAAATCAAATTTTTCAAAAATTCACTCATCTCTAGTGGTTATCTGCTGTCTATAGTTAATAGAACTTTTTATTATTTTCACAGATGGGCACTCACTCTGTTTCTATTATGCACTTGCACTTATAACAGATCTTTCACGGTTTGCTGTTTTGTGTCTGTTTTTGTTTTCGGCACTTGTCACTGGGCTCTTCTCTGCGCATGCGCCTGACATTCTGTATACTTACCGAGATATCACGGTACTGGTAGCAATACTCTCGCAGGGATCGCGTACCCGGCCAGTCATGTGATCAGGACTGGCCTGGCCTGGGTGCGGGATCTCGCAAAAAGTATTTATGCATTGACTAGGGGATATGACGCATTTATATATGAGCCTTGATTTATGCATTGGCGGCAAGAGGTACATATTAGGCTGGGTCCACACTGCAGAATTTCTGGGCAGAATTTCTGCCGGAGATCTAGCCGGCAGTGCTAGGACCGAGCAGACTGCATTGCTGCTCCCATAGACTGCAATGAATTTCTGGGTGGATCTTTTGGGATCTGCTCAGAAATGCATTGCCATCTATGGGGACGGCAATGTATTCCACTCGGTCCTAGTGCCTTCCGGCTCAATCTCCGGCAGAAATTCTGCCCAGAGATTAAGAGTAATCCGACAGGACAATCTATAATGGAATTGGATACATGAGTTAGTAGTGAGATACCCTCAAAAGCTATGGAAACCATATTAGCGGCAATAAATAAATGTAATGCATCTATAGACACACTAGCCAGCCGAGTTGGAGTAATTGGTGGGGACATAATATTTATCCGGAAGGATCTGAAAAATATCAAAGAAAGGTGCTTAGAAATGAAAAGTAGAATTTCAGTGGTGGAAGATGAAATTAAGTGAAAAAAATACTACAGGAAAATAAAATGCTAAGTCAGAAAGCTACGGATCTGGAAGATATGAACTGCAACTTGAGAATAGTTGGTCTGTCAGAGGGGGTGGAGGGGAAAGACCCGGTAATATTTTTGCAGAACTGGATTGTGTCCATATGTGGGGAAAAAATGTGTCAACTTTTTTATGTATAGAAAGAGCACATAGAATATCAGCCCAGCCCCCACCCCCTGGCAGTTACCCCAGAGCAATAATCTTGAAGCTGCTCAATGCAAAAGATCAGGATAATATACTGAGATCTCTACGGGAAAAGGAAGGTGTTATGTACAACAATAAGAAAATAATGTTTTTTCCAGACTATGCCACAGAGACTCAGAAGAAGAGGGTTTCTTTTTAAGAAGTCAAGAAAAGACTATATTTTAATGGAATTAAGGTTGCGGGTCATTTATTATGAGGGCACCATATTTTTTGCAAACGCCACTGAAACATCATAATGGATGGACAATCAGGGGTTAAAGAATGTTATAGAATAAATAGTTAAGGGACGGAGGGTTCAGGAACCATGATAGGTTAGAGGCTTGTTAGTATTGGGACAGGCCAAGTGGTGGGTGGGTGGGAGGGGGGTTGGGTTTAGCAAGGGGGGGGGTGTTTTGATATAAGGGTATGCCGCAGGGATTCCAGAGGAGTTACTAGTTTTGAACACAAGAGGATTAGGAGATAGGAGTAGGAGTATAGCAATAATGGGTATGATTAAAAATTACTTACCAGGGGTGGTAGGGTTATTAGAAACTCACTTAATTGAAGAAACAAAACACATATCAAATAGGAAGTGGTGGTCACATTATTATCACTCGTTCCACACTACATACTCGAGAGGGATATCGGTATTAATACACCAAAAGGTAAAATGGGATTTATATAGCAAATTTATTGGTAAAAAAGGTAGATTTGTAGTTCTGCATGGAAAATTAGATGGGTTGATATGTAGTATTGCATTTGCATATATTCCACCATCGTACTCCTCTGGAATCCTTGAGATGATATTTGATTATTGTGTTAAGAAAAAGGAATGTCCAATTTTTATACAAGGGGATTTGAACCGTGTAATGGAAGAACAGTGGGATAGGGAGGTAAGGGACAGTAGGACACCCCTGGCAAAAATATTTGAGGAAATTGGGTTATATGATGTATGGAGATTGAAGAATCCAGGGGAAAAAAATATTTTCCTGTTGGAACAAAGCATGCCAGACAATGTCCTGGATCGACCTATGTTTGGGGAAAAAAAGCAGGAAGGAAAAAAATTGATAAGGTAGAATATTTAACACGGTGTATATCAGATCATTTGTCATTAGAAATACAAATTAGTACAGGAATTTAAGATAATGAAGTGCATAAAAAACTTTATCTCTTTATCCTCATCGGCATGAGTTGATAAAAGTAGATGAGATAGAAGGACATATGGAGGAATTTTTTTTCGTCTAAATTGGGGACTCTGCACCGGATCAAATAGTGTGGGAAGCCGCTAAGGCTTTGTTGAGAGGAGAGGTGCTCTGGGCAGTTTAAAAAAAAAAGAAGGAGTTTAGAAAAGAGGAGAGAGAAATAGAGGCAACGGTTAAAAAAACAGAGTAGGAATATATAGGGGATCCGAAGGATAACAGAAGGGGAAAAAAACTGGGAGATTAAAGGGGTACTCCGATGGAAAACTTTTTTTGTTTTTTGTTAAATCAACTGGTGCCAGAAAGTTAAACAGATTTGTAAATAACTTCTATAAAAAAAATCTTAATCCTTCCAGTACTTTATTAGCTGCTGAATACTACAGAGGAAATTATTTTCTTTTTGGAACACAGAGCTCTCTGCTTAATCACGAGCACAGTGCTCTCTGCTGACATCTCCGTCCATTTTAGGAACTGTCCAGAGCAGCATATGTTTGCTATGGGGATTTTCTTCTACTCTGGACAGTTCTTAAAAAGGACAGATATGTCAGCAGAGAGCACTGTGCTCGTGATTCAGCAGAGAGAACTGTGTTCCAAAAAGAAAATAATTTCCTCTGTAGTATTCAGAAGCTAATAAGTACTGTAAGGATTAAGATTTTTTTAATAGAAGTCATTTACAAATCTGTTCAAATTTCTGGCACCAGTTGATTTAAAAAAAAAAAAAAAAGTTTTCCACTGGAGTACCCCTTTAAATCAATATATAAAGGAAAAAAGTAAGAATATAATAAAATTCCAGGAACAACAGCGCTATTTTATAATATTAATAATATTATAATAATACATTATACATTATAACTTGTTCTTCAATAAGGGAATCTCTCGAGGGGCCACAAAAACAATGAACTTTAGGAAGGCAAAGTTTGATCAACTCAGAGAAGCCCATAACAATATAAAATGGCATGATGTCCTCAAAAACAAGAATACGGACACTAAATGGGAGACTTTTAAAAATATCTTAAATTCTCACTGTAAGAGGTATATGTATACCTTATGGATTAAAAGGGTCAGAAATAAAAGAAAACCAATATGATGAACAAAAATTTTAATGACAAAAATAAAGCATTGAACGGCAGTGAAGAAGCATTAAAAAGCTATAGAGAAAAATGTAAAATATGCAAAAAAAACTGATAAAAACGAATAGAGATAGAAAGACTCATTGCCATGGAGAGTAAAACTAACCCCAAAATGTTCTTTAACTATATAAATAGCAAAAAGGTCCAAAATGAAAGTGGGGGCTCTTTAAAAAATGATGAGGTAGAAATTATAAATGGGGATCAGGAAAAAGCAAATATATTAAACAAATTCTTCTCCACTGTGTTCACCGAGGAAAATTAAATGCCAGGTGAAATACAGTGTGATAAGGTAAACTACCCAGTACAGGTCACCTGTCTAACCCAGGAAGAAGTATAGTCCCACCTACAAAAATCTAAATAGACAAATCACCAGGTCCAGATGGCATTCACCCCCGTGTTCTAAAGGAATTAAATAATGTGATAGACAGACCCCTATTTTTTAATATTCAGGGACTCTATAGTAACAGGGACTGTTCCCCAGGAATGGCACATGGCAAATGTGGTACCAATATTTAAAAAATTATCAAAAGATGACCCGGGAATTAAAGACCTGTTAGTTTAACCTCCGTTGTATGTAAATAGTTTGAGGGTTTTCTAAGGGATGCAATTATGAAGTATCTTAATAAAAATAAATGTATGACCCCCATATCAGCATGGCTTTACAAGGGATCAGTCCTGTCAAACTAACCTGATTAGCTTTTATGAGGAGGTGAGCTCCAGACTGGACCAGGGGGAATCACTGAATGTCGTATATTTTGATTTTTCCAAAGTATTTGATACGGTGCCACATAAAAGGTTGGTGCATAAAATGAGAAGGATGGGGCTGGGGGAGAATGTGTTCAAGTGGGTAAGTAACTGGCTCAATGATAGGAAACAGAGGGTGGTTATTAATGGTACTTATTCTGATTGGGTGACTGTTACTAGTGGGATACCACAGGGGTCCGTCTTGGGTCCTGTTCTATTTAATATATTTATTAATGACCTTGTAGAGGGGTTGAATAGTAAAGTAGCAATCTTTGCAGATGATACTAAACTCTGTAAAGCGGTAAACACTACAGAGGACAGTGCACTGTTACAAATGGATCTGGATAGGTTTGAGGTTTGGCCTGGGAAGTGGCAGATAAGGTTCAACACTGATAAATGTAAGGTAATGTACATGGGGAGGAAAAATCCGGGTTGAGATTATGTATTACATGGGAGAATACTTGGGACCACTGACATGGAAAAGGATTTAGGAGTCTTAGTTAATAGTAAATTTAGCTGTAGTGACCAGTGTCTGGCAGCTGCTACCAAGGCAAATAAAATCATGGGGTGCATCAATAGGGGCATAGATGCCCACGACACAGAAATAATTCTACCACTGTACAAATCACTAGTCAGTCCACACATAGAATATTGTGTACAGTACTGGGCACCAGTGTACAAGAAAGATATAGTGGAGCTGGAGAGGGTTCAAAGACGGCCAACCAGGGTAATACGGGGAATGGGAGGACTACAGTACCCAGAAAGATTATCAGAATTAGGGTTATTTAGTTTAGAAAAAAGAAGGCTTAGGGGCGACCTAATAACTATGTATAAATATATCAGAGGAAAGTACAGAGATCTCTTGCATGATCTATTTATACCCAGGATTGTATCTATAACAAGGGGGCATCCTCTATGTTTAGAGGAAAGAAGGTTTCTACACCAGCACAGATGGGGGTTCTTTACTGTAAGAGCAATGAGACTATGGAACTCTCTGCCAAAGGAGGTGGTCATGGGGAACTCTGTAAAAGAGTTCAAAAGGGGTCTGGATGCATTTTGGAGAATAATAACATCGCTGGTTATTGATACTAGATTTATAGGGATAGAACGTTGATCCAGGGATTTATTCTGACTGCCATATTGGAGTCGGGAAGGAATTTTTACCTCTAGTATGAGGGTTTTTGCCTTCTTCTGGAACTCAGTATGGACTCATTAGGGTTATAGGTTGAACTTGATGGACTCTGGTCTTTTTTCAACCTTATGAACTATGTCACTATTTTATTTTGAGGCAGGTAGGCCAAATAGATGGTTGATGAATATAATTCAAAGCCAAGGGGTAAAAAATCATATAACCATAATAAAAGGCAGAAATGGGGAATTGTGTAAAGATCCTAGGGAAATTATCCATGAATTTGCAAGCTACTTTGAATTATTGTATATAGCTGAAGTAACATGTATGCAGGAAGAGGTGGAGAGATATTTAGAAAATATAGAATTATCTAAAATCCCTGAAGAATATAACGGTATGATGAACTCTCCAATTACACTAAGGGAATTAAACTCTGCATTGGACTCAATTAGGGGGAATACGTCTCCAGGTGGAGACGGACTCCCATTTGAAATGTACAGGAAATTTAGGGGTTGCAAAAAGTTGTGGGTTATTTAATACAGGAAGATCAATGCGGATTCATACCAGATAGAATGACTAAACATAATATATTTAGGCTACTATCTAACATACAACTGTGCGAGGGGGAGGGGGCCGACTCCATCCTGTCACTGGATGCGGTTAAGGTCATCGACAGGGTGGAGTGGGTCTTCTTATGGGGGGGTACTCGGAAAAAATTGAATTGGGGGAGGGTTTTAGGAGTTGGTAAGACTTTTGTATGCGGGAGCATTGGCTCGAATTTATATTGAAGAGAATCACAGAGTTTTTGTTTAACAAGGGGAACTAGGCAGGGTTGTCCCCTTTCCCCCCTGCTTTTTGCGCTGGTCATTGAACCCTGGCAGTATGTATAAAATCTGACCCACAAATAGTTGGATTCGGTGCAGGGGGAAGAGGGGACAAAATAATGACATTTAGATTTTTTTAAAGGACTCGAGGGTATTGTTGCAGAGGGTAATGGATATAATTAAAGAATACGGGATGTATGCAGGTCTAGCAATAAACTGGGAAAAATCTATATTACTTCCTTTAGAAGACGAAGAGATGGGAATGACACATGACTTGAAAGTGTTGGAGAAGGGAGATTCATTCCGCTATTTGGGTAGACAGGTATCAGGTAATATAAGGGAGTATCATGACTTAAACACCAAACCATTGATTAAGAAAATAGAGAAAAAGGCAATTATATGGAATGAACTAAAACTGTCCAGAAAGGATAGAATAGTTTTGATTAAAGTAGTAATTCTCCCGAAGTTGCTTTATGTGTTTGGCTCCTCCCCTCTGTTGTGTGAAAAGGGCTTATTCACCAGAATAATTGCTATATTTAATTCATTAACCTGGGGCAGGAAAAGGATGCGTATAAAAATAGACTTTCTATGCCAATTAAGAGCTAAGGGAGTGATGGAACTCCCGGATGTGCTCAAATATTTTTTGGTGAGTCAAATGTACTTTTTAAAAGGATGGAGGAAATTAATTTTTTTTCAAACATTTGATAATGAAAAGTAATGGGAATTATGATGATATCTTCCAGGTTCTTGAGTCAGGACAGTTGGAGGAAAGGAAATGGAAGAAGAATTTAATGGTAGGGAGCATTTTTAAGACATGGAGAATGTTTACAGCGGAATTGAGAGTGAAAGGGGTTTTGGATCTAGCACCCATTTGGTATTATGCAAATTTAAAGGGATTAGATGACCTTGATGACATGAATACCATATTTTTCGTCCTATAGGACGCACCGGCGTATAAGACGCACCCTATTTTTAGGTGCAAAATCTAAAAAATTTAAGATTTTGAACCCAATAGTGGTCTTCAACCTGCGGACCTCCAGATGTTGCAAAACTACAACTCCCAGCATGCCCGGACAGCCGTTTTTGGAGGGATGTATTTTAACGTAATGTGTTATTGTCATATGTTTTTTTGTATACGGTGGAATAAGCAATAAGAAGAAAGGAAAAAAATTGTTATTGGGTTAAAAATACCCAGATACAAACAAAAATAAAATGTTTACCATTCCAGCAGTCCAGACCCCAAAAGTCATGTCCTCTGTTAATAAATCACTAAGAAAGTATCCATCCCAAATACAGCAGTCTGCAATTATACACCATCAAATCAATACAGGTATATACATTATCATGGCCATATTAGCAGTGTTACCAACCTTTAATAAGCAATGTAAATAGCATATTTGACTTACAAGATCTTATCATTATGTGCAGCTATTGCATTAGACAAAACAAAGCACAAAGTCTCTATTCTGGGTGTCCAGTGCTTTGGTTTTTGCCTTTTCCATTCCATTAGTCACCTATTCAGTGCTAGTAAAGAACAGTTATAGAAAGACTAGGCAGCTTAAATATTTCTAACTTACGGGTAATGTGTCAAAATAATATAGCACTAATATAAATATACCAGGTAAATAGCTTTAAACCAGTGCTTCACAAACTGTCAGGCACCCCCTAGTGGTTGTTGTGGTGTAACAGGGCAGGAAGTTTTGACAGGAGTAAGGATAGTTAATTTGTCTTGCTATTTTCTGTAGTTCTGACAGTAAAAAGCTATGGTTTAACATTATGATTTCCTCCTTTTGCGCTGAATTAGAGACAAATGAAACATAAAATGAGCAATCTTTTAAGTTCAGTCATGTAATAGTGAGGATTAGGTGTTTTCATGTAAATGGTGGGGCTCTAGTAGAAAAAATGGTCATAAATAACAAGCATTAAGATTATACAAATTATTTGATGGCTGCCAAATAAACCATTTACATTCAGCTGAATGCAGTGAATGTATGTCTAAGTGCACATGTATAGTACCGAAAATTTACCAAATGCAAACATTAGGCAAGATAGTCAAGAGTCACTAGCAAATCTGTACACGAAATAAAGCTTACCTTACATCCACATTACCCTCTGTTCAAGGCATCTACCTAACTCAAAAGTGCACTCAATGTTGAAAGTTGCAGTAGCCTGGGGATTCGGGACAGGTGTCCAGGAGAGAGAGCAGAACTGCACCCCATTCATTTTTATGTCGGCCCCTCTCCTCAGCTTTCCAGAGATTTTTGAATATACAGTGAGAGGAGGGGGAAGGCAGAGATGGGCAGGACGCAGTTCTGCACCTCTCCTCATGTATGTTTGGAAATCTCCGGACAGCTGAGGGGAGGGGCGCAGTTCTGCACCTCACACCGGATCCCCTGGTGGCCTCTCCTTTCCCTGCGGGCCTGATCGCAGGGGGTGCAATGGGGCCCACAGGTGAAGGGACCGGTTACCCCACTGCAGGGACCGTGCCATTAGTTCCTAGCATGGGAGTTACCGGCAGGTTGCAGCCATAGGACTCCAGGCCCCCCTGCAGGCTCGGGCCCCTTACTGGGGTACCGTCTGTACCCCCTGATGGCGGCCCTGATACTAAAACAAGTGTCTACTAAAACAAGTGACTTCCTTTTGGACTGGTTTTGAACCTTTGGTTAAGCTAGTATGGGGTAGTTTTCTTTCTTCTGAAGGGAAACAAATTATCATACTTATTTCTCCTGGCCCATTACTTACAAATAAGTTCCCATACACCACTAGGTTTCTTCAGTGAAAAAAGCTGCCTATAAAGTAAGGCAATCCTAACACAGATGGGTGACTCTTCCCTTTGACAGGGAGTCTGATTTGACTAGCATGTGATATTTTCCTTCTTTCTTCTAGAGATGACCTAATGTCCTACTTTTTTCCTATACTGCATTGCCTAGAAAATGTATTTATAAGCCACTAGTGACATGTGTCTGCGCTTGTGGTGCACACGGCCTGGTAAAGGCGATGGAGCAAGAATCTGGCAGGGAGAATCCCACGTTCCCTTAGGCCGGTGCAGTGATGAAGGGGCGATACTGGTTTTAGATTAATAGATATTTTCTGGTGACAATATCCTGGCTCATTCAACTGTTTCAGACAGGGGTGAGGTGGCTACGTGGATTTACAAGGAAAAGCAGCCGCTGAACCTGTAGTAATAAGCACGCCTCAGTAACTCCAGCTCTAAATGTTACTAACTCTAAAATGTTATCTTACCTGACATAAAGAAGTTCCAGCAAAACTAGGTATTACAGACAATGGATTATCCCAATTCTTTCCTTTCTCTGGAAACTTCTGCAATGTTCTGAAACATCTTACCTACCACTAGCTAATAGCAAAGTGTATCTAAAGCTAAATGCCATGTATATGTGATGTGAAAGAGGTTAACCTGTCACCACCTGGAATGCACAAAGTACAAAGACACAGCACAATTCAAACATTATTAGAAAGTGCACTTTTCACTTTTTGTAGCATGGGAATAATGTAGTTCTGAAGTTGTGTTGTACTCAACCGAACATAACAGTAGTGGGATACTGAACCGTGATATGGGGAGCTTTAACATATGTTACTTTTGTGTGTTTTTTGTACTCTTTTTGCAGCCAAAGCTAGGAGTGGATTACAAACAGAAGTGCATTCTTTCTCATATAGCTTGCCTCACCTTATGAGCAACTCTAAAAACTGTATAAAAACTGCATGAATGACACTACTTCCACCCCCCACCCCCACAAGCATGCATCTAATGTGTGGATGTTCATGCAGATTTTTACAACACTTGCTGCAGGAACTGTTGAGGATTTGCTCTAGACTTTTCCTCCACCATTGATTTCAATGGGGAAAAATTTACAACAAATCTGCAACATAAATTGACATGTTACAGATAAGTCTGCACCACCGATCAATTTCGGCTAAGAACATTTATGCTGTGTGTAGATGAAAATAAGAAAATCATATATACTTTGCTGGTACTATAATGCACTGTGGAAAATCCACAGGGAACCTGTCCAGTATGCATTTACCCCAATTCTTCTTCCTGCTGGATCCAAAGATGGAATTGGCTTAAAAAGCTGCAGCAAAAACTTCAGTGTCAGTTCTCCAAAAAAGCAAAGACTTCTGCTGTTCTTAGTTTTGTTAATTTGTTTTCTAAAGATATCGTCACATGCAACATCAACACATTGAATTTTTTTAAATATTTCCCAACATGTACAATAAACACTGTAAGTGAGCCATGTGAGTACGTTGAGTTCTAATGATACTTGACACAACATGAACTCTTGTTAGAAGTGTTCAGTGTGACTTCGCTCATCACCAATATTATGGTAACCTAAATAGAAGGAGTTTGCTAGCTGCACGACTGCAGTCTGGTGATCATGTTGGTGTTCCATTGTAGCAGTGCCTTCCCTTTGTAAATAATCCTACGAAATGATTATGGTAGTCATATACAGAAAATAACAAACATAATGGAAGTAGGAGATTTAGAGAAAGAAATGTTTTATAACTTGTATGCAAGCTGGGTGACTGTGGAAAATATCACTGCTTTTACATGCAGTGTCCTGGTACCCATCTACAAGCTGCTGTGGCATACAGGTTGTAGTGCGCCTATAGAGTGTATCCTAATATCTAAATATTGTTTGGGTATCAGGAGGTCAACTTGTCTAATGTATTCCATTGCTTTTACACTGCTATAGATGTGCATAAACTAAGGAGTTAAGTTGTGTACCCTATTCCAAGTTGCTTTTTCTACTCTAGACAGTTTGGCTTGGTCCTGGTGAATCACACTATCATATGGGGTTAAGGAGGTGTATCACCCAAGGATTGTCTTCATTCTATGCTAAAAGCGTATATGTTCCTGCATTCATGTCCCTACCTTAAGAGGGTAAAGCGTCTCTAAGCCAGAAGAGATAAAAGCTATACAGTGCCTTACACCCAGCGATAGGGAATAATAATGCAGCTAGGTGTGAGTAAAAGTCTACTAAATATTCATCACAGTTAGCCAAGCTGTGAAAACCCTCCTAAGTACAGGGCTTCTTACCCGACTATCTCTGTAACCTATAGCAACACTACAAGTGCTCATAGTGTTTTAATGACATTCTTACAGTATTTCTGCTACAAAAGTTACTCAATGGGATATGCTCCAAATCTCATGCATCTTGCCTAAAGACTGTAAACTTCTCCTACCACTACCCTTACTGTATTGTATTAGCATGCACAGTGGACTTTCAAGAAAAGATCATTCATGTTTTCAAGTTTCCTCACGTGTCTGGACCAAGTTATTTTGCTCATGCCATCATGTGCACACTAGTACCCAGGCAACACACTATAGAGTACCCTGGGGTCATTATTGTACAGATCCCCATTTACCAAATTTGTAGGGCCCACAGGGGGGGGGGGGGGGGCATACAGGGTTTAGCCAAATCACAAAGCTACCATGAACACATAGACTGAGGCCACCAAGCTACCCTGAAATACAACTCATATCCTTCTTATGGACACCCCACAAAATGGTTGTAATGTTTGAGATTCACGCTTTTCACCAAATTGCCTAGAAACTGCCATGGCCTGGCATTTATCTTATAATACATGTCTTTCCACTTTTACAAATTCCAAACTTCTCTCGGTCTGAAAATTATTATTCTGATATTTGCCAATGGGGAAATAAGTGCAAGTCAGCATAAATGCAATTATGTGAATGTTAAAAAGGGTTATCCAGTGAAAGACTTTTTTGTAATAATATGCCCAGCCTGCCTAATAATAAAAACTTTAACTTACCTTCCTCCGTTCCCTTGTATCCTCTGGTATCAGGGCAATTTGCCTTTAGCCAGTGACACTGCTTTCCCCCGAGCTACAAAGCGTAGTGTCTGCAGCTTAAGGGATTTACAATGTGGCTCGCCAATCACTAACCACGGCACGACATCAATGCAACCAGTGATTGGCTGAGCAGTGCTGCAACGTCACATCTACAGTTTTGGCAGGCTCCAGGAAAAAGACTCAGTGGAGACTGGCCGTAGAGGGGGTGTCCTGATACCAGAGGCTACCAGGGATCGAGAGAGGTGGTTTATTCGTTTATTATTATAAGGTAAGCTGGGAAAATTACCACAAAAAAAATTCACCAGATAACCCCTTTAAATGCATCAATATTATGTTCATGTACACCCAGCTTAGAAAATATTGAACTGACCAAGAAAAATGCATGACAGTACAATAAGTAATATTTCCCAAAGTACATTTCTAAAAGATATGAATTAGATATTTTTTATTTAGCTATGTTATTTCTCTTGCAATACCATGTTTGAGAAATAAAAAAAAAAACAATATAAAATCCCTCCCTTCCTGTGGCACCCACCAAACTACATATGTGACATTGATGCAACAGAAGAAACATCTCTCTTCAATGTAGGGGGTGAAGAAGGGGTATGTATGGGATTGAACAGTACTGCAGGTTACATGTAGTTTCACTTCATTCAGTGGGTGTCATAGGGAAAGGGATTATTATATTAGAAGTCCTCCTATTCTTTAAGAGGTCTAAATAAAATTGTATCCCAGGGAATCTGTCACCTGCAGTTCCCATTCCAAGTTGCTAACAATGTTAGGTAATAGTTACGGCAAGGTAACACATGGTATGGGGAGACACAGGAATGGGATTTAGAAACAGGGATTGGCATTGGAAGATGATTCCTGTCAATCAAACATGGACAGGGATGGGAGGGGGAGTGAGGAGATGTTAGAGCCCTCAGCACTTCAGTGGATTAGAAATGCCTCTTTGACAATTGGCACTAGGGAATAGAAGCATTTTTTACATTATGGATCAAACACACCTAGCAGGCAAACTGTTCATTTCTGCTCTGTTTAAGCTTCACATGCTCCTAGCTGCACAGATCTTATCAGGGCTGCCCTCAAAAGCAATAAATCCCAGCATTCCCTTGTAGTTTTTTTTCTTGAGATATGGCTGGCTGTTGCAAGGCAGTACTAAAGTTAACTAAGGAGACTACAAGGAAGTACTGGGATTTACTGCTTTTGAAGATTCTACTGCTCCCTGTGAACCATACTGGGGACAGAGTGTTAATGTTTTTCATTGACTTATCATCACAGCACATGACATTGCTCAAAGGCACTGTTTTCTATATGGAAATATAATGATTACTGTGTAAACTCTACATTGCTATTTGTATACTTACATTTAGAGATAACAGTGCCTTTGAGAAAGCACACTGTCACAGCCATAATAATGGCTCAGCAGCTGTGAATGTTCTGCAGCTCCTACTACTGCACATGCGCTATAGCAGTAACATAGAATGCAATAGGGCTGCAGAGAGGTTGCTGAGAGGTGGTGGTGGAGTAATGATGTGGGGAGGATATTTTCTTGGCACACTTTAAACTCCATTGTACAAATTGAGCTCTGTTTAAACACGCCAGTCTGCCTGGGTACTGTTGTGGACTGCAATGCCCCAACAGGGCCACTTATCGATTTGGCTTTGGTCAAATTGGGAGCGGAGTTCAACTAGTTTTCACCCATTATCTCGCTCCAGGATACAAAGGCTGGACTTTAGCTGAAGGGGAGACAGTAGGTTGCTAATCCAAGAGTGGTTCCAATTATGTGGCCACTGGCCAGGCAGGCCAGAATGCCCAGGAGATAAGCACCAGGGATACAGGCAAAGGGGCAAGCTGAGGTCACAGATTGTATTTTCGTGGCAAGCAGAGCCTGATGTAGCACTGCTGTTAGTACAGCAGAGCTAAGGAGGTCAGATGCAGTCAGGTGAGGCAGGCTTGATCAGCAGACAGGGGTGTGGTCATCAGTCCAGGTCATACACTGGAGAACCAAGCAGGTATAAGGGATAAGGCAGAAGTCAGGAAATTAGGCTCTTGTCAGTAAAAATGAAAGCAACAATCTCATTGGTCACTTTACACTACTGCTCTACCTTTCCTCTGCACAGGTTTTGATAACCTGTGTTATATTGTGTTACAGTGGATTTCTGTTGCTGCTACCACTTCAGCACTCTTACCCTGTGATAAATGTGGGTAACATTGGTTAGACCCCCAACAAATAGACATTCACTGCATATGCTAGCAATATATCACCAATGCTTGTGATCATTCTAAGCCTTTTTTAAATTACTCTTTATTGCATCTTAAATTCTTTCTGTTTTTTGTTTTACTGTAGATAGAGATATCATTAGCTAATTCCTTTACTGAAACAGGGAGTTGTATACATGAATCATGTTTTTCTTTTCAGCAGTTTCAGTAGTAATAGGACTTCCTCTTGCTTCATACACTGTCTAAACCAGCTTGTAAGATTGGTTTCAACAGCCTAAATTATAATTTGACTTTATAGCTATTTGGCTTCAATTCAGTAAGGCAGGGTCATTAGTAATAAATGAGTATGTATAACTACAGCTTACAGTTTCCTTTTATGAAAGATTTGTACTACTTATCTTGTTTTTCTCTGAGAAGCAGCTAAATGGTAGATAATGTTTATTGAAGAACATTTACAAAGTCGTTTTATTTTGCATTCTGGAAACAAATGAATAATTAAAAAAAAAATTAGTGTGTAGATGTCCATATTAGAGTTGTACAAACTTTTGTAAAGATCAGTTTGCCAGGCTCTCAGAACTTTTCAAAAAAGTTTGGTTTGCGGCAAATAAGTTCTAACTTAATCCACGTTTTTGGGAGAAGCAACAGGATTTGTGTCCCAGAATAGTGAAGAAATAGTTTTTGTATGAAAAGCCATCAAAATTCTCCCATTTGGGAGTTGCAACCTGATTGATGTCCCAAAATAGTGAAAAAAAAAACAGCTTTTGTATTAAAAGCTGAAAATATTTCGCTGCTGCTGCATCTTGCAGGGGTAGTACTGGCATCCTTTTAGTGACAATTCATGCCAGATAAGAATACCGGATGTAAAAGGTTCATCATCATGATTTACTCCAGTGGGAAGATGTTGCGGCTGCTGCTACTCCCACCTCTTGCAGAGGTAGTACTGGCAGATGGAGTGAAGTGTTGACTCAGCAGGGAGTAGAGAGTGGGTCCCCATTCGGCAGGTATTTGGTCCTGGAAAGCCATGGCAAGCTGGCAATGTAGCTTTTCCCCATAAAAAACCCTTTTATCCTCCTTTTCAAAAGGGGAAAAATCCCCCATTCTGGCTTTATATCAAGTGTCTTAGAGTGTGGCTTTCCAGTACTCATCTCTTTCCTTTATGCACACAATACACCTGTCAGTGTGCAAGCAAGAAAGCATACAGCTCGCCATCCTTGCCAGCCTCTCTGAGGGCCCAGCTGGTTCTAGCTCCATTCTTTACTGCCAAGGTTGTTCATCATGGACTTCATCGTTGTCATTAGACTTGTGCAGGACCAAAATGTTAGTTTCGTTTAGTTTTTTTTTTCGGCTAAATTTTTTTTGGTTCTGATAAACCTTCGGGATACAGTAATTAGTTTTATTCTTTTTTTGGTTCTATTTGGAAACTTCGGCTGTCGGATGCATTCGTTATTTCGAATCTTTTCGTTATATATATATCATTCGTTTCATTTTAGTTTTCGGACAATTTCGTTATTTGTTTTAATGCTTATTTCTAACGCTTATTTTTAACGCAGGCCTTGCTGATCCTCTCTTGTAAAAAAAAATAGCAGGTGTTACCTTAGCTTGTTTTGCATTTGTGTCTGTGCCAGAAGCCAAGTTTTCCTCTGGTAAACTGTCCATTTCTGCAGGACCAAAATGTTAGTTTCGTTTAGTTTTTTTTCGGTAAAATTTTTTTGGATTCTGATAAACCTTCGGGATACAGTAATTAGTTTTATTCTTTTTTTGGTTCTATTTGGAAGCTTCGGCTGTCGGATGCATTCGTTATTTCGAATCTTTTCGTTATATATATATCATTCGTTTCATTTTAGTTTTCGGACAATTTCGTTATTCGTTTCAATGCTTATTTCTAACGCTTATTTTTAAGGCAGGCCTTGCTGATCCTCTCTTGTAAAAAAAATAGCAGGTGTTACCTTAGCTTGTTTTGCATTTGTGTCTGTGCCAGAAGCCAAGTTTTCCTCTGGTAAACGGTCCATTTCTGCAGGACCAAAATGTTAGTTTCGTTTAGGTTTTTTTCGGTTACATTTTTTTGGATTCTGATAAACCTTCGGGATACAGTAATTAGTTTTATTCTTTTTTTGGTTCTATTTGGAAGCTTCGGCTGTCGGATGCATTCGTTATTTCGAATCTTTTCGTTATATATATATCATTCGTTTCATTTTAGTTTTCGGACAATTTCGTTATTCGTTTTAATGCTTATTTCTAACGCTTATTTTTAACGCAGGCATTGCTGATCCTCTCTTGTAAAAAAAATAGCAGGTGTTACCTTAGCTTGTTTTGCAGTTGTCTCTGTGCCAGAAGCCAAGTTTTCCTCAGGTAAACTGTCCATTTCTGCAAATCCAGTGACTCCACACTCCACACAGTAACACCAGGCACTCACAGGACTACCTCACAACCAATTAAACAGCCTCACTGTCTGTGATACAGTGGGGATCGACTGGAATAAGCTAATTGGCTAAAAGGTATCATGTGACAATGAACTCAGATTATGTGACTCCCAAGGACCAATTGAAAAATCAAATTAATTATTTACTTTCGTTGAACGGTTAACGAATGCATTCGTTATTTTACAAATGCATTAGTTATTTTACGAATGTATTTGTTAATCTGATGTTCACATTATTGTGGTTATTCGGAAAAGTTCCAAATATGTTTTCATGCGTTCGGATCAATCCGAACGTCCGAAAACGGTAACATTCGTATAAATTTGCATTCGTGACGAAACGAATTGCACATGTCTAGTTGTTATAATCATCACTGTTACTTTGTGTAGGGTCCTCATCCCCTATCCCTTTGACAGAGTTCATCTCCAAATCCTCTTCCTCCTTATCCAACTCATGCTTAAGAAGGACATCCATACTGCTACAAGCCAGATGTGAAAAATCCTTCATCCCTCCTTGCTCTATCATCATCAAGAGTGTTTGATCCAGGAGAAATATTAGCGATTTAACATCTCTAATTCCTCTGTTGACTTTGCTGACAAATAATGTTGCCTCTTTGAATGTCCAAAGCACGTGACATGTGTCTCTGATTAGCTGTCTGAGCTGAAAGTCACACTGGCTCCAAAAGCTGTCTGTCTGTGGCATTAGGTAATCTCTCACTGCCTTGTCTGCTGGTACAGGCGATCAAAACAATCATGTGTAATGTTGAGTTTCACTATGCTGGAATGTTGCAAATGAGGCTGTGTAGGGAAAGACCATTTTGGAACTGTATGTCTGTGATGGCATGTTTAAAGGCATAAGAATGGCTAAACCGAATGCAAACTTCCCTGCATATAGCCAGAACATCACAGTTTTTCATGAAATGTTTTCCAACAAGATTTAGCACATGTGCCATACAGGGAGAGTGTGTCATTCCACCCAGACAAAGCACAGCCACAAGGTTTGTGTCGTTATTGGTGACCACGTTACCAAAACTCAGATTACCAGCAGAGAGCCAATGTGAAACTTTCTGCTGCGGACAGGGCAGCAGCTCCTCCACTGTGTGGCAGTTCTTGCCCAGGCTTATCAGATGTAATAGAGTGTGGCAGCGCTTCACATTGCAGCAATGAAAGGAAGGAGGAAGGTAAGCTATGCTCTGCCCGGTGGGGGACTACAAGATGTCTGTGGAGGAGGACCTGGATGAGGCTAGGAGGCAGGTGTCAGAAGTTGAACAAAATCGGCACAACCATGGAGGAGTCACTATTTCCTGGCATTGTTGCAGCGGAGCTGCAGGATGTTTACCTAGGGGCTGTAAAAGACATGTATTGACCCTGGTCATAGCTACTGCTCCAAGTATCTACCATGGTATGCACTATGCTGCACACCGACAACTGCATGGAGCGGCCCACCCTCTCCTTTGCAGCAGCAGAATCACTGGACACAGAAATGCAGGCCAGCGCAGACCCCTGCACCATGATGTGTACTAATTGCTTTGTGTTGTAGGGTGGAAGCTTTTGAGGAGCTCGTTGTACAATTACAATGCTGGGATATGTAGTGCAGCAGAATCACTATACACACTAATGCAGGCCAGTCCAGGCCACTGCACAACGCCTCAAATTGCTTTGTGTTTTAGTTTGCAAGTTTTCAATTGATTGGCCCTGTAGTACCACATTAAGTTGTTCTGTGTGGGCTCACTGCTCAGCTTTTCTGTCTAAGATGGGCGCTTTAATGCACTGCATAGGGTTTTCGCACTACTTTTAGATTCACCCATATGCTGTTTTCTGATAAGCCTGGGAACTGTATACAATGATTGGCTAACCTGCGATCATGGGATCTTGCTGGTAGCAGGTATACTGGGCTACCCTGATGTCATCTCAGTGTTCCTATTTTCTCATCCTATGCATCCATGGGGCAAAATGCCATGTAGTCCTCATCCCTTCTCCTACAACTGTGCTATTAGGTTAGTCAGGCCAATGTGCATATTATTTAAGGTTGTTAGGTGAAATTATTGTATTAAATATTTCTCAGCTAGCAATATTTATTGGCCTTCGGTGTAAAAGCTAGAAAAGATGACTTTTTAGAATAAAATATGTTACCAGAGTCAAACATACTGTGTTAATGGATTTCCTGGCTCACAATTACTGTTGGATCTTTACAGAAAAGGCTGCTCCATGATAAGTGACAGGAGACTAAGGGGCCCATAATTTGTTCATAAACTGATGTTGTACAGGGGACCTTTGCTGTCTATGATCTGCAGCACATCTGGCAGGGATCTAGTAGTCAACAGTAGAAGGTTGTTGACTGTGACTACATATGTAAAGCCAATTGGCATATGTATGTTTAAGATTTGTGGAAATTAAACTCAATGTATTAGAGATCGCGGTTCTTAGTCCTTGTCCTGAAAGGTCACACAGTAGGCAGCAACAATAAACAGTAAGAGGTTGTTACATGGTAATTAACTTCTATGTTTCATTTTTAACAAAGTAACATTTGTTTCCAGCCTAGATGTCAGTTATCATAATGTAATTTACTTTCTTGTCCAGTCCTATTATTTGATTATAAACATTTGTCCTTGTCTTACTTTAAGTTACTACAATCCCATGTAAACAAGGAAATGCTTATGGGTGTTGAAAAGATATACCGCATGAATCAACCAGTTATTAGGTTTGATAGCTTGATGTGAATTAGGCCAAACTCTAGAGAAAAGTCAGAGTTAGTCACTTCAATAAATAAGAAACAATTATGTAGATTACTGTGTACAATAAATGGGTAACAAGTTTTCCTACAATGATAAAACACTGTACTGTACAGTATGGTTGTGCTAATCTATGTCCCTATTCAGAAGACCTTGCTGTCCAAACTTTAACTTTACACTATTTAGCTCTGTTCATGTTCATGATGCATTTTACACTCTGATGATATAATGCCTATATTTTTTACGTGTATTAGGTTTTATTTGTCTCATTTGTATGATATTCCAACTCCTCACAGATGTCCATTTTGACGCCATTTTGGGGCATATAAGGACAGTATGTACTTGCCATCTGAGGAAGGGAGTTTCAATATCCCGAAACGCGTCATTGCTATTTTATTATTTTATTTTTAACAATAAACCATTGATGCTTTGTACCCTGGTGTCGCCTGAGGATTTATGCAAGAGCAGTGTCAACACTTAGCAAACACTTTTTGAGAACATATGGCCTCGTGCAGCAAGACGCCTGACCATACAACAGTATAAGCTGCAGTTCTGGAGCCTTGTTAGATGCTTTTTGAGCTGATCCTTTTTTCTAAGATATCATGCACACAGCAGCCTCTGTGCTTTTAACAGTTGTTTAGCTACACCTCTATACTAACTATAAAAGCACTTGTTTTTTCAATCTTTGTATAATGAATAATGCTGTTCACATAGACAGTTGGCAAAAGTGACATTACAGAGCTTTTGGTCATCTTTTAGGTAGGCACCATTGTGTTTAGAAAGCACTTTAAAAAAAACTATTTAATAAAATACTTTCATAAAAATGATTGTACAAAATAAACCAATTATCCTATTTAAAGGTGTAGACATGGAAAACATTACAATTTGAGTGAACTTTTTTGAAGCTTGCTGCAAATAAACATAGAGGTTTGGGCATTGATATGAAGACAAATGAGACATATCAAACGTTTTCATCAATGTTTAGACCCAAAATGTTCTTGAAACGAGGCTTGAAATGTGCAGCTAAGCAAGTTCTCTTATGGTTCCATGTCACGTGACCTAGTAACTTGACTTATAAGCCTATGGAACTGTTCAGGTCTCGTAGACACAGAGCATGTGGCACGCTTATCTCCCTGGTCATTCTTTTCATTGGTCAGGATCTGACCAATAAAACTTTTGATTGTCCCTAGGTCATGTCAACCATTTTTTCAGTAACAGGTATGCTGTAAGTTATTAAATGCTATATTAAGGTCTAACAGCCTGGCCATTTTTATTCTAATGTAAATTGTATACTATACTATAATAGGTAATGTCTCAGCCTCTCTTGAAGAACTTGAGGATTGCGAAATGATATGGGTTTTCTATAATGACTCTCCATTTACATAATACATGTTCATTCTTTACAGAGTAATGAATTTCCTCATAGCGATGAACCAAACAGCAATGATCTTCAGAACAGGAAACAAATTAATGGAGACTCGGTAATTATTACTCAGGTAAGAGAATAGTTAACATGAATGATTTGTTTTCTTTCGGTTTGTTAGACTTTACAATTTCAGATAGATGTGTTTCTCATTCTTTTCTAGTTAAAGGGCAGTTCTCGTGTCATAAAGTGATGACACATTGCTAGGATACTTCATTTTGTGATCATGGGTGTTTATAATCTGAGACCCCCACAGATCTTTAGAAAGAAGAATTAGCTCTGCGGCCCATTAGTGCTGAATTGGCACTATGTTCCTTTCATTCTCAGGATCAGTGGGAGCCCCAGAAATCAGTCCACACCAAACATAAAGTGATGACAAAACCTGGCAATATGCTTTCCCTTCTGATATGGTTATTCATGTAAACATGGTAGATTATTTTTTTTTATGTTTCTCTCAGTTTTTTTTTTGTATTTTTCATTTCAGCTTGATGATGATACATTATCTACTAAATATAATAAAGGAGACTCAAAGCATAAAAGGTAACTTGGCTATTCTGCTTTGCAACATTTAACACATACCGTATTTATCGGGGTATACCACGCACCGGCCTATAACACGCACCCTCATTTTACCAAGGATATTTGGGTAAAAAAAGTTTTTTACCCAAATATCCATGAAAAAATGAGGGTGCATGTGTGCGCGTGTATACCCCGATATACCCCCAGGAAAGGCAGGGGGAGAGAGGCCGACGCTGCCCGCTTCTCTCCCCCTGCCTTTCCTGGGGTCTAGAGCCCTGCTGTCAGCCCTTTTCACCCCCTGGTTATCGGCGCCGCTGCCCGTTCTGTCCCCCTGACTATCGGTGCCGGCGCCGATGGCCAGGGGGAGAGAAGCGGCGCCGACAGCCAGGGGGAGAGAAGGGGCAGCGGCACCCATTGCCGGCGCCGCTGCCCCGTTGCCTCCCCCCATCCCCGGTGGCATAATTACCTGAGTCGGGTCCGCGCTTCTCCAGGCCTGAGTCGGGTCTGCGCTGCTCGGGTCCGCGCTGCTCTGCTGCTCCAGGCCTCCGTCGTTGCTATGCGCTGAACGGCGCGGTGCATGACGTCAGAGCGCCGCGCCGTGCATAGCAACGACGCTGGGGACCGGCGTTGTTTCTATGCACGGCGCGGCGCTCTGACGTCATGCGCCGCGCCCTTCAGCGCATAGCAACGACGGAGGCCTGGAGCAGCGGAGCAGCGCGGACCCGACTCAGGTAATTATGCCACCGGGGATGGGGGGAGGCAACGGGGCAGCGGCGCCGGCAATGGGTGCCGCTGCCCCTTCTCTCCTCCTGGCTGTCGGCGCCGCTTCTCTCCCCCTGGCTATCGGCGCCGGCACCGATAGTCAGGGGGACAGAACGGGCAGCGGCGCCGATAACCAGGGGGTGAAAAGGGCCGACAGCAGCGCTCTAGACCCCAGGAAAGGCAGGGGGAGAGAAGCGGGCAGCGACGGCCTCTCTCCCCCTGCCTTTCCTGGGGGGGTATCGGCGTATAACACGCACACAGACTTTAGGCTAAAAATTTTAGCCTAAAAAGTGCGTGTTATACGCCGATAAATACGGTATTTTACTATCTGATAAATTGTCTTGCTTTATTATGTCAGATTAAAAGCATGTTCACATATCCAAGAAAAACACATGGCTACGTCTGATGTGATTTTACAGTTCTCTTAATCATAGATCATGTTGGATCAGTAGCATTGCTACTCTAGGTGACACCCCCAAGTGGGTCATTACTGTGGCTGACCTTAGCTGTGCTGCACTACAATGTATAGGTTCTTACACATGTTGGGTATACTATGCAGCTAGTGTATGGATAGCATGCAAAGTTTTAAAGGGGTACTCCGGGGGAAAACTTTTCTTTTAAATCAACTGGTGCCAGAAAGTTAAACAGATTTGTAAATTACTTCTATTAAAAAATATTAATCCTTCCAGTACTTATTAGCTGCTGAATACTACAGAGGAAATTCTTTTCTTTTTGGACCACAGTGCTCTCTGCTGACACCTCTTTCCATTTTAAGAACTGTCCAGAGTAGGAGAAAATGCCCATAGAAAACATATGCTGCTCTGGACAGTTCCAAAAATGGACAGAGATGTCAGCATTGTGCTTGTGATGTCAGCAGAGAGCTCTGTGTTCCAAAAAGAAAATAATTTCCTCTGTAGTATTCA
The DNA here is from genome assembly GCF_029499605.1 of Hyla sarda. Taxonomy (NCBI): domain Eukaryota; kingdom Metazoa; phylum Chordata; class Amphibia; order Anura; family Hylidae; genus Hyla; species Hyla sarda. The sequence continues at coordinate 378,708,073 of NC_079189.1, read as the reverse complement.
GCAGCTAATAAGCTGTACTGGAAGGATTAAGATTTTTAATAGAAGTAATTTATAAATCTGTTTAACTTTCTGGCACCAGTTGATTAAAAAAAAAAAAAAGTTTTCCTCCGGAGTACCCCTTTGACTCGGCCGTAGTTCCTTCAGAAAGCCGCCCCAGTGTTATATGGGAAAAAAATACCTTGGGAGGGGAGCAGTTGGTAACACCATTTTGTACCACCCTGGGTGACACCAAATCTAGCTATACCACTGAGTTGGTCTATGAATAAGGCAACTGTTAAAATGGGTCATACCAATGATTCTGAAACCTTCTCTGATCAGTAGTACACATACACTCAGGACATATCAATATCTGTATCTATACTTGACATAAAAATGGGAATTAGCCCCTTAAGGACGCAGGGTTTTTCCGTTTTTGCATTTTCATTTTTTCCTCATCACCTTCTAAAAATCATAACGCTTTAAATTTTGCACCTAAAATTCCATATTATGGCTTATTTTTTGTGCCACCAAATCTGCTTTGTAGTGACATTAGTCATTTTACCAAAATATCCACGGCGAAGCAGAAAAAAATTAATTGTGCAACAAAATTGAAGAAAAAATGGCATTTTGTAATTTTTGGGGGCTTCTGTTTCTACGCAATTCATTTTTCGATAAAAATGACATCTTATCTTTATTCTGTAAGTCCATACGGTTAAAATGATACCCTACTTATGTAGGTTTGATTTTGTATTACTTCTAAAATAAATCATAACTACATGCAGGAAAATGTATACGTTTAAAATTGTCATCTTCTGACCCCTATAACTTTTTTTATTTTTCCACTAATGGGCCAATATGAGGCATATTTTTTGCGCCGTGATCTGAAATTTTTACTGGTACCATTTATATATTGATCGGACTTTTTGATAGCTTTTTATAAATTTTTTCATGATATAAAAAGTGACCAAAAATACGCTATTTGCGGTCTAATTAATGATATATTTTATAGTCGGGACATTTCTGCACGTGGCGATACCACATATGTTTATTTACACAGTTTTTTTTTTTTATGGGAAAAGGGGGGTGATTCTTACTTTTATTAGGGAAGGGGTTAAATGATCTTTATTAACTTTTATTTTTTATTTTTTTTGCAGTGTAATATCCCCCCTAGTGGCTATGACACTGAACATACCGATCTCATACACATATCATTGCCATGCATTGACACGGCGAAGATCAGTGTTATCGGTGGTCGATTGCTCAAGCCTGGATTTTAGGCTTGGAGCAATCAATCACCGATCGGACGTAACGGAGGCAGGTGAGGGGACCTCCGCTCGCATTCTAGCTGATCGGGACATCGTGATTTCACCACGATGGTCCCGATCAGCCCGACTGAGCTGCCAGGAAGCTTTTACTTTCATTTTAGACACGGTGATCAAGTTTGAACGTCGCATCTAAAGGGTTAATAGCACGTGGCATAATGATTGGTGCCGCATGTAATTAGCCCAGGGTCCCGGCTGTCATTAGCCACCGGGACCAACCCGGTATGACGCACGTCGTGGCGTGACCCCAGGTTGTATACCGGGACCGGGTGCAGGGCGTACAGGTATGCCCTGCATCATTAAGAGGTTAAACAATAGGTCATTTTTCCGCTAACACATTCCCTTTAAGTAATAGAAGGCTATGATTGTTTTGTTGCCCTAAGTGGAGACTTTTTAAGTACCTTAGTGGTATGAAACGATTTATACTTCGTGTTCTGTTCCACCCCTTCCCGCTGGACATCTTCCACATAAGGTTGGAAAAAAGAAGTCGTTTTTTAACAAATTGGTGGGTGCTCCGTAGTCTTGATTTCTACTATATAGACTGTTATCGATGTGCATTACATGCAACACAGAGCACCTAGATCCTGTTGATATGCTGAGGGACAAACTGTGTCCACATGCTGCAGCGCTATAGCGAGCAGTGAGACATAAGCTGTAGTGCTCTGCCAGATGGACCATCCTTCTCCTACTAACTTTTACTACAACATCCCTATAAATGATTTGTTAATTCACTTGTAAGAAATAGACTCTAGCAGCAAACTCCCCTTCAAATGGGGTTTTCTTCTGCTGGGCCTTTATTGTTGTCCCAAAGTTTGGTACAACCTTGGGCATAGTGACTACCCAACCTTGAATTGTCCTTCAATATCACATTTATACAATGTATTCATTGTGATTGATGCAGAGTAGCACAGTTATTACATGGCTTCTATGTTTGCTATAAATACAACCAATTCTGTTGCTGCTTTTAGAAAGTAATTTTCATCAAACGTTGATCTTAATACATAGGTTGGTTTACATAATGTTTAATTCTTGATCTTAATATATATTTCCTTTCACAGATGCTTTGAAGAGAGATATGATGCCGTATGTTCTTTTTACAACAAACATAAAAACATTATTAAATATGTGATCTATGGCATTTTGGTGGCAGGTAAGAATGAATGATCCCAGTGCAAGACAGTTCTTAGGCTCCATTCATAATGAAAAACAATGATCAGCAGGCCAATGTGATGAATAAAAACATTGCGGAAAGCTAGGCTTATGGTGTTAACCAGACAGGGACATAATGCAGTTTTACTAAGTACATATGCTTACTTGATCTTACAGGAGAGCCATCAGGAAGCAAAGACTACGGGGGAGATTTATCAAAATCTGTCCAGAGGAAAATTTGCCCAGTTGCCCATAGCAACCAATCAGCTCGCTTCTTTCATATTTACCAAGGCCTCTGCAAAATGAAATAAGCAGTCTGATTGATTGCTATGGGCAACTGGTCGACTTTTCCTTTGCACAGGTTGTGATAAATCTCCCCTACATGTACACCTACCATTCCATTGATGCGTGTCTTGTACAGCAGTTACATTAGTTAGCCATTTAGATCATCCTTCTCTGATCAATTAGAATAGAGGTTTCCAAATCTAGTTAGCATGCTGCCCCCTTTTTTTTTTTTTTTTGAAAAATAAAAAATTATCTACTTTGTTTAGTAAACAATCAGAAATATTCAGTGAGAAATTTGTGTAATGTATCTATATTTCTACATGTGTCTTACAAGATTGTAAAGAAATATGTTGGAAAGAAAAAACTTTAAGGCTATGTTGATGTTTTTGTTTGCCTGTTTAGGCTAGGCTTACATTTGTGGTCGAGGCTACAACATGAACAAGCTGCCTGGGACTAATCACTAAAACTTGTAGTAATATCAGAAGTGTGCATAAAACCTCAACCGTGGGCACGCCTAGAGGGCCTAGATGGAGAATGATAGAATAAGGGAGGGTTTGTTGGGTGTCAACGAACGCCGGACATGCCTTGACCTGTATGCAGGGGGGCGTTATTTATACTCTCATGCCCCCTCCCACAAAATCAGCCTTAACAGGCTTTCACTTGTGGTCGAGGCTACAACGTGAACAAGCTACCTGAGACTAATCACTACAACCTGTAGTAATATCAGTAATAATGATAACAGTAGTAACGATAATAATAAAATACCACTAGCGGTCAGAAGTGTGCCCAAAACCACGACAGTGGGCACGCCTATAGAGAGCCAAAAAACCTGACAGTAGTCGAGAAAACCAATCATCACTTACCTCGTCCAAACACTGGACCTTGAAGAATAATACAGAAAACCAGGAACCAGGTTTCCGGGGCATACAAAGCCTGTGTAACATCTGTTGGACTGGCTGTAAATGTTGTATTTGCACCTGTATGAATAATGGTACTTAACATGATAGTTAGTAGTGAACTACAACCTCTTGCAGGACCCCGCCCATAAAGGGCCAAAACCCCTAAAAATGTCCTTTGATTCCCTACCATTACCTGTTTGTGATATTACTGCTCTGAATATGTGTCAGTAACAATAAGCACGCATTATTTGACCCTGCAGATGTGGAAAGCATAACAGGTATACTACCTCCTATGAGTCGTGATATTATTGCCCTGAAGGTGTGTCATTAACAATAAATACTACTCAATACATCCCCCTGCAGATGTGGCAGGCACAACGGGAATACTGCCGACTAAGAGCCTTGATATTATTGTTCTGAAAACGTGTCAGTAGCAAATATGCAATGCCACTCCCTGCAGATGTGACAGGCATAGCATATACAGGACATCACATATTGCTCTGAAAATGTGTCAGTAACAATAATTATGTGGTGCATCCCCCTGCAGACGTGGCAGACATAACAGGTATACTACCACGTAAAAGTCGTGATATTGTTGCTCTGAAAAGGTCTCAGTAACAACAATGCACAGTGCATCCCCCTGCCAGCGTGGCAGGCATAACGGGTATACTACCACCTATGGGAGGTGATATTATAGCTCTAATGTGTCAGTAACAATAATTATGCAGTGCATCCCCCTGCCAACGTGGCAGGCCCAACATGTTTGTTTTTTTTTTGCTGCGAGCATATGCACAGTATAAATGCTTTGAGCGTACCTACAGTATGACTGCTATGAGTGTGTGTGCAGTATAAATTCTATAAATATATTTGCAGTATAAATGCCAAGAGTATACGAGCAGCGTGAATGCTAAGAGTGGACGAGCAGTATAAATGCTATGAACGTGCGTACAGTATAATGCTATGAGCATGTGTGCGGTATAAACGCTATGAGCATGCATTCAATATTAATGCTAAGAACGTACGTACAGTATAAATGCTGTGAGCGTGGCTGCAGTATAAATGCTAAGAACTTACGTACATTATAAATGCTATGAGTGTGCGTGCAGTATAAATGCTATGAATGTGCGTACATTATAAATGCTATGAGTGTGCATACAGTATAAATGCTACGAACGTGCAAACAGTATAAATGCTGTGAGCGTGCGTACAGTATAAATGCTATGAGCATGCGCACAGTATGAATGTTATGAGCGTATGTACACTATAACACCATGAGAGTGCGTGCAATATAAATGTTATGAGCATGAGTGCAGTATAAATGCTATCAGTGTCCGTGCAATCAAAATGCTATGAGCATACGTTCAGTATAATGCTATGAGCGTAAGTGCAGTATAGATGCAAGACTGTATTAGCAGGATAAATGCAATGAGCGTACAAGCAGTATAAATGCTGTGAGCGTACGTGCAGCATAAAAGCTATAGGCGTACATGCAGTATGAATGTTCTGTCCATATGTGCCGTATAAGCGCATGTCCCCATTGCAATACACCTAATACAGACATAGGGCAATGGTACGGAGTGTGCAATAGAGCTTATCATCCATGATGCAAACTATCAGTAGCACAACGCAGCAAGATGACACATCAGATGAATGTGAACTGTCCCATTCAAATAAATGTGATCAGTTCTAGCATCAGTTTCCCTCTGGCACATTTTCTACAGCACCAGAGGGAAAAAATGCTGGACGATGTATATACGAAAAGGAGGCCTTAAAGGGGGACTCCACTGCCCTGCTTCCGGAGCTCCGCTCCCCAGCACCCGGAAGTTTATTGTTCCGAACACTGTGTGCGGGCTTCCGTGTTCAGGGCCGCCCCTCGTGACATCATTCCCGCCCCCTCAACAAAAGTATATGGGAAGGGGGCGTGGCTGCCATCACGCCCCCTTCCCATAGACTTTCGTTGAGGGGTATGCGTGTCGTCACGAGGGGGCGGCTCTGAACACGGCAGCCCACACACAACATTTGGAACAGTAAACTTCCGGACGCTGGGGAGCGGAGCTCCGGAAGCAGGGCAGCGGAGTACCCCTTTAAAGGTCTGTAAAAGGCCATACAGTTTTTTTTATATAACTCAAAAAAAATCTGGACTATAAGGCGCAGGGACTTTTATAGCAAGATGTTTTCTTGCTAATAATAATGCCTTATGGTCTGAAAAATATGATAATCATAAGATATTCATTCTATGTTATATAACAGATAAATAAGGAATGGTTTCTCAAACTTTTCTTCCTGCTTCCACCACCTCTATATGTTTATTCAGTGCCCTTAATTTGCACCCAACACTACTACCCAGCCCCCTGCCTGCATAGTGTGTTATTCCTCTTGGCCCTCTGAGTTGGGGGGGGGGATCATTGGGAGGATTAATTGCTTGCCAATCCAACTATTGAGTGAGTAATGCATTTATTAAGGTCTGGTGACAAGTAAATAGACTACCTAAAAGGTGTCTCTTGATTTCCATTCATGAAAGAGTCGCACCGTTTAAGTTAATAAATGCACTGCTTAAAATGATATGATGCGTATGGTATTTAGGTCATTGAAAAGTGTTGTACAAGAATATAAATGGAATGTCGTATCCCAGAATGCTGTGCCAGATTTATTGCTGAAGGTATTCCGTGGGAACGGAAAGAAAGAAACCTTGTTGCGGCGCTCACCAGGCGATATGTTTCATATTGAAGCAGGAGGTAAGTAGTTCTTCAGAATAAAATGACCTATACGGAAAAAATAATTAAAAAGAATAGTGGTTTATTCAATAAAAGTAATGGACTACGCGTTGCAAGGGGCAGGACCCCCTCTTCCTCAGGTCGCATAGTCCAGACTATTGGACCTGAGGAAGAGGGGGTCCTGCCCCTCAAAACGCGTAGTCTGTTACTTTTATTGAATAAACCGCTATTCGTTTTTATTATTTTTACTGTCCGTATCGGTTATTTTATTCTGAAGAACTACTTACCTCCTGCTTCAATATGAAACATATTGACTGGTGAGCGCCGCAACGAGGTTTATTTCTTTCCGTTCCCATGGAATACCTTCAGCTCTACACTACCACCCAGAGACTATCTCCGGCATTGGATTTCCTCAGGCAGCTCCTGGCTCCTTACCCTGGAATTGGGTGACATACGTTGATAGATGTTGTACTCTACGTACAACATCCCCGGGTTACCATAACCTTGTTACTGTACTTGCACTGGATTTTACCGGAGTAACGGCACAAGTTGCGCTCCCTATCTGTCTCTCCCACTCCCTTTTTCTTTTTTATGTGCATGCCAGATTTATTCTCATTTACATTACAGACAAGGGAGGACTGACCGGCCAGTCCGATTGGACGTAGTCCGAGTGCCGGGCCGGGTACAGGGCCCGCCGCTGCTGCCACTCCTGAGGATCCAGGACATGAACCGGATCCCCAGCAGACACACTGCCTTCTCCTGTATGTGCAGTACACGCACATACAGGATAAGTTGTCCCCTCTGTGTGAGTCGCATCTGCGACCTACAAAGAGGAGACGTAACCTCTACCCCCATGCAGCGCAGGCACCGATGACGTCACTCGTCCGTGCCTGCACTGCTACGCTCCGGAGGAGAAAATCCCTGCATGGGACATCAGGTGAGCATTATTATTTTTTTATTTTCAACCTGGGAAGGGAGAGGGGGGAGAAAATTGACTGCCTGCACCTACTGGAGAGGTAGGGGGACTCTATCTCTGCTGCCTACACCTACTGCAGGGGGGGACTCTAACTCTGCTACCTACACCTACTGGGGGGGCTCTAACTCTGCTGTCTATATCTACTGGGGGAACGGGGACTCAAACTCCTCTGCCTACACCTACTGGGGAGGAGACTCTAACTCTGCTGTCTACACCTATTGGGGGGGACTCTAACTCTGCTGCTACACCTACTGGGGGGGACTCTAACTCTGCTGTCTACACCTACAGAGGGGGGACTCTAACTCTGCTGCCTGTACCTACTGGGGAGGGGACTATAACTCTGCTGCCTACACCTACTGGGGGGGACTCTAACTCTGCTGTCTACACCTACTGGTGGGGGGGGGACTCTAACTCTGCTGCCTACACCTACTGGGGAGGGACTATAACTTTGCTGTCTACACCTACTGGGGGGACTCCTACTGGGGGGGACTCTAACTCTGCTGTCTACACCTACTGAAGGAGAAATCTAACTCTACTGTCTACACCTACTGGGGGGGACTCTAACTCTGCTGCCTACACCTACTGGGGGACTCTAACTCTGCTGTCTACACCTACTGGGGGGACTCTAACTCTGCTGTCTACACTTACTGAGGGGGACTCTAAATCTGCTGTCCACACCTTCTGGGGGGTGGACTCTAACTCTGCTGCCTATACCTACTGGGGGGACTCTAACTCTGCTGCCTACACCTACTGTGAGGGCACTCTTACTCTGCTGTCTACACCTACTGGGTGGCGGGGCTCTAATTCTGCTGCCTACTCCTACTGGGGGGAACTCTAACTCTGCTGTCTACACCTACTGGTGGAGGGACTCTAACTCTGCTGTCTACACCTACTGGGGGGACTCTAACTTTAATCACTTATATTGTATACAGATCTCTGTACAGCTGGTATCTACCGCCATATGGTCCTGTATATAATCAATTACATTGTATACAGATCCTGTATAGTATACTGGTCTGTGTATAGTAGTTTTATTTAGTACAGTATGGCGGTATTATCCAGTTATTGTGTGGTGGTATATATATTTACTGCGTGCATACTGGTATTATTTGTCATGGAAAATAATTTTACCTGACGTTAAGTTTCTTATATATAAAATTTAGTTTATTTTGTGTGTAGGGGTGGTGGAGGGATTTGGGTGAAATAGGGGCAGAAGTGTGACCAGTGGCAGAGCATCGCAGGGGGCCCTTTCTTTTTGGTTTGGGGGCCCTGAGTGTTGTCACTTCGCCCCTGATTACAGATGTAGCATGAATTGTAGCTGAAATTTACACTAGAAGCACAGCGCTTGAACAGCATTACTGCCTTATTTAATAATGTTGCCTACACATGTCAAAAGTTTTGATTGCACTAGGTCTCATTCCCGCTGCAATCGCGATCTACAGTCTGGTGAAGTGCGTGGTAGTGCTCTTCACTACCTGGCTGCCCGGCAAATGATACCTTTTCATTTCATAGACTATGGTCTGGATAAGTATCCACTTACAGGTAACCTGTGTGGGTCCAAATTAGGATAAGAGGTATAATTTGGCCAAATGAAAAGCAACATTAATGAATACACAGACAAGCTGGTAAGGAGTCAATAATGTGCTGATCTGTTTATTTTTTTTTAAAAAGCTACCCACCTTTTATACACTGGGTATATACTGAGTGTATGTCACAGGTTATACAATTATACATGCATATCAATTAATCAGAAGACAACTTCTTGCTTTCACAGTCCTTGGCTAATCTCACAGAAATCCCTCAGCTATTTGTTATCAGCTATTCCTTTCTCGGAATTCATCTACTTGTACCAGTTAAGACCAACTCCTTGGTCTTCATTACAGGGGTATTCCAGGGGGAAAAAAAACTTTTTTTTTTTTTTTTATATCAACTGCTTCCAGAAAGTTAAACAGATTTGTAAATTACTTCTATTAAAAAATCTTAATCCTTCCAATAATTATCAGCTGCTGAAGTTGAGTTGTTCTTCTCTGTCTGGCAACAGTGCTCTCTGCTGACATCTCTGCTTGTCTTGGGAACTGCACAGAGTAGAAGAGGTTTGTTATGGGGATTTTCTTCTACTCTGGACAATTTCTGAGACACGTGTCATCAGAGAGCCAGAAAAGAACTACTCAACTTCAGCAGCTCATAAGTACTGAAAGGATTAAGAATTATAGAAGTAATTTACAAATCTGTTTAACTTTCTGGAGCCACTTGATATATATAAAAAAAAGTTTTTTCCTGGATAACCCCTTTAATTCAATTTATTTTTCTAACAATTTCTGTACTTCGAATTATTTACAGTTTATGTTCCATGTCAACTAATACAATGAAAGTGACGGGTTTGAGTGACAGTCAGGGAGTGAGGCATTTATTGCTGTGCACTTCATCTAGCTGTAGCTCACAATTTAAACTGTTGACATATCTGGACAACATGTCAAAGGTTGTTCTAAATGAGATTTTAAGAGGTGTACACTTCTTGCTATATCAAGGAAGTTTAAACCAGTGCACTTTAAGGAGTGTGATAAATGTCCCCTTTTCTTTGTAAAGATTTTAAATACTTAAAGAGATTTGACATTATTTCTTCATTAGAAAGATGTATTATTAAAGCAGTTGTACAGTGAAAGAAACAACCTGATTTTGGTGTTAAAAAGTACAATGAAGCAACTTCCTAATATAGTGCTGTCCATATCAGCTGTGCTGCTCCCTTGTAAGCTGTGACATCACATCACAGTTTCTTAAAGCAGTCTGCTGTGTTCCTTCTCCCCCTCTCCTCCTGACAGTACAGGACGAGACCAGTGATGTGAAGGGGCAGCTAGTATTTACTGCTCATTAGATTTATGATTCATTAGATAAGGCAGCATTAAGCCCATTCTGACAGAAGCTATTGCAACTGAGAAGGCTTCCTGCTGCCTTATATAATGAATTATAAATCAAATGAGCAGTATATACCAGCAGCCCCTTCACATTACTGGTCTTGTCGTGTGCTGACATGAGGAAAGGTGGGAGAAGGGGACAGAGAAGACTGCTTTGAGAGCCTGTGACATGGAAGTTCTCTGCACTATGGCTAATAACGTTATATTAGTAAGCTGCTTTATTATACTTTTTGGCAACCTATACAGGTTGTTTCTATTTTGATGGACAACCCCTTTAATGTAATTCAAAAGTCAGATATGCCCACTGGTTATGTGAAATAGTACATTTCTTAAATTTTGAGGAAAATTTTGTTAGTGTACATTTATTTTAGTCAAACACAGAAGGATGGTTCAGCAATCCAATCCATTTCCAAAGTGTAAATTTGAAAAAGTAACAATGACATGCAAGGGGTAAGACAAAGAAGGAGGATGTGGTTGTCCCCAGATCTGCCATCTTTGTATACCTATTAGGGCTTATGCTGACATCATACACTCTAATAATGTACAGAGGTACTGTTTTGTTTTACAAAAGCTATCAAGCTACTATCTACATGGTCAGGACCCCTGGTGGACCCTAAAACAAAAAGTTGTAAAAAAATGTTTTGAAAAATGTATACCGTATGGAGAATGCTGTACTAAACTAAACCCGATAATTGCAGAATTACTGGATTCCATTTCACCCAAAAAGTCTATAAGTTCTTCAATATATTATATATTCCCCAAGATTAATCCAGTCATCTTACAAAAAAACAAGCCCCTCAAGTGGCTACATCAATGAAAAAAATAAAAATAAAAACAAATTATGGCTCTCAATAGGAACAAATGAAAAATCTAAAAAAAAACAATTCACTGTGAATTAAAGGGGTACTTCCATTTCTTAAAGGGGTACTTCCATTTCAACTAACATAGTTCAACTTGTAGGGCAAGTCTAGTTAAGTATTTTTGCAAATACATACATTTTTCAAATTTGCCCTCTTTTCCTAAAATTCCTGCTCCTTTCCCCCTGCTTCTTTTCCGACATACACCTTTTTCTAGCCTGTACAATCTATGTAATTATGTTATTCTCATGTGACCTTAAATATATGTCAATTAATAAATGACAACATACTTTCTTTAAGGTTTCCTGGCGATGGTGATCGCCGCCTGTACTTTGAACTTCAGAAGGGCGCTGGCTCTCTTTGTTCTAACTCTTCTGGTCATCTTTTTTGTCTGCTGGGATTTATTTATGGACCGTTATGAAGGCAAAATTGTCAAGTTCTTCTCCCCTGTTGGTTCTTTTTTAAAAAGACAATGGTTTTGGTTGAAATGGTAAGTGCTCTATAACCTCAGTTAGCATGTCTAGAAAAATGTCCCATAGAAATGTAATGCTACTAATGAGTTTGATTTGCACTCATAAATGTATATGACAGATAACTCCGCTAGCAATACAGAGGAGATAAGAGATTTCAAGCTGCTTAGGAGCTCTTAAGAAAAAATAGCTGTCATAATATAAAATATGTGAATTAAATATGATTAATAATAATAATGTCTATGGTGGGTCACCTCTTTACTTACCCTGGAGTTGTGATTTACATGGAAACTTGGCTCCACTTGAACATACTTTGATGCCATGATAAGTTTCCATTATCTTTGCCAATACGCCATATTAATGATTCTACCTCACCACTTAGACTGACATCTGCAACATTTTTGTCAGTAGAAAGGGGAATTTGCACAGTCCCATTGTTGCCCCATTTCTTTCTCAATAGACATCTGGGGTAATATGACACACGCTACAATATAACCACATACTGGCATACTGCAGGTCCTTCTATATTTGGAAATGCACAGCACTGTGCATAGGTTTTAGGCAGGTGTGGAAAAATGCTGAAAAGTAGTAGAAGTGATAGTAGTTTATTTTTATCAATTAAACTGAAAAATGAATGAACAAAAGAAAGATCTAAATTAAGGGTTGGGTCACGTGTGCAAAATCAGTTGAAGAAAATATGCAGCAAAATATGTGCCATATTTTGCTGCATATTTTCTGCAACTGATTTTGCTACTCATTGACTTCATTGAGCAAGAAAATATGCAGCAGCAAAATATGGCACGTCTGACCCTGTACTAAATCAATATTTGGTGCGGAGGGGCTCCCCAGGAAGGTTGATCCAAACATCTCGGAGAAATAACCAGTTATTCTGTGGATGTAGGCTTGCTCAAATCCTTCAGTGTTTTCATGTAATCCTAGACAGACTCTATGGGGAGAGTTATCAAAACCTGTCCAGAGGAAAAGTTGTCCAGTTGCCTATAGCAACCAATCAGATCGCTTCTTTCATTTTGCATGGGCCTTGTTAAAAATGAAAGAAGCAATATGATTGGTTGCTATGGGCAACCGGGCAACTTTTCATCTGGACAGGTTTTGATAAATCTCCCCCTATGATGTTGAGTTCAGGGCTCTGTGTGGACCGGATCATCAGTTTCAGGACCCCTTGTTCTGTTTCACATTAAATATAATTCTTAAAGGGGCACTCCAGTGGAAAAACATTTTTTTAAATCAACTGGTTCCAGAAAGTTAAACAGATTTGTAAATTAGTTCTATTTAAAAATCTTAATCCTTCCAGTACTTGTCAGTTGCTGTATACTACAGAGGAAGTTTCTTTCTTTTTGTCTGACCACAGTGCTCTCTGCTGACACCTCTGTCCATGTCAGGAACTGTCCAAAGCAGGAGCAAATCTCCATAGCAAACCTTTCCTGCTCTGGACAGTTCCTGACATGGACAGAGGTGTCAGCAGAGAGCACTGTGGTCAGAGAGAAAAGAAATGCAAAAAGAAAAGAACTTCCTCTGTAGTATACAGCAGCTGATAAGTACTGAAAGGATTGAAAGATTATTCAATAGAAGTAATTTACAAATCTGTTTAAAGTTTCGGCACCAGTTGATTTAAAAAAAAAAATTTGTTTTCCATCTGAGTACCCCTTTAAGGACATTGGCTGCATGTTTGGTGTTGTTTTCCTGGTGCAGAATAAAAATCACATGCCTTCCTGGTGGGAGGTGCCTTCCTGGTGGGAGGTGTCTTCCTGGTGGGAGGTGTCTTACTTTGCAGCATTTTTTCCTCATCTGCCTAAAACCTTTTTACAGTATTGAACATTTTTCTTTCCTCAGTTAAAAATGCTCCTTACTCTACATTGTATAACATATCTACAAATAGAAAGCAGTGCTATATTAGTGTTGTTCCAATAAACCGTGCTTGATGTTGTTCCAATGTTATAAGATTTCGATATGATGTGCTTTCTCTTTAGGATAGTTTGGATTTGTCTTATCGTAGCAGTGATATTATGGCTTGTTTTTGATACAGCAAAAATGGGACGCACTCAGCTTATTTCCTTTGGTGGCCTTGTTATGTATATTCTCCTGATGCTTATCTTCTCTAAACATCCAACTAAGGTATTGAGATCACGTTTACCAATGAAAAAAGATTTTAAGTTATTGTATTTGTTTTAATCACTAAGGTCTCATTCACACTACAAAGATTTTTCACAGAATTTCCTCAGTGGGAACAGCCCCTTATTCTACCATGAATGTGTTAAATGCAATAACTGATGGCCTACAAGTAAGCCCATCCTTTTAACAATTGATCTTAAATGTTATTATAAAATATAGGCATATACAGTAACAATTTTGAATTTGAATGGGTTTCAGTTAAAGGGATACTCCACCCCTAGACATCTTATCCCCTATCCAAAGGATAGAGGATAAGATGTCTGATTGCGGGGGTCCAGCCACTGAGGACCCCCGCAATATAGCATGTGGCACCCACCTGTTACTGCTCCGGAAGCGCTGGAGGGTCTGGGTCCCGACCACGGGAACAGAAGATCGTGACATCACGACTCTGCCCCCGTGTGACGTCAAGCCCCCTCCCATAGACTTGCATAGAGGGGGCGAGGCATGACGTCACGATCTTCCGTTCCCGTGGTTGGGACCCAGACCCTCCAGCGCTTCCGGAGCAGTAACAGGTGGGTGCCACATACTATATTGCGGGGGTCCCCAGCGGCGGGATAGGGGATAAGATGTCTAGGGGTGGAGTACCCCTTTAATACCTCTTTATTCTTAAATCTATATGTGATACATAATGAGTGAGGATGGGAAGCGATACCGTATATGACAGTTGAATGGAATACATAGTAGAAAGTAGTAAAGAAAAAGGTTAGCATAAATTATATTAGAAAAAAATTGTAGAGAATGAAATGTTGTGTCTGTACCTTTATTTTGAAGGTTCACTGGAGACAGGTATTTTGGGGTATTGGACTACAGTTCCTTCTAGGACTAGTTATCCTAAGAACAAAGCCAGGATTCGATGCATTTGACTGGCTTGGCATACAAGTACAGGTAATATATTTGTCACTGTAAGTTTCTAATTTAACAAAATAAAAAAAAATATATATATATATATATAATTATTCCATTTCAGGCTGGGGTAACAAATTGTATTTTCTTCATTATTTTTAACCAAAACCAGAGAAAGAAACATACCCGGGGAAACAATAAAGGAATGATTTGCACCTTTTTCTGTATTGATTCAACTCCTGATTTTGGTTAAAAAATGTTGACCAAAATACAATGTGTGAACGAAGCCTGAAAATCTATTGTGTAATTCAGCTTAGCCTCACATTCTCAACTATCTGAACTGCACACTATGGGGGAGATTTATCAAATCCTGACTAGAGGGAAAGTTGCTGAGTTGCCCATAGCAACCAATCAGATTGCTGCTTTCATTTCTGAAAAGGCCTCTGAAAAATGAAAGAAGCGATCTGATTGGTTGCTATGGGCAACTCAGCAACTTTTCCTCTAGACAGGTTTTGATAAATCTCTCCCAATATGACATTGTCTGTGGCTAAAACCGGAACTGGTCATTACAACCCGAAAGTTTACGAGCACTGTCATAAGTTATTTAGGTTTATTTAGGAAATACAACAATAATTATCACTTGTAACAGTGAGGTCACCAATTCATGAAGAAAGGAAGTAATTGACAGCTGAAATAAAAGTGTTGTAATATGCAGCAGAGGGGATCTTAGGCCAAGGGAATTTGCAATAGCCTAGCATTCAGACAATTTAGTAGAGTAGACAGCTATGCTAATACTTTGATGCCCCTGTTGCCCTTTTTATTAATACATTATGCCCAATTTCAATATTAGGTTGTCACATGCCAATTATTCTCCTGTTAATTTTTTTTCAAAGAACTGAACAGCAAATTGTGGTAGCCCTGGGGTGTAGGGTAGTTGGGATGTTGTGGTAGGTAAGGGGTTAATGTTAACCCTAGAGTTCGTGACGCCAGGTCGAGGGCTGGTATGCTGAGGTAAATTCTCCGGCCTATCGCCGCCCTTCCCAGAAACGATAGGTGCATGTAATAAAATGACTGAAGTTCCACAAGGTACTTGAACTTGAACAAACTTTACTTAAGTGCTTGCAGTACATCCAATGAACAATGACAGTCTCAGGCAAACAGTCTCTATAGATCTCAATGACTGACAATTGTTGCGGACCTTGAGTAAAATGAAAATCTCTGAATTTAGGGTAATTATTGCAGATCCGTCTGGATTTAGGGGATAGATAAGGTCCGGCGATCCTGCAGAGTGCTTAGGGATTGATACACTCGCGATCTTAGATATATCAGGCCTAACTCACTGCAATAGACAGCTGCGCAGATCCTGCTCGTTTGACAGCCCAGGAACAAGAGAGCAAGAGCGAGAACATGGCCACCGCTCCCTTATATGGGCAGGGGCGGGGCAAATCTGATTGGTCCGAACATCTGTCATTCACTGTTACACAGTGTGCTGGGATTGACTACGTCACAAGGACCTCCAAAGGTCCTCAAGCAGAAATACCATAGAGTTCACCTAATCACGTGACCCGCAGGTCCTGCTATGCTACAGACAGGTAATTAACTATTTATAGGCACTGATATAATATTTACATGTTTCCTAAGTAAGTTATTGGAGCATTAACTATCTGGATGAGAGGTGACTAGGGGTTAACTAGACAATGGGGACCCCGACGTCCTAGGGACTCTGGCTAAGTTGACCCACCCATGCAGGTACCGGATAGGATACGGTACCGGGACACCACAAAATTATTTAGAACTAAATATCATAATTAGGTCACAATAAAGCCACAAAAAGATTGGCATTGGCATCTTGCCTGTTAGTTCATAGTTTCCTTCCTAGAAGCCACAATTTATTATACTGCAGGGAAGAACAAGTTAAAACAGGCAAACCATGTTACATTCAATTATTACTAACCAAAATTATTATTAGTAAAGGTGGAGCTTTACTTTATTGTATAATAATTATAATACATTTTTATGCAGTATCACCAAGTGCAAAATTTTGTTTTGTATAATAACTCCTAGAGAACAGTGTTGGCGTGAATATTTGCATTTTTAATTTTTATCGCGAATATTGCAAATATTGCGAATATATTCGCTATATATTCGAAATGACGAATATTCCCTTTTTTACGCATATTCGCATATGTGAATAATTGCATATTCCTTCATTTCACTTGTGGGCCAATTAGAATGATGCAAATACACAGAGGTTATCAACAACATCCCTAGCAACCAATAGTAAAGTTGCCCACCCCCTCACTGTTTTCTTCCTTAAATACGCGAATATGCGAACATAACGAATACAAGAAATTCGCGAATATAAGACGAATATTCGTCTATATATTTGCGAAATATCACGAATTTTGAGCAGTGCCGCTCATCACTACTAGAGAACCACACACACACACACACACACACACAGCAATGTAACAAAGCTCATCAGTAGATGCTCATATTTATTAGATTTCAGCCACACTGGTGTTCTATTTCTATTTGGACCCACAGTCGAGCCGGGTCTTGTGGCCATATGATGGTATTACAAGTTTTGGTATTATGCTAGGGTGTGGTATTATGTGGTAGTGGTTTTGGTATTATGGTAGGGTGTGGTATTATGTGGTAGTGGTTTTGGTATTATGCTAGTGTTTCTGGCATTGATGACATCACTCTTCCCAGCCTACATGGCCAGTGCTCAGTCTATACCTGAGATTGGCTGAATATATATACAATGTATTTTTGGAGAAATGTTTAAGTCACTATGCGTTACATAACCATAGGAAATGATGCAGATACAACTTATTGCTTCAGAGACATCAGTGGCATTTCTGAGAATACAATCATTCTTCATTCATTACAGTAACTGAAACGCCTAGGATACTGCTTTAGCCTTCCTTGTTTTCCTGGCAGGCAAAAGACTATATTCAATCCTATCAGACTCATTCAAACAAGTCTTTCAAGTTATACCTGTTGCTTAGCATTTTCATTGTAAGACAATGCAATAAAAATAAATCTACTTTTATTGAAGTCTACTTAGTAGGTGTGACTAATTATAATGTATATCCAAATTGACTTTTTTTTATCATTTTTCATTTTCAAAGGCAACTTTCTGCATTGTTTCTGTTCTTGCCTGTATCTCACATGATGCCTTGGCAGCATTATGGCTGTAAGAGCATCATCGGAGATGTAGTACACAACAGTGCCAAATGTCGTCTACCCCTGTTCTGGGTCTCGCAAAACAGATGAATAACTACAGGAATACAGAAGTTACATTTCCTGATGCCTGAGGTTGCTTATAGGGCTTTTCTGCCATATACACCAGATACCAGTATTATAAATAGCACATGGTAGATAAGGAGATATTGTGTAAGAGTTTGTTAAACCAACTGTATTACAATCTTATCTGGCCATCTACGGGATTCAAAATAAAATGTTATTGATCAGACCACCTTCTTCTATGCCTCCATAGTCCAGTTCTGATCCTCACATTTCCCTTGTGAAAGCAGGGTTCAGCATGTGCTACATAGCCCTGTAGCAGCTACAATGCATTGGGTGCTCAGGCACCTTTCTATCAAAACCATCATCAACTTTTTCAACAATTATTGCTACAGTATGTCTTGTGTGGGATCAGGCCAGATGGGCTATTTTTGGTCCCCATGCCTTTCAATTAGGTTTGGACACCCATTACCCTGTGTTCAGTTTACTGATTGTTTCTCCTTAGACCACTTTTCATAGGTACTAACCACTGCATACCAGGAACCCTCCAGAAGACCTGCTTTTAAGGGGGTGATACAGCCCTGCAAGCAGGGGTCAAGTCCTGAGAAAAAAAAAGTTTGGGAACTCACCCAAGATTTCCACTCAAGGGCTGGTCCTGCTAATGGAAACGGTGTTCCTGCTGTGGAAAAAGTGTAGGAACTCAGTTCCCACTCATTCCTGCAGGACTTGAGCCCTGCCTGCAAGTCATGTGTGTCATGACACTGACTTCCTGAGCATGGAAGGGGTAGGGTATCTTCAACTGACCTACAGCAAGAAGAATAAAATGCGGATTAAGCATTGAGATGCAACTGGGATGAAAGAGGGCACCTATAAATGATTGACAGCTAGAGGAGGAAAGTGTGCTGTGCACCATGATGTGCCACGGGCGACTGCTTTTGGCTTGAGTTAGTTGTAACTGATGGAATGAAGTCCATAATTGTGGACCAGCATTGTGTTTTCCACCCTGTGGCTTGGGGTTGTACTTAAAGGAAAACTGTCAGCCAGTTCACCTACACTAAACCCAATGAGGGTGATAGTGTGAGTGAACTGGAGTCCAACAAGGGGTCACTCACTTTAGTGTGTGCCCTGGCCGCTGAGTTCTCCCCCGATAATTTTTTTTTGTCCTGTCTGTAGTAGCGCTTTGAAGACAGTCCCCCAGCGTCCATATTTCTTTGGGTCCTGGAGGAAGGGGCCTAAGCCCGCCCGGTTTGCATATTCATTTTCTTCACACGTCCCCAGAGCACAGCACTCTGTCTGCAGAGCACATGTGCTTGAAGATTTTACGCAGCTCTCATGTCTTGATGACGTGAGAGCTGTGAGTCCCCGGAGTGCGCTCTGCGCAGTGTAACTGCGCATTCCCTGGGCTCTCGCTACAGAAGACGCACAGCTCTCATGTAAGGAAGTGAGAGCTGCGTAAAATCTTCAAGTGCATGCGCCCTAAAGACAGACATGTGAAGAAAATGAATATGCAAACCACAGGGGCGGGCTTAGGCCCCTTCCTCTGGGACCCAAAGAAATATGGACGCCGGGGATCCACCATCAAAGCGCTACTAAAGACAGGACAAACAGAACTTTATCGAGGGAGAACTCAGTTGCCAGGGCACACACTAAAGTAAGTTGAGTTGTTATTTTCTGTCTAAGTGCTCTAAGTGCTCTCTGATGACATGTGTCTCGGGAACCACTCAGTTTAGAAGCAAATCCCCATAGCAAACCTCTTCTACTCTGTGCAGTTCCAGAGACAAGCAGAGATGTCAGCAGAGAGCACTGTTGCCAGACAGAAAACAATAACTCAACTTCAGCAGCTGATAATTATTGAAAGGATTAAGATTTTTTAATAGAAGTAATTTACAAATCTGTTTAACTATTTGGAGCCAGTTGATATAAAAATTTAAAAAAAAAAAAACGTTTTTTCCTGTAATACCCCATCCATAATAATAGTCAGAATCACCCCCTTTTCCCAATAAAAAAAAACAGTGTCAATAAAAATAAACATATGTGGTATCGCCGCGTGCATAAATGTCATTAATGAAACCACACGGTCTATGGCGTACACGTGAAAAAAATCCAAAATAGCGTATTTTTGGTCACTTTTAAAACCATAAAAAAGTGAAAAAGACATTAAAAAGTCCAATCAAAACAAAAATGATACCGATAAAAACGTCAGATCACAGCGCAAAAAATGAACCCTCATACATCCCCATATGCAGAAAAAAAAAATATAGAGGTCAGAAGAGGACATTTTTAAATGTATACATTTTCCTGCATGCAGTTATGATTTTTTCCAAAAGTATGACAAAATCAAACTTATGTAAGTAGGGTATCATTTTAACCGTATGGACAGAATAAAGAGAAGGTGTCATTTCTACCAAAAAATGCACTGCGTAGAAACGGAAGCCCCCAAAAGTTACAAAATTAAATTTTTTCTTAAATTTTGTTGCACAATGATTTTTCTTTCCATTTCACTGTGGATTTTTGGGTAAAATGACTAATGGCACTGCAAAGTAGAATTGGTGGCGCAAAAAATAAGACACAATATGGATTTTTAGGTGCAAAATTTAAAGCGTTATGATTTTTAGAAGGTGATGAGGAAAAAATGAAAATGCAACAACGGAAAATACCCAGCGACATTGAGGGGTTAAATATTGTGCAAAGTTTATGCAACCTTTATGGACCGTTGAGAAAAAGGGGGATGAATATTGATGAAGGTGCAAAGTTATCAAAGGGGTGGAGTTATTGGCTGGAGCGGGAGGGAGAAGTATTGCTAGTACAGCATAAAGAAATTGTGCAGAAAGGTGGATTTGCATACTTTCTTGTGTAGCGATTACAACAAAACAGCTGTATGGATTTTTATAAGGTAAACTGCTTTGAGTCAACATCACCCGCACTATTAACCTGTATATTCAGAATACTGTGGGTGATGCTGCTGTAAGATTTCCTTTAATGGTTTAACTTCCCTTGCAAGCACACACTATGTTCCTTAAAGGGTACCTCTCATCAAATAAACTTTTGATATATTTTAGATTAATGAATGTTGAATAACTTTCCAAATGCATCTTAATGAAAAATATGCTTCTTTCTATTGTATTTTTCCCGATCAGTCCTGTCAGCAAGCATTTCTGACTCATACTGGAGTCCTAAACACTCAGAGCTGCCAGCCTGCTTTGTTCACAGCCAAACAGGCTGTGAACAAAGCAGGCTGGCAGCTCTGAATGTTCTCCTTTGTGAACAAAGCAGACTGGCAGCTCGTAGTGTTTAGGACTCCAGCATGAGTCTGAAATGCTTGCTGCCAGGACTGGTAGGGAGACCCCTAGTGGTCATTTCTTCAAAATGGAAAATTAAATAGAAAGAAGCATATTTTTTAATAACATGCAATTGTAAAGTTATTTTGCATACATTAATCTATAATATATCAAAAGTTTTTTTGATGAGAGGTACCCTTTAACCCCTTAAGGACCAGGCCAATTTTATTTTAACATTTTCATTTTTTCCTCCTCGCCTTCTAAAATCCATAACTCTTTTATATTTCCATCTACAGACCCATATAAGGGCTTGTTTTTTGTGTGACCAATTGTACTTTGTAATGAAACCTCTCATTTTACCATAAAATGTACGGCGACCCCCAAAAAATATTTTTTTAGGGAGGAAATTTAAATGAAAACCACAATTTTGCTAATTTTAGAGGGTTTCGTTTTCACACTGTACAATTTACGGTAAAAATAACATGTGTCCTTGATTGTGTGGGTCAATACGATTAAAATTATACCCATGGCTAGATACTTTTATATCTTTGTACAGCTTAAAAAACTATTGAAAACTTTTTGTACAAAATCAGTAATCTAAAATCACCCTATTTTGACCACTTATAACTTTTTTATTTTTACGTATATAGGGCGGTATGGGGGCAAATTTTTTGCGCCGTCATCTGTACTTTTTATTGATACCACATTTGTGTATATAAAACTTTTAGATAATTTTATTTTTAAAGTTTACGCCGTTCACCGTATGGGATCATTAACGTTATATTTTGATAGTTCAGACATTTACGCACGCAGTGATATCAAATATGTTTCTCAACAAAATTTACGGTTTTTGGTGGTAAAATGGGGAAAACGGACAATTTTCGTTTTTATTGGGGGAGGGGATTTTTCCCTTTTTTTCCCTTTTTTTTTTTTTATTTTTCAACTTTTTTTTTTACACTTTAATAGTCCCCATAGGGGACTATCTATAGTAATCATTTGATTGCTAATACTGTTCAGTGCTATGAATAGGACATAGCACTGATAAGTATTATCGGCTATATTCTGCTCAGGTCTGCTCGATCTCAGACCAGAGCAGAAGACACCGGGAGATGAACGGAGGCAGATGAGTGGACCTCTGTCCACCATTACAAATGATCGGATCGCCACCGGCAGCGCTGTGGGCGATCCGATCATCTATTTTAACATGCCATGAACTATACTGGTCATGGCATCCGATGGGTTAATGGCGGACATCCGCACGATCACCGATGTCGGCCATTATCGGCGGGTTCCCGGCTGCTGATAGCAGCCGGAACCTGCCGTGTATGACGCGAGCACCGCTCCGATGCTCACGGTCATACACAGCACGTAAATGTACATCCTGGTGCGTGAAGTACCGCCAAACCAGGACGTACATTTACGTCCGTGGTCGTTAAGGGATTAAAGGGGTACTCCTCCCACAGACGTCTTATCCCCTATGCAAAGGGGATCGCGGGGCCCCTTCGCCATTGTTGGCAACATTCCGTCGCCAGCTCCATACCCCCGTGTCTTATCCATCTGCACCCCTGCATGTCTTACCCCGTTTGACGTGACAACCAAGAGCGTGGGGAGTGCTCCGCTTCATTCTTCTGCTATTATATTACACTTTCTGGTCGTTTGCGTGATAGCACTTACAGAAGATTATTGGCAGCAGCTTCTAGGGGCTGTGCGAGTCCAGCATCTGAGCATAATCAGTAAATGCCTACCTAGTGGTGCCGAGTTTTCCTATGTTAACTATTGTATTTAAAACAAAGTTGCTGTTATCAGTTTTCATATCTATATTAGACTGGCACTGCTATCTTGTCCCTGAAACTATTGCCTGTGTGTCTCTGCGCAAAGAAAAAGTACAGGAAGTGTAGGGGGCATACAGGGCTCTGTGCAGGTTCCTGGTTTGTCAATCATCCTGCTGTGTGAGCGTGCCACAGAGTCTCAGTGCACAGAGCTCTGCTATTGGCTGTACATAATACCCTTAGAAGTAAATGGGAGTTGCAATAACAGTATAGCTTATGGTGCTAAGCTGTTTTTGCAACTGTTATTAAAGGGGTACTGTTACGCCGAGCGCTCCGGGTTCCCGCTCCTCCCCGGAGCGCTCGCTTCACCTCCTCCGCTGCAGCGCCCCGGTCACGTCCTCTGACCCGGGGCGCTGCGATCCTGCTGCTAGCCGGGATGCGATTCGCGATGCGGGTAGCGCCCGCTCGCGATGCGCACCCCGGCTCCCCTACCTGACTCGCTCCCCGTCTGTTCTGTCCCGGCGCGCGCGGCCCCGCTCCCTAGGGCGCGCGCGCGCCGGGTCTCTGCGATTTAAAGGGCCACTGCGCCGCTGATTGGCGCAGTGGTTCCAATTAGGGTTATCACCTGTGCACTCCCTATATTACCTCACTTCCCTTGCACTCCCTTGCCGGATCTTGTTGCCTTAGTGCCAGTGAAAGCGTTCCTTGTGTGTCCCTTGCCAGTGTTTCCAGACCTTCTGCCGTTGCCCCTGACTACGATCCTTGCTGCCTGCCCCGACCTTCTGCTACGTCCGACCTTGCTTCTGCCTACTCCCTTGTACCGCGCCTATCTTCAGCAGCCAGAGAGGTGAGCCGTTGCTAGTGGATACGACCTGGTCACTACCGCCGCAGCAAGACCATCCCGCTTTGCGGCGGGCTCTGGTGAAAACCAGTAGTGGCTTAGAACCGGTCCACTAGCACGGTCCACGCCAATCCCTCTCTGGCACAGAGGGTCCACTACCTGCCAGCCGGCATCGTGACAGTAGATCCGGCCATGGATCCCGCTGAAGTTCCTCTGCCAGTTGTCGCTGACCTCACCACGGTGGTCGCCCAGCAGTCACAACAGATTGCGCAACAAGGCCAACAGCTGTCTCAACTGACCGTTATGCTACAACAGTTGCTACCACAGCTTCAGCAGTCATCTCCTCCGCCAGCTCCTGCACCTCCTCCGCAGCGAGTGGCCGCTCCTGGGATACGCTTATCCTTGCCGGATAAATTTGATGGGGACTCTAAGTTTTGCCGTGGCTTCCTTTCCCAATGTTCCCTGCATCTGGAGATGATGTCGGACCTGTTTCCCACTGAAAGGTCTAAGGTGGCTTTCGTAGTCAGTCTTCTGTCCGGAAAAGCCCTGTCATGGGCCACACCGCTCTGGGACCGCAATGACCCCGTCACTGCCTCTGTACACTCCTTCTTCTCGGAAATCCGAAGTGTCTTTGAGGAACCTGCCCGAGCCTCTTCTGCTGAGACTGCCCTGTTGAACCTGGTCCAGGGTAATTCTTCCGTTGGCGAGTATGCCGTACAATTCCGTACACTTGCTTCAGAATTGTCCTGGAATAATGAGGCCCTCTGCGCGACCTTCAAAAAAGGCCTATCCAGCAACATTAAAGATGTTCTGGCCGCACGAGAAATTCCTGCTAATCTACATGAACTTATTCACCTAGCCACTCGCATTGACATGCGTTTTTCTGAAAGGCGTCAGGAACTCCGCCAAGATATGGACTCTGTTCGCACGAGGCGTTTCGTCTCCTCGGCCCCTCTCTCCTCTGGTCCCCTGCAATCTGTTCCTGTGCCTCCCGCCGTGGAGGCTATGCAGGTCGACCGGTCTCGCCTGACACCTCAAGAGAGGACACGACGCCGTATGGAGAACCTCTGCCTGTACTGTGCTAGTACCGAACACTTCCTGAGGGATTGTCCTATCCGTCCTCCCCGCCTGGAAAGACGTACGCTGACTCCGCACAAAGGTGAGACAGTCCTTGATGTCTACTCTGCTTCTCCACGTCTTACTGTGCCTGTGCGGATGTCTGCTTCTGCCTTCTCCTTCTCTACAGTGGCCTTCTTGGACTCTGGTTCTGCAGGAAATTTTATTTTGGCCTCTCTCGTCAACAGGTTCAACATCCCAGTGACCAGTCTCGCCAGACCCCTCTACATCAATTGTGTAAATAATGAAAGATTGGACTGTACCATACGTTTCCGCACGGAGCCCCTTCTTATGAGCATCGGATCTCATCATGAGAGGATTGAACTTTTGGTCCTCCCCAATTGCACCTCGGAGATTCTCCTTGGACTTCCCTGGCTTCAACTTCATTCCCCAACCCTGGATTGGTCCACTGGGGAGATCAAGAGTTGGGGGTCCTCTTGTTCCAAGAACTGTCTAAAACCGGTTTCCAGTAACCCTTGCCGTAACTCTGTGGTTCCTCCAGTAACCGGTCTCCCTAAGGCCTATATGGACTTCGCGGATGTTTTCTGCAAAAAACAAGCTGAGACTCTACCTCCTCACAGGCCTTATGATTGCCCTATCGACCTCCTCCCGGGTACTACTCCACCCCGGGGCAGAATTTATCCTCTCTCTGCCCCAGAGACTCTTGCCATGTCCGAATACGTCCAGGAGAATCTAAAAAAGGGCTTTATCCGTAAATCCTCCTCTCCTGCCGGAGCCGGATTTTTCTTTGTCTCCAAAAAAGATGGCTCCCTACGTCCTTGCATTGACTACCGCGGTCTTAATAAAATCACGGTTAAGAACCGCTACCCCTTACCCCTCATCTCTGAACTCTTTGATCGCCTCCAAGGTGCCCACATCTTCACTAAATTGGACTTAAGAGGCGCCTATAACCTCATCCGCATCAGAGAGGGGGACGAGTGGAAAACGGCATTTAACACCAGAGATGGACACTTTGAGTATCTGGTCATGCCCTTTGGACTGTGCAATGCCCCTGCCGTCTTCCAAGACTTTGTCAATGAAATTTTTCGTGATCTATTATACTCCTGTGTTGTGGTATATCTGGACGATATCCTAATTTTTTCTGCCAATCTAGAAGAACACCGCCAGCATGTCCGTATGGTTCTTCAGAGACTTCGTGACAACCAACTCTATGCCAAAATTGAGAAATGTCTGTTTGAATGCCAATCTCTTCCTTTTCTAGGATATTTGGTCTCTGGCCAGGGACTCCAGATGGATCCAGACAAACTCTCTGCCGTCTTAAATTGGCCACGCCCCTCCGGACTCCGTGCTATCCAACGCTTTTTGGGGTTCGCCAATTATTACAGGCAATTTATTCCACATTTTTCTACCATTGTGGCTCCTATCGTGGCTTTAACCAAGAAAAATGCTGATCCCAAGTCCTGGCCTCCTCAAGCAGAAGACTCCTTTAAACAACTCAAGTCTGCCTT